>NC_136950.1:21423377-21485877 GCF_949987615.1 Pollachius pollachius | reverse complement strand
GAGAGAGAGAGAGTCAACGAAGGGAGAGAGAGAGAGAGAGTCAACAAAGGGAGAGGGAGAGAGGGAGAGAGAGTCAATGAAGGGAGAGAGAGAGAGAGAGAGAGACGGAGAGAGTCAACGAAGGGAGAGAGAGAGAGAGAGACGGAGAGAGTTGACTTCGTTGAGTCAACGAAGGGAGGGAGGGAGGGAGAGAGAGAGAGAGAGTCAATGAAGGGAGAGAGAGAGAGTCAACGAAGGGAGAGAGAGAGAGAGAGAGTCAACAAAGGGAGAGGGAGAGAGGGAGAGAGAGTCAATGAAGGGAGAGAGAGAGAGAGAGAGAGAGACGGAGAGAGTCAACGAAGGGAGAGAGAGAGAGAGTCAATGAAGGGAGAGAGAGAGAGAGAGTCAACAAAGGGAGAGAGAGACGGAGAGAGTCAACGAAGGGAGAGAGAGAGAGTCAACGAAGGGTGAGAAGAGACAGAGAGAGACGGAGAGAGAGAGAGCATGAAGGAGAGAGGGATATGAAGACAGACTGACGGAGACAGACAGAGAGGGGATATGCACACAGACACAAAGAACAGCGCCAGCTTTTGATGGAGAATCTAACAATGACACACAGAGAGACTGGAGCAGACTCAGTGGAGGGCTACAGAGGGGCTGAAGGGGCCGCTGACCTTCCAGAGAGAGTCTTTGGCCTCCTCCGTGTTGGCAGGCATCGGCATCACCAGCAGGTTGCGCAGAATCAACGCCGCCTGGACACACACACACACACGCACACGCACAAGCACACACACAAGCACAAAAGCATGCACACAAACACATGCACATATTTGCATACAAGCATACATGAACGCACACACACACACACACACACACACACAGAGGATATAAGCCAGAGCATCGACAACACTGCCATCTAGCTGTAGTTCCCTGGTAATACACAGTAGTCTCCTGATCTCTTGTGTCTGCTGGCCTCAATGTGTCACACAAAGGAGAATGAGTGCAAATGCTTAAAGGAGAACAACAGTGAGTATCATTCAGGTAACAGTTATTATTTCTTGCCCTTCTTTGTCTTTTCCAATCTATTTTAAATGAATGAACAGATCATTTGTTATAAATTAAAAGGGTCAGTAAGCCTGAGTGGGCTTTTCTGCGGTTTACGGTTTACGGGGTACGGCGGGCGGCCCACCTCCCTGCGGACCAGGCTGCTCTCCTGCTGGTCCAGGAGGATGTTGAGCAGGGTCCCCCAGAGCCCCCCGCTGATGTTCTGGCAGCTGGCGCACAGGGCCTGACACCCCCCGGGACCCCTGGACAGGGCCCGGCCCACCCCCAGGCTGGCAAAACGCACCTGGGGGGCCGGGAGGGGAGGAGGGATGGGGCGAAGGGGGTGGGGAGGGGAGACAGAGAATTAAGAGGGTTAGACTGAGTGATAATAGCCCTGTGTGTGTGTGTGTGTGTGTGTGTCTGTGAGTGAGTGAGTGAGTGAGTGAGTGACTGTGTGTTTGTGTGTGTGTGTGTGTGTGAGTGAGTGAGTGAGTCTCATGTAAACCAGAGAGAGCGGGAAATAGAGAGAGAAATAAAAAAGAGAACGACAGCGAGAGAGAGAGAGAGACCGAGATAGTAAATAGAGATAATCAACATGTGTTCTAACAATAGCACTGGTCAGGTGCACTTCATAACACGACTGCACCCTACAAGTAACACGATGCGTTGTCTCATAGCCGTGGTCATCTTAACTTTGGATCAGAGGTTGGAGTCAGACGGTACCGTGTCACAGCACGGCCCTGCAGATGTTTCCAGACTGTTTCCAGACAGGGGGAGGGCCGGGGCTCCCTAGCTGTCATCGGATTCTTTATTCTCTCTTCCAGCATGTGTAGGCTGATGAGGCCCTGGCTGCTTTCATCTCGTCCCGATGAAAGCAGCCAGACTGTGTGCCGCTTCCCCCAAACCTGTTTGTCGGCGAGCGAGCGCCGGTGTTGTGGAAGACAGCGAATGTCTCAACCCTTCATGTTTAGCGTCTATCGTACCACCGTGGTGAAGGGCTGAGACCTCCTGCCTCTTTATAAATCGTTATTAACTAGAACAGCAGGGAGAGTGGGATGAGCCTGAGGGAAAGAGCAGGATAGTGTCGTGTTTACGGTGTCGGACATCTGAAGGATTCAGGGTCCGAAGCGCAGTACCCGCGGTTCACCTGAAGGCAACTCTCTGACACACTCGATAGTATGACGAAAAGAAAGAGAGTCCTTTAAAAGTAAAGTCAAACTAAAAGAGCGGTGGTGCTCGCACCTCCGGGTCGCGGTCCACCCAAAGGGGGATGAGCCAGGCCAATCCCAGCTGGGAGCCGTTGGTCTCCTCAGGCCCCGCCTCCTGCCCCAAGGACCACTGGGTAATGAAGTCCTGAAGCAACAAAAGAAGAAAGAGGGACATTAGCTCAAAACATGATATCGTTCTTTTGGTGTTCCTTCAATCATTTTGCATGAGACACAATCCAAGAAGTTGTAAAAACGTTTGGGGGGGTAGTCTCAATGTACAGCTGTATATTCCGGACCCATTCAGCTCAACACTCTCACCTCGCCCCGGCTCTCGGCCATCATCTCGTGGGAGAGGTGCAGGAGGCAGATGACGGCGTTCTTGGTCACTCCTTTGCCCATGAAGGACATGGAGTTCCCCCCCCACTCCACATAGAACGAGGAGATCACCTGGGAGAGAGAGAGAGACAGAGAGAGAGAGAGAGAGAGAGACAGACAGACAGACAGACAGACAGACAGACAGACAGACAGACAGACAGACACACACACACAATGGAAGATGATAAGGCTTCAGAGAATCCGATTTGTTCATCAAAGTCAAACATCCTGAACACAGTAGACTACCCTGCCCTTTTGGTGATCCCCATGAATCAGAACATTTAAAACTTTGAATCGTGTTAAAGTCTGTGTTAAATGGGAATCACCCAGAACATTTGGACGGGTTATCTTTTCGCTCAGCGTAATGTACGGCTGCCGTGGACTCTTCTCTCGCTCCATCGGTCGTCTCCCGTCTCAAACCATCACACTGAATCCCAATCAAAGTGAGCGGCTGAGTGGCGCCCGCCGTGCACACCTCTGCATTTTAAACCCCGGTTAAATACAGCGGGGCTAATTGTTCTGCTTCATGAGCCCGCTAGACGTGGGGCCGCGGCCGGAGAGCTGATGAAGAGATGCCAAGACCCGGACCGGCTGGGCCCCGACCCCGTGGCCAAGAGCCCTCCCTGGGGTAGGGCGGAGAGAAAGGGGGGGGCAAAGGTGTGGCCAGTGGGGGGAGGGAAACAGAAGGTCTGTTCACGGGGACAGGGCTAACCAACTCAAATATCTGGGCTGCAAAATGAATGAAGACTGAAGCCGGGAGTCCCTGGCAGCGGTCACAGTGTGAGAAGGGGGAAAAAGAGAATGGTAAAAGTGAAAGAAGCAAGACAAAGTCCAATCTATTCACAGAAGTGCTTATGCAAATGAAGTGATCAAAAGTGACAATATGTCATCGAGCGAGCAAATCGGCCAATTCTAGAAACGGGCTCTCTCTGCGCCATTACACCGATTCATGAAGGGGCTTCCGACAAATTAGCTCTCGGGGTTCACTGGCCTTGTTGGCGTCAGTGCACACTTCCCCCAAATAATAGAGCGGGAAGGTTGGCTGATTCCACCACCACACATCCTCTTGATTGAGAAAGGAACTCATCTAGCGCGGATATTAAAGCATCTGCCAAGGCCACGGTCCATTTCGCTCACCCCTCCCCTATTGACCGAACAGCGGGATTGCATCTCAGCTTTTGCCTGTTCACTTCAAGAGGTGAGGATTGAAACTGGTGAGACTGCAAATGCAAGGAGAGGGTCCCAAAAAAAGGTAATGCGATGAGTGAAACTTTAAAGAAAGTTAAAGCATAAAACATGCTTCGGCTTTTTTTATGCCCTAACACAGAGTAGGTCTGTCATGCGGCTGAGTTTGCACCTCGGTTCCCACTGACACGCGTCAGGGCAGGAACGAGTGTCGAGCATCAGCTCAGACACACATTTGCATGACGGGAGCGGTCCAAGTCGTTATAATTTGCAGTGCGCTAACGACATGCAAAACACATCTAAATATGGATGAGGAGCCTTGGCACGCACCGTGCGTCTAACGAAGCGCTTTGGGCCACGCGGTTCAACGACCTCGGCTGATTCTGAGCGCATCGAGGCCTTGGCCGATTGATGCATGTCAGTGCTGCCCCGCCAAGATAAAGTAACACATATTGATGGCTTTGTGCGTGTATGTGTGCATGTGTGTTTGCTCTTGAGTGCTAAAACCCCAGCGCTCGTACTAACCGGGACACCCCACCGTACCTCCCTCTCTCTCTCCCTCTCTCTCTCTCCCCCTCTCCCCCCCCCCCCCCCCCCTCTCTCTCTCTCTCTCATTAGGTGGCCATTGTGTTTGTTTTTGTTGGTTTTTATGTTTTTTGTGGACATTTGAAACAACAGAACAGATGGGATTGGCAACGTGGATTATCCCCATCAGAGGCATCACAGTGTAGCATAACTAATCAATTTTTTCTACCTATTGCAATTCATAACCACATTCGCTTTTAGTTTTAATTAATTCCACAGACGGCATTGTGCGGCTGCTGTTTGCGGCATTTGCAGGTTTTTTAATGTTGTGTGCGTTCACTTATTTCGGTGGGCAATCAGGCATTTATGCCATTCCTGGCATCGCCAGAGCATTCGGGGCGCTCAGATATGAGCACGCCACAACGTGAACACGTTCATATAAATAGAACAGATTGATTAACCAACACACACGCGGACACACGGACACAGACACACGTCGCGCTGACCTCTAGCAGCCCAACGAGGTACTTGGAGCAGAGGGAGATGGGCTCCAGGTTCAGGCACTGGGAGCTCCATCCGGGCAGGGCGGTGAGGGTGACCATGCCCAGCAGAGTCCTCTCCAGGCTGGGGAGACCGTAGAACCGCGGCGCATCAGACACCCGCAGGCTCTGGAGCAAGCAGAGAGCCAGCTGGCTCTTGAAAGGCCCTGCAAGTGCCAAACATATCCTAGCAAAGGGAGAGACAGGCAGAGAGAGAGTTAGAGAGACAGGCAGAGAGAGTTAGAGAGACAGGCAGAGATAGAGAGAGACAGGCAGAGAGAGAGAGAGAGAGAGAGAGAGAGAGAGAGAGAGAGAGAGAGAGAGAGAGAGAGAGAGAGAGAGAGAGAGAGAGAGAGAGAGAGAGAGAGAGATAGGAAGAGAGAGCGTTAGACAGTCAAAAAGGAAAGCTGGTACATTTCCATCCATGTTTACGGTATAATGCGATCACAATCACTAGCTGTAATCACAGTGTGTTGTACTAGCAGGCACATCAGCGTGTCTCTAAACAATGTGACAGCGTGGAACAATGTTCCCTTCTTCTGCACTTCAATCCCAACACTGTGGTGCCGGTAAGCAGCAAGCCTCTGAATTACACTCAACGCATAACAAACACTTTTAATTTATCCTTCCTGTGGAAACTAAAATCAATTCATTAAAATCGGAGGCAAATATGCAGGCATATTGAAACGAGATACAGCGGCAGCAAAAAAAAAAAAAAAAAAGGAAAAATAAATGAATCAATATGGCTTCCATTGCCCGGGGCTCTGGCTGATACGGGGATCAGGGCTGAGCGTTTGATCGACAGCTACTAAACCAAAGTACATCCCGGCCTACTGTGAGATACATAACACCGTCAGATGGCACATTCAGCTCTGATCCTCAGACATGTTAACCGCTGTGCTGAAGACCAAGGTCTGGGCAAACAAGTGGTTTCCTGTCAGTCTCTCGCGAAGTTCTGCTGTGGTTTTGTATGCGAGTGTTAACCAGACTGTGATTTCATTCTAGGGTAACATTGGATGAATGCTGTAATCATAATCAAGCATGAGAGTAATTATTGATGTGCTTGTCTGTATTTATTCGGTGTATGTGTAATATGTAATTCCCTTTTCATTGTTTACCTTTGTCAGTACCACCGTTTTCAACCACTATTTGCATCAGTGCCAATAAAGCACTTTGCAATTTAGACAGACGGAGATAAAGGCAGACAGACAGAGAGACCGACACCAAGAGACAGAGACACAGAGACATAAAGATATAGAGAATAATAGAAGAGAGACAGAGGGAAAGAGAGACACAGCGAGACAGGCACAGAGAGAGACAAAGAGAGAGAGACGAGAGAGAGAGAGGCAGAGAGAGAGAGAGAAACAGAGTCAGAGAATGAGACAGAGAGAGAAAGAGAGACAGAGACACAGACACCAAGAAAGACAGAGAAATAAAAACATATAGAATAATAGAAGAGAGACAGAGGGAAAGTGAGACACAGACAGAGACAGACAGACAGACAGACAGACAGACAGACAGACAGACAGACAGAGATATACAAACAGAGAGAGAGACAGAGACGGAGATCGAGCCAGAGAGAGCGAGAGCGACTGAGACATAACCTGCAGTGCTGCCTCCTACCTGTCGGGGGTGCTGGCGAGGCGGTGGAGCAGGCTGTTGAGGAAGCGGCTGATCTCTCTCTGCAGCCTCTGAGTGACCTGGCCCCGGAGCTCCTCCACCCCCCCCTGGCCCTGAGCCGGACCCCCGGTGCTCTGACCCGGGACGACCGGGCCCTCCCGCACCAGCAGGAAGCCGCACAGGGACACTGTGTCCTGGGGGAGGAGTGGGGGCGTTAGAAAGACTCAGTCAGAGAGATGGAGATGAAGAGAGAAACGGGAGGGAGAATAGAGACAAGAGAGAGAGTGGACGAGATAAGAGAGAGAAACAGAGATAGATAGACTGATATGAAGGTAGAAGAGGGAGAGATGGAGAAACAGAGATGGATATAAAGAGATGAAAGGTAGAGAGGGAGAGATGGAGAAACAGAGATGGATATAAAGAGATGAAAGGTAGAGAGGGAGAGATGGAGAAACAGAGATGGATATAAAGAGATGAAAGGTAGAGAGGGAGAGATGGAGAAACAAAGAGTTTAATGAAATAGACGACACAGACACAGATGGAGACAGAATGAGAGAGTAGCATCGACAAAGAGACTGAGTGAACGAGAGACAGAAGGATATTAAAAACAGAGAGGGGAATAAAAGAGATGGTGGGACAGCGAGACAGAAGGAGATAGAAGGGGAGCCAGGCAGCAGCAACACACACACACACACACACACACACACACACACACCTTTTTATAACTCTGCAGAAAGCCCAGCGCCAGAGAGCAGCCTCACCCACCCACACACTCCCCCTCGCACCACACATGAACCAGCAAGTGTAGAAGATGCAGACAGACAGATGTTTGTGAACCAGAGCAGTAATTACAGAGGAGTCTGCACATCTAGTGGAGGCTGCTCGCCCCTAGCCTCCACCCTGCGTGCAGAGCCGGTGTCAGCCTCCAGGGGGTGCCCCATTGTTTACACGCATTAATGAGAAAACCAAGGTGAGACTGATTAAATCCTAAAAGTAGCTCTGCCAGCTACAAAGAGCCACAATCCCTGCTCTCCCCGGGCAAAGCCGGGGAAGGGGAGCGGGCTGAGATCTGAGACGATAGCGCTGGAGTTAGAATGGAGTAATGAGGTGATAATGTGTTTGGCGTCGGTGTTTGGCGTCTGTGTTTGGCGTGTGTGTGTGCTTGCGAGCGTGCGTGCGTGAGTGTGTGTGTGCGCATGCGTGTGTGTGTGTGTGCGTGTGCATGTGTGTCTATTATACACCTTCATCATCATCATCCTGTGTACAAACGTTGGCGTGCTCACCACTACAGAGACACGCATGTGAAGAGTTTCAATGCGAGCACACATGTAATCACAGAACACACAGACTCAGTCGACTGGGGAGAAGTTCTAGGGAGTTCTGCTGGAAGAACTGCATTTAAGCAGCCTAAATATAGGAGAGGACATAGGATTCGAGATCAACAGGAGTAATGCGCCGTCTCTCCCCGGTGGAATCATTGCTTCTGCCACGCCGTTATTGCTTGCTACACCTTAAGCACTCTGAGCGCTCTGAACATGACTTCCACTGCAGCAGAGACATTAACAAAGGCTTCAGGTCCACGGATATACCCCACAGGCCCCTCCAAGTACGACCAAGCCACAGGTATATAATTAATCTTGTTTTATGATGTCACCGTGATGTGACATCATCAAACAGGATTAATTGTCACTCAGGAGTGTTTGCTTAATCCATTCCCGAGCCAGCAGTGACCTGTCTGGGTGTAATTTCCATATTTTTATGGTTTGTTGACTACATCTGCTCCGTACCCCTCGCCATAGTTATGGTTTCTACTCTGCGTTCTTGCCATATGTTGTCAAAGCACTGAAATTCAAATTTTGGCTGGATAAATCTTTGCCAACTGCTGTTAGAAGGACAAGTACTGGGGAAACAGGGTAATGAAGGACGCTGAAGCAGTGCTTAGAGGTACGAGTGGATCGGGCCTTTGCTCCCACCTAGCAGTCAGAAAGGAACTAATGACACTTTAATCTAATGACAGTATCACTGATATACAATATAGAAATATAGCAGCGTTACTGAAGCCTCATCTCTAATGGACCTTCGTTTTAATATTTCAACATAAGTATTATTTCTGAAAAGAGATAATCCTACTGTTTTTCAGTTCCAAGACTAAACCTGGACAGTGGTGACGATAACATAGCAAACAACGGCATTGAGGTTCCCTAAGGCATTGTAAACACTCCGTACTTTATCGAGGAGAAGCTCCAGTATCCATCGTAGATCCGCGTCTTCCGTCTCATTCGCATCTTTAGTCTGAGGGTCATGTTCGAAGTAAACGTTCAGGAACGCCACGATGTCCACCAGTAAACGCTCGTCCTCGCCACAAGCAGGATGCACCCGGAGAAACCTGGAGACGATGGAGTGAGGACAACATGAACCACGTTGTACCATGTATGATAATGTACCTGGAGAAACCTGGAGAAACCTGGAGGAACCTGGAGACGATGGAGTGAGGACAACATGAACCACGTTCTACCATGTATGTTAATGTACCTGGAGAAACCTGGAGGAACCTGGAGACGATGGAGTGAGGACAACATGAACCACGTTCTACCATGTATGTTAATGTACCTGGAGAAACCTGGAGAAACTTGTAGACGATGGAGCGAGGACAACATGAACCACGTTCTACCATGTATGTTAATGTACCTGGAGAAACCTGGAGGAACCTGGAGACGATGGAGCGAAGACAACATGAACAACGTTCTACCATGTATGTTAATGTACCTGGAGAAACCTGGAGCCGATGGATAGAGGACAACATGACCCACGTTCTACCATGTAGGTTAATGTACCTGGAGAAACCTGGAGGAACCTGGAGCCGATGGATAGAGGACAACATGACCCACGTTCTACCATGTCGGTTAATGTACCTGGAGAAACCTGGAGGAACCTGGAGCCGATGGAGCGAAGACAACATGAACAACGTTCTACCATGTATGTTAATGTACCTGGGGAAACCTGGAGCCGATGGATAGAGGACAACATGACCCACATTCTACCATGTAGGTTAATGTACCTGGAGAAACCTGGAGGAACCTGGAGCCGATGGATAGAGGACAACATGACCCACGTTCTACCATGTAGGTTAATGTACCATGCAGTTAGACTTTAAAGCCCGCTGTAAAATACTGTAAGGTAGGGCATTTTGCAGATGAAGGGGATTAAGATAAGCGGGTGTTCTTTAATACATCCATGTTTTGGAGATGCTTTTAAGGTTGTTTCCCTGTTCGATAACTAAAAGTAGGCTACCAATCTTTCAAAAGAAGTTGGTATCCAATAACAAACGGTGTGGCGTTGGGATTACAACTGCAAACTATCACGTTATCAAAAGCAACCTGTAATCACATCCCGCAGTGCAAGTAAACATTGGCTTGTGGCGCCGACTGCTTTGGAGAAGAATGATCAAAACATATAACAGAGAGCGATAATTAGATGAATGTAGTTAACCACTATGAATGCAACAAGAGGACTCTGTGATTTACTGCATGTCGAATTGAACAAAGATACGTTTTATCTCAGTGTTTGAGTTTCAGCTGAAACAGGGGGTTCCGTTCCACTTAACCGAAGCGCTTTCCGCTCTCTGTTGTATGTATTCTGAGATTGTTTGATACTGGTTTGTGCTCCTCTTTTGGCAAGGTCACGTATTCAAAAAAGCATTTTAGATCAAGTTGTTTGTTTCTCTCCTGGCAATATGAAAGGTTAACCAAACTAAACCAAAGAGCTGAGAGGCCTGTCAGTTCTCATCTAAGACTTAAGGAGTCTGCTTCCTCTGTGGCCCGTTAATAAACTGTGATGTTTGGAATACATAAAGGAGAGAGAATCTTGTTGTAATACTAATCTCCAGCAGAGAAACAAAAACACCACTATATAACTATGAAAGTCTGAAGAAACACAAACCGAACCTGCCCAAACCCAAGGCCGAACCTTTACCTGGCTATGGCAGTCTGCCAGCTGAGCGAGCCCAGAGTCTTCCTGCAGCCGTGCGATTGGCCGTGCGCGAAGGCCAGCCTGTCAATCAACAGGTAGAGTCGGAGCCTGCCGAGGGCGGACCTCACGGAACCGTGTCCCGCCGCCATGACGATGTCCTGTACGCAGTCCAGCAGGCCGGCGGGGAGGTGGGAGGTCCGCGCGTTGAGGACCTGGGCCTCGGAGAGCACCAGCGAGCGATGGAACCTGGGGAGGGAGGAAGAAATCTGTTCATACCCACAAATACATATTGTTGGCAAGGCTCTGGGCTTCATGAAGCCCCAGTAAGATAAGACTATTAATCCCCAAGGGATATTCAGGTGTTACAGCAGCGCAAAAAGAATAGTGCAAATCTACCAATATAGGAACACAAATAAGGGAAATAGCACTAATAATAAGAGAAATATAACTTTAACAGGTCCGCAGTCTACGGGCCTCGTGAGTGAGAGGTTCTTATCCCTGCCAGCTCATTAACAGCACGGATCAGAAAAGAAAACAAGAACAAGCCCCTCTGAATAAAACCAAAACGACTATAAAGGAACAAGCGACATTTAAGGTCAGGCATTGTTCGAGACGTCTCCACTCGGGGTCCTCGGCCCCCCGTCTGAGTCGACTTTGAGTAGTGAGGCGCGTGTTTGACAAGTGTCTTCCTCCGGGGCGGCCGTCGGGCCGGGCTGAGGTTTGGGTGACATTTAAAAGTCGGCCGTGTTCGGGACAGATGGGACCTGCAGAAGCCGCCCTCCTCGTTCTAGCGGAGAGACTCTCACTTTGATTGACTTATCCTACATTCCCGCGGAAAAACAGCGCCGGCAATCTCTGAGAAGGAGCCCTGGGAGGATTGCGAAGCGAGGTCTAAAATTAGCGTTTCCCGCGATTTGCCTAAACACAGGAAGACAAGAAAGTATTTGTTTGAGGTGCGGCGAACGGGTAATAGATTAGCTCCCTCGCAAATTAACTCGGTTTTATATTATGCATGTTCAGGAGGGCGGCAGAAGTGAACACCGACATCCCCGGTGGAAAGGATTCATCTCAGCGGTTCTGTTTCAGTAAGCACTCCTCTCCCGTACTGTCGCAGCGAGTTTGCCTCCGTGAGGATTGATCCATCTGCCGCTCGTTCCAAAAGAAAATCCTTAGCTGATGCGATTAAGAAAGTTAAAGCGCTGTGCGACACACTCATCTGTTTGCGTTAGGTCACATTAGGAGGAAATGAAGACGGATGACAGCTTTCTGAAAGACCCCCCAAACACACACTAACACACACACACACACACACACACACACACACGTGGAACGCTGTGAGTTGAGCTAGACGTCGAAGAGGAGGTTTGGGTGTCGAGAGATCCTTCTGCATCGTCATGGTTTTAATTGTTCAATCACATCATGATTGGAAAAAGATAATGAATGCATCCGTCTTGCTTTTAGCTACCGAGAAGTCGGGAGTCTAAAAACATTATCCCAGGGCGTGGATGAAATATTTCACTGGAATCACTCAAACAATCGTCGCCGAATTAAAATGAATTAAAAACTTATCCGACCAACTTTGCAGTTACCCAAGTTATGCATACCCGCAGAACAAACCATGCCCTCTTCTCACCTGCAACTAATGAGGAAGGGAAAATGATCAAGAAACACCCCAAAGTACCCTAAACGCCTCTCCGCTGAAACTTTCCCCATTCACCATCTTTCCGCCGAGCAGTCCAAAAATCCATCTCTGGCCTCATAGAACGTGTGAGTGATAAAACGCCATCTGGGCGGCCCTTACTCGCTGACATCGCTCTGGACCCCCCTGAGCTCCTCCAGAAGGCCGTCCATCCCGCTGTACCACGCCGTGTTCCAGGCCAGCTGGAGGGCGTGGCGGGCCGGGCCGAAGGTCAGGAGGTCGGCCGCTGGGGTCACCACGCAGCAGTGGGGGCTGACCGCGTGGTGGGTCGCCGCCCGGAAGGGGATTCTGAACCTGCGAGGGGAGATAATAATAGGGGGAGGAAATTGTCCAATTATGGTGGGGATTTATGGTAATGTGTGAAGCGATTCACCACAGATCTTTCTCGTTTGTGATTTCTTTAATTCCTATTATTTCAACGGTCTGGGTCGGGCGGTACCTGTGGGTGACTGATAGTGGCAGAGAGAAAGTTGCCAAAGTCCCGTCCAACTTAGGTTTCCCGGACCTGAAACAGAGAGCAACACACTGTAAAAGGGGCAGGATAGAATAGCGGCTACGATGTTCGATTCCTAAACAAAATGTCAGCATCCATGGGCAATAGGCCGTGTGCAAGTCTGCTCAAATTGCCCCAATAGTACTAAACAGTTGGGTCGTAATGGACACACAATGTCTTGTTTGCTTTATGAATCGTTTCGACAACATCAACGATAAAACGGTATTAAAAAGAAGGGGTGTGATCAATAACTCACCAGAAGTCAACAGTGGCGATCTCATCAAAAAGCAGCAAGCACATGACAACAGCTGCCTCGTATCCGCTGCCTCCGTTGTCCTTCACTATTAAGGAGGCTGTGGGAGAACAAGACACACCCCGGGCAATTAATGTGGAGCTCGCGCGCACACACACGCACGCACACGCACGCACACACACACACACACACACACACACACACACACACACACACCTCACTCCCTATGCTTTATCACCTTACTTTACGAGTAGTACGTTTAACGAGCAGAGTATCTAAAAAAAGTCACAAACTCAAAAAGCTCAATAAATAAGTGCAAGATGGTACCTAAGCAGCGCCTCTGCTTGCTTTGGTGTTAATAGGGTGAAGACGGAGATGGTTTTTGACCCCCAAAAACATTTAAAGTCAGAGTTTTTTCTGTGGTAAAGGATGGCAGTGTATTTATTGGGAATTAATGACTGGGGAGTCCAACGCCTTGGGGTGACTGAACGTAGCACCGTGGAACTTTTCACTGCCGTCTTCACCTTTTTGTTTTAGCGTATTTCTAACTTTTATCACTGCGTCATCCCTTTAGTTCAAAGTGTTTAAAATAATAAAAGCCTTCCCCTTTAGGGAAAATGACAAAAATGTCCTGAGAGAAACATGGCGGGAACTAGCTTCCCCGCAGGGCGCATACCTTACAAGTTGACAGGAAGTGACAATGTTTTTGAACGCCTGGAGTGGCGTAGAGTGACGTGAAGCGGTGGATGAGCTTGATGAGGTTGCATTATTGACCAACATCATTCATAATTCCTGTCAAACAGATATCGAAGGCTGCAGTGTAAGAGTTACACGGTTTACGCTGTTTGTCATTCAAGGCAGAACGACGCTGTACGACCTCATACATAAACCCACCGAGTCAGACTCAAGGCTCCAATTAATTTCTCTGGGCATAATTGACAACAACTGTGTGTTTGGCGCTGTGCTTCACGAGAGATGTCCACAAGGCGCCCAGGGCGGCGTGCTGTAGCACAGGGCCTGCGACGGCACATCAGCACACAGCCGCCTCATTAGCATCCTGCTAACGCGCCACTTACTTCTGTGATGACATCGTCTGAGGCGTTGTATCACTGACTGACTCACACCCTGTGTGTGTGTGGGTGAAGCGTGTGTGTGTGTGAGAGTAAAGCGTGTGAGTGTGTCTGTGTATTTGTGTTTCTTTATCTCTACTTGTGTGTGTGTGTGTGTGTGTGTAAAGCATGTGTGTGCGTGTCCGTGTGCGTGTGTATTTGCAAAGCGTGTGTTTTTATTACTACGAGTGTGCCCCCCCCGCCCCCCGACCGAGAAGAAGAGGAGATACTCGGAGTGCTGGCGGGCAGCGTTCCTAACGAGCGGTCTGGTGAACGTACCCCTGAGGAGGACGAGGAGAAGGGGGGGGCCCTGGGAGAGGCTGTGGCGGAGGGCGGGGTCGGCGTACACCAGCTTCCTCAGCACACAGAGGCTGGGCTCCAGGAGGCTGTCCATGCTCTGGGGGGGGGGATGCACACTGCAATCAATTGTGGCCAATTTTCTCTGTCTCTCTCGATCTCTTTATCCCTTTGTCGATCTCCCCGATGTTTATCTCCCTCGCACGCACACACAAGTACACGCAGACACACACAAACAAGCAAACACACACACACACGATTAAAGCAAGACCTGCCCTGCACAAACACACACACACACACAGATCCACACACACGCACCCTCTCCTTGCTGTCATTGCTCATAAGCGGCCCTAAATGTACGAGTCACAAACAGAACATGCTTGATTGAGTGCAACCCGCGGCCATCGCTCCTAAACACAATTTAGTCCTCCCCGTCCTTATGTCCATGGCCCTGTTAGACCACCTCCACACTGGACAGGCTGATGGACCATTAACACACACACACACACACACACACAATTAGCTGTGAGTCACAGAGCGGCTAAGCAGGCAAGCTGTAACAGGAGTGCAGAGATCGCGGCTGACCAGTCTGCCCGTCTGATGTAATTAGCAGACTAGCGCCTTCATCATCCTCCTCATGCCTCACACATAGACAAAGACACACACACGCAGACACGCACACACACACACAAAAAGACACACAAGCACAGAGACACATGCACACACTCAGACCCATACACATGCGCACACACACACACACACACAAAGACGCAGACACACACACACACACACGGACACACACAGACAAACGCACAAACAAGACACAAACACTTGTGTGTTGAAAATGTGTGAACTCGAATTTGCAAGCGATTTACATTAATAGGCCTATACACCCATTGGTTTTTCCCCCTCTAAAGAGATAAGGGAGGGATTGTATTGTAGCGGTTGAATAGTGTCTAGCCTTGCTCATTCATTTGCTCGGTAAAAATCTGTGGTTCTGTGAGTTATCATTATTAGCTGTTCCTTTGTCTGGGTTGTTGTTTCTGTACCTTATTGCCGTTTACACTCTCCATAATGAAAGAAACGACTGTGTCCGCGATGCCAAGAGTCTTCAGCACAGGGTGCATTGCTGTGTCTGCGGGGAAATAAGAGAAGAATTCAATATGTCGACGGTAAACATTTGCATACTCCTCAGGATTTGTTTATTCAGTTATTCTTCCCGTTTGCCTGACAAACATATGGCCGTGGGAAGACAAACATTCTGCATCAGCAGAAGAGTACAGAACCCACAAAGGCCCCCGTCTCGAGATCTTCCAGGACATTGATGTGTTTTGAATAGTTTCGCTGTAGTTTGGCTCCCATTGGGTTTCACGGTGGGCTTCGACTCTCCACTCTATACGACGGCAGGCAGAATGCAGAGTTTCACAGGGTTTTCTACCCACTTTAAAAACACTGGAGATATCTGCATGCCACGAAGAGAGCCATCAGCCAGAGAACAAGGTTAGATTCCGACCTATTATCCTATGGCACAGGTCCTGTATGTTGTACGTCCTGGCACTTAATGTACACACTTATTGTAGATTGCACGTCATTGCACTTAAAAATATAGCTTAGCATTGTGTCGCATCTTATCCTACCCCATATCTTTGTCGTATACGGGGAATGGGTTAACCTAGTGATTGTTAGTGCTTGACACTTTGTTCTATGAACATCCTTACTATTCCCACAGCGATATATTGTCTGCTAAATTCACTAAATGTAAAGGTCCTCCTCTCTCCCTTTTCACCCTATAACCTGTCTGTTTAGTCTGGCAAATCCATCAAAATATTTTCAATAAAAAAAGAGGAAAAAGTTATGAGTTATGAGTGAGGCACCAAGATGGAGGCTGTATCTATAGGATAGAGACTGGTATATAACCAAAGATAATGCTGCCAGTCAGCAGGGACTATAGGACAGAGAAGGGAATATAACCAGAAGTAATGCATCCGGTCAGCAGGGACTATAGGACAGAGACGGGTATATAACCAGAGGTAATGCTGTCGGTCATCAGGGACCATAGGATAGAGACTGGAATATAACCAGAGGTAATGCTGTCGGTCATCAGGGACTATAGGATAGAGACGGGTTTATAACCAGAGGTAATGATGTCGGTCATCAGGGACTATAGGATAGAGACTGGTTTATAACCAGAGGTAATGCTGTCGGTCACCAGGGACTATAGGATAGAGGCTGGTATATAACCAGAGGTAATGCTGTCGGTCATCAGGGACTATAGGATAGAGACTGGTTTATAACCAGAGGTAATGCTGTCAGGCACCAGGGACTATAGGATAGAGACTGGTATATAACCAGAGGTAATGCTGTCGGTCATCAGGGATCGTTCTGCCGCAGCCTCTCCTGACCTTGTAGAACCACGGCCAGCTGCTCAGTGGCCGACCTCTTGAGAGACAGGTCCACGCTGTCCGACGTCAGGATACCATACAGCTTCTCCACCGACTCCACCTGCACAGCAAACACAAACACACAGACACACACAGTTGTTTGAGTGGCACACAATTACAGTTTTGCATGCTTGAGCATTGTCATCACCCCCAAGGTGATTTTAAAGACCCCCCAACATTAAATGCCTCAATAATTACCAAAAATAACGGATTTGATCAAAATCAGTTCTCAGAAAACGTAAAAGAAAGAAAGAAGGACTGAGTGTTGGATGGAGTGGCGTCTCATAGTAAGAAGGGGAGATGGACAGGTATGCCAGTACAGTGAGATGTATACCTTCAGGAAGGACTTGTTGCAGGTGTCCAGTGTGACGTCCAGCAGGTTCTGGGTGCAGTAGAGTCCGGGGAGCGAGGACAGAGTCAGCTGGTCCAGCTCTGGCCTGGCTGCATCGGAGGCCCCAGAGCCAGAGAGATGAGGCAAGATGTGTTCCACCGCTGCCAATCTCACCCTGTTTGAAGTACAAGCCACATGGTGGGGGTTTTATTAAGTATAGAGCAATGTCGGTCGGTGCGAGACATTCAAGGCAAACATATCTTAGAAGGTTTTCTTCTGTGTATGGCATCCAGTGGAGTTATGTTTCCAATAATGAAACTGTTATGAAAATATGTATTAACTTTGGAGCAACTGATTCCCACAGTTTATTTATTTATATATACATTATATTCAGCCCACAATTGCCCCCCCCCCCCCCCCACTGACACAAGGCAGTAGTAGAAGAGCACCACCTCACTGAGTCACTGATGCAAGGTATTCATAACACAGCCCCGACCTCCACTCACTGAAGCAAGGCAGTACTAGCAGAGCCCCGACCTCCAGACTCACTGATGCAAGGCAGTACTAGCAGAGCACAGACCTCCAGACTCACTGATGCAAGGCAGTACTAGCAGAGCACAGACCTCCAGACTCACTGATGCAAGGCAGTACTAGCAGAGCACAGACCTCCAGACTCACTGATGCAAGGCAGTACTAGCAGAGCACAGACCTCCAGACTCACTGATGCAAGGCAGTACTAGCCCATTTAGTCCTAAAACGCCTGCAAAAAACATCTATAAAAACCTATGTATAATAGATATAAGTGTCCTTATCTCCTGAGGGTTTTCTGAAAAATACTAGGAATTGTCAACGTCTATAAAAACCTTAATATCTAAGCCTCTGTAGCACATAGAAACATGAAATGAATTGCATTTAAAAGGTAAGACTCACAGGTTGTATTAAAACATGCTCCCTTAGCACTAACATACCAACACATTTTTAGAAAAAAATCTCAAAATCAGATTGGTAGGAAAGAAATATTTTATATGATAAAATAACATCACAAATAACACTTAATATAACATAACAATTTAAAACATGCCAACACACAGACCAAGGCACCTTGGTATGAGAGAGAGGTGGTAAGGAGTGGGGAGGGTGGGGAAAGGACACACACACACACAACAAATCAGTCTTGGCTAAGGACGTGGTGCACAAAGCACTCGCGGTGCAGAGGAAGGTCACACTGCCTGCACCCCATCAGCGTGGACCCAGGACGCACGTCGGTGCCCTTGCGCTTCAGAGAACACTCCCTGCAGGTCTTCCTCTTCTGGTTTATCTGGACCAGGTCATGCTCAGCAGAAGCTCCAGTTGGGCTGGTGGGGAGCACCTGGGGAGCACTTCGTTTGGTGACGGGCACGATCAGCTGCATGGTCAGATCCTCCAGCCAGTCTTTGTAGCCGCCCCTCCTATATTTCCAGCTGGCTCCCCCTGCAGACCTGGCAGCCACAAAGGCATTGTAGCACGCCACCGTAAGAAAATAAAAAAACAGCCTCCTCCACCACTTTGTAGACCTATGCTGGATCTGGTAGTATCCCACCATCTGGTCCAGCAGGTCTACCCCCTTCATGTGCTGCTGATAGTCAGCGAGGCAGGCTGGCACGTGAACCTCCGCTTGGCGTTGACCATTCGCCTTCCTCCTCACTGACCCAAAAGCTGTCGGGTCATGGTAGTTTGACAGGACCATCACTGCCATGGTGTCCTGCCATATACAAAAGGTCAGGTCATCCAGCTGCGCCACCTTGTATTCGTGCCTCTTCATGCCAGCCTGCTTTGTTAGGTCCTTGCTTTTGGGGAGGCCCTTCCTATTAGCACGCACCGTCCCACAAGCTTGTACCCCCCTGATCTTGAGGTCCACAATCAATGGTACACCAGTGTAAAGGTTATCCATATAAATGGATAGGTTGGTTCCAAAATAAGGTTTGGCCAGGTCCAGAACAATGCGGTGAGCCAGGTCTTTCTCAGCCTTACCCTGAAGGGCCCCCGTGTACACCTGGAAATTGCTGACATAGCCTGTCTTGCTCTCCGCCATCACCCACACCTTTACTCCCCACTTCACCGGCTTCATGGGGAGGTACTGACGGAAGGCCAGGCGTCCCTTGGACTTGACCATGGACTCATCCACGGTCACAAAGCCATTGACCTCGTAGAGATCCTGGAATCTGACGAGGAGGAGGTCCATGAATCCCTTGAGCTTCCAGAGCTTGTCAGACTTGTCCACAGCAGGGTCCATGTTGTCTTGGAGATGGAGATATCTGAAAATGCACATAAGATTAATGAGTTTATGCCTAGCATTGCCATCATATTTGTTGTATGTTGCAAGGATATCGTCAATGCTACAAACGGTTGTTCTGTGTTTAGCCAGAGAAATACCCCAGGGAATCATATCTTGTGTGGCTAAGCTACTTGATCAATAAAGGAGTTAGTAGAAGTTAGCAGAAGCTACTGCCCAACACTGCTATTGATTATGCTATTTAATAATTATGGCTACTTGATCAATAAAGGAGTTTTGCTATTACAAGTTACTTGATTCAGGATAAAGTGAAGCTACCACCAAGCTACTGAGGATTGTAGTAAGTTAATATCTTCTCTACAAGTAGTGAAGCTACTGCCAACACTGCTATTTATTATGCTATTTAATAATTATGGCATTATTATATTAATAGTAGCAGAAGGCTATAGCACCACTATCATTATTGGCCATGACGGAGACTTCAGTGCGCTAACGCTACCGTAAGACATAGGAACTCGGAAATAGCGCAAGAATACAAATTATTACCTCCAGATCATGTCAAAACGATCCCGTGCCATGGCCTTGGGGACGTGTGTCTGGTACAGCCACTTTGTCTGCCTCCAATAATCCCGGCGTGCTGGCAGTTTCAGGATACCAAAAGTGAGGCAGAGCCCGACAAACGTTTTCATCTCGGTTTTGGAGACGGGGTTCCACTTCGACTTTGATGGGGTCTGGCCGCGCGTCTGATCAGCATAAACATTTGTTTGGGTCACCAACATGTCCCAAAGTTCATCAGTGAATATCCGTGAAAATACGTCCAGGGGGGTTTCATCCACGGCAATCGACTGCTTCGGTCCAGGTTTGCGAGTGAACTGCTTGGGATTTCGGGGCAAGTATCCATCCGTCTTCCAGTCCCCCTGCAATCCAGCAAAGTCGTTGTCGTCGTCGTCCTCCTCTCCTTCTACCCACAAATACCACTCCTGGGCTCGATCCAAAGGATCATCAGGTACCAACCCTTCTACCTCCACCTCCCTCTCAAACTCCTCACTCTCTCCCAACTCCAAATCGCTGCCGTCGCTGTCACAGTACGCGTCGATCGCAGCCATTTTTGCAGAGGAAAAAAGTTCAACGATGGTCGGCCAACAACGACGTTTGGCTGGTCACGTGGTTTTAAGAAAACAACAAGACCCACCTCATGTGTATTTGAACCAATGACAATGCATTATATGCTGCATTCGTCATGAAAATGACGACAAATCAACAATGCTGCGCTAGGCAGCAGCCGGGAGGAGATTCAAAGCTGCGCTACGCAGCAACAGGCGGTAGATACAATGTTGCGCCGCGCAGCATCCGGTACAAATGGGCTAGCAGAGCACAGACCTCCGGTGTCACTGATGCAAGCCAGTACTAACAGAGCGCCGACCTCCAGACTCACTGATGCAAGGCAGTACTAACAGAGCGCCGACCTCCAGACTCACTGATGCAAGGCAGTACTAACAGAGCGCTAAATCGGCGCGCCGATTTACCATTACTATTCCTACCCTTTCGGAATTACAATTACAATTACAATTAGGGCATTTAGCAGACGCTTTTATCCAAAGCGACTTACATCGGAATTGAATAGTTTGATGGTTGAATAAACCTTGGACTAGAAACTGCCTCCGCCTCGTATTATAGAACATAATATATTATATCAGCCTCCGAAATGTTATGAATGTAACGACTGCGTGGGGGGGGGGGGGGCATTGCTAGGTTACTTGTTTATGTTTTATGTTTGGGTCTAACTTCAAGAAACCTTGAAGTCAGTTACAGTGGAGTTACCGTTATTACTATACCTACCTACCGTTTTGTAATCCGTCAGACACCTTATATCCAAACCATTTCCATACTATGGAGCCGGTTCGGGGGTGTTGGGGGTTGGGGGGGACTCACGTGGGCTGCTTGGTGAAGAGGAGGCGGAGTGCTGCGCGGAGCCGGGCGGGGTCGGGCAATGGGGCGGCGCCCGCAGCATCGGACCACCCGCTGAGCAGCAGGACGCACTGACCCAGAGGGTCCCCAGTGCTGGCGTACCCCTGCACACACACACACACGCACACGCACGCACGCACGCAGATGCACACACACACACACACACACACACACACAAACACACACACACATGCACATACACACACACGAATACACCCACACATGCAAACACACACACAAGTACGGAAACCCACAAACAGTCATGTTGAATGAATACACCCACACATAAAAACAAATACATATACACAAACACACATGGACAGACATGCACAAACCCACACATTAAAACTCAGACACACACACAAACACACACATGGAAACAAACTCAAACAATTACACACAGACACACAGTCACACAAACACACATGGAAACATACACACAATCACACATTCACACAAACACACAGTGTTTGGAGAGAACAGTGGGGAGGCGTTGCGGCAGTGAATAAATTTGCATCGCTGGCGTGGGGGCGGGCGTCTCTTAGTGACCTCCCTGAATCTAATTGTTCTTGACAAGCCCGCGGTAGCCCTCATGGTTATGCATGGACGCCCTCCCGGCTTCACGGCCGCCTCAAACCGCACAATTAATACGAATCGCCTTACTCAACACAGAAAGAAAAAAAAACAACAATAGAGGAAACGATATCACAGTGAATATGCAAATGAGAGAATATTGTACAAGCTCGCTCCGGCTGCACAATACGGACCCTTTGTGCGGCGCGCGATTGATAAAAAAGTTACTTTTGATCACGCTCGCGTCGAGTGTGCAAAAAAAACCAGAACATTGTCAGCGACACTAGTGGTGTTCTTCCATTCCACTAACAGAGCTGTAATGGAGTACTCTTTCCCCCCCCACCCCCACGCCTGGCGGTCGACCAACGTGGGGTTTGGGAGAAGGCGACCTCACCTGCAGTATGGGTACGACCGGATGGAGGGCGGCGGTGAAGCCGTCCCAGGTGGACGGCGTCATCATCCACCGCCCTTTGAGGAGGAACAGCAGGGCGTCGGTGGCGGCGGAGTTCACCTGTGGATCAGACGGAACGGCTGAGCGGGGGCGTGCCGCGCAGAGGGCTGCTTTATGAGGACCCCTCTGGCTTTAGGACGGGTATTAAACGGGGAGACCGATCGCCTGGGCAGTAAATATCCGCCAGACTTCACCTTGTGGGGATTTAGTGCGAGCCGTTGGCTTTATAAAACAAAGGGGGCCGTGGGGAGGCTGTTTAAAGGTTAAGTGACGAGATCGTGTCTGAGGAGGTGGGGTATTTGCTCTGTGTCCTTAACCGCACACTTCCGATGTAACAAGGTGCGAATAAAAGAGTTGACAAAGAGGAGGCCGTCACAACTGATTCAATGACTGAGAACCACGTCCTAAAACGTGGGGAAACCTTTGTATTTTCATGAAATAATATTGTTGTTTGTGTTGAACTGCTCGTGCTCTCAGTGGTCTTGAACGTTGAGGGGACGGCAAACTCTTAACGTTCATGAGAGCCTTTCGAGTGACAAGTACAGGAGGCAGGGTCACCATGGAATGAATCGTTCTGATTGACTGTCTGTCCGTCCCAACATCAAAAGTTTTGAACTAAAGGATTGACAGAATAGTACTAATAGTACAATTATTACTAGAATAGTAATAATAAGTGGGCTGAGGCTGAACACTGCAAACACAGCCATAGCCTGCATGTCACACACACACACACACACACACACACACACACACACACACACACACACACACACACAAACCTTCTCTGCAGAGTCCTGGAGGCCGAAGGCGCTGATTTCGTACAGGACTTTGTGGTGGAGCAGGAAGTGGACCCCGTTGCACTGCGGCCGCGACGCGTTCTGGATCCCGAGGCACTCCTGAAGAGAGGACAGTGGACGAGAACAGAACAGGTGACAGAGTCAAACCTGCAACTAACACGGCGACCTGACACTGTCACACTGACAACCCATCGTTCACTTCTCTTTCGACAAGACACCCTCCCACCCATTCCCCAGAACACTCCGTGAAACACACCAGCAGGTGCCCTCTTAGCTCCGCTTGCGTTAATCAGGTTTTCTCGCAATGCTATTTTGGATGTCTTCCAATTATCGAGCCGTTACGTTTTCGCATGACGACATGAACGGATTGGCTAATAGCGCGACGGCAAATATGAGCCACATTATTCTTGAGCGTGGAGACATGTCAATTATGATCCGTGAGAGGTCACAACGGAAAGCGATTCCTCAAAGCATCCCTACCTCGTTATAACGCTGAAACTTAACACTTAACGTTTCGCTTGCAGGTTTTAGGGCACCTAGCGCTTTTGTTCATTAGTGCATCAAAAGAGGCATAACAAAAAGATCTGTGCGAAGGAACGTTTTGATATACACAAAATAACATTATATATACAAGAAAGACTTTTTTATAATTGACTACCAACTATATTTTTGTTTACTTCTTCACTCGGATGAATCACATCCTGCTTCAATGAGGAATGTGCCAGGAGTGTTGTGCGAGTGTGCGTGCGTCCTTGCGTGCGTGTGTGTGTTTGTCCATTAAGGATCATGAATCAGTGAGTGACGTCCTCCAGGACGGGGGTCTCCGGGAGGACGGCGCGGCCCTGACCTTGACCAGGTGCAGCGTGCAGGTGTATGCCTCCGTCCTGACAGCCTGTAAGGGATGAGACAGCAGCCTCAGCAGCAACCTCTGGCTCTCTGACCGCAGCACAGGGCTGGGCTGGGCCACGCCCCACCTGGAGAGGGAGGGAGGAGAGGGAGGAGGAGGGGAGGGAGGAGAGAGAGGAGGAGAGGAGGAGAGGGAGGGGAGGGAGGAGAGGGAGGAGGAGGAGAGAGGGAGGGGAGGGAGGAGAGAGAGGAGGAGAGGGAGGGAGGAGAGAGAGGAGGAGGGGAGGGAGGAGGAGAGGGAGGAGAGGGAGGAGAGGGAGGGAGGAGAGAGAGGAGGAGAGGGAGGGAGGGAGGAGGGGAGGGAGGAGAGGGAGGGAGGAGAGAGAGGAGGAGGGGAGGGAGGAGGAGGGGAGGGAGGAGAGAGAGGAGGAGAGGGAGGGAGGAGAGGGAGGAGGAGAGGGAGGAGAGGGAGGGAGGAGAGGGAGGGAGGAGAGAGGAGGAGAGGGAAGAGAGGGAGGAGGGGAGGGAGGAAGGAAAGACCGAAAGAATAAAAAAGATTGAATGAAAGACAAGAAAAATGGAAAGAAAGAAAGAATGAACGGTAGAACGAAAGACAGAAACACAGAAAAATGAAGTCATCCATATGACAGGATTTCACCAAATTGTATATAGTGGTGATACCAAAGTACATAGGCAGATTAAGAAACCTCCACAACCTGTGTCTGGCTGTGTCTATGCCTGTGTGTGTATGTGCATGCATGTGTGCGTGTGCGTTAGGGTTGAGCACCGAAACTCGGTTCCAGCAGGGCACTGGTTCTAACGTAAACGGTAGTACCGAGATCGAATAAGAACGCACATTTCGGTGCCTCATAACGGTGCCTGACTTTTATTTAACGCCCCCTGCCCCGCCCCCATGGTGTTGCGACGTCAACCTGCGTTAGTGCTGGGCGGTATACCGGTTCACACCGAATAACGGTGGGTATTTTCGTTATGATTTTTTTTTATATACCGCCATACCGGTGTATTTGATTACACAACATTCGGAACGCTGCGCCGTGCGACACTGTTTCAGACGGGAAACCTTTCAATGTTGGGCTTCTAAACACGCATGGTACGACTACGACTGCAACTTTCTTTGTAGGTCAATGACTGCGAGGTGTGCTATTTCAGGCCAACTGGTAAAAGAGTGTGCCACGGCTTTCAAACATATAAACCATAAAGCCTATGGGCGCCTCGGGACGGACTTGTCAACGCGCTGCGGCATCACTTTGATGTTGTTTTGATTGAAGACCGGCAGGTTGTAGTGGGTGCGTGCGTGAATGAATGAACGAGTGTGTGTGTGTGTGTGTGTGAGAGTGTGCGTGTGTGTGTGTGATTTCAAAGTAACAAAACTAAAACTATCTGTTCAAAGCCAAATAAACAAATTCGGTTGGCAAAAACAGAGTCGGTTATTCGCTTCAAATACTTTCTTTTCTTTTCAAAACTTGGGAATTAATACGGCGCGGTACAGAGCGGTTGAAAACAATGTTGGCAACTCCTGTGGCTGCATTGCGCACCTGCGTTATATTAACATTACTGCTAAAGTCATATATATTTGACTTTAGCAGTAATGTTGCGCCATGCAAGCAATTGTAAACGCGAGCAGCATAGCTGCGTGCCTGCCTGCTTTCAGCGAATAATTATTATTATTTTTTATTTTAAAAAAAATAAAAAAATCAGTCACAGCACTCACAGCAGCCTTTCCTCTTCAGGTAAGTCAAGAAATTTAATGCCAACCATAAATCTTGCATATCAAGATGGCTAGCAAACACCGTTGCCATTCAACAGCGTGTGAGACAGCGTGTGCTATGTCCTAATCTTCAACTCAGTGTCCGCTGACTTTCTGCTTAATTTGAAACTCATAACAAGTCGTGCATGTATGCAATGTATGCGTGTGTGCCTGGGCGGTTTCGTTCTTTGAAGTACCGGTTCGAGAACCGTTTTAGCACCGGAACCGTTTAAAAAGTACAGAGTAGGAAGCGGTATCGGATAAAACCTAAACGACACCCAACCCTAGTGTGCGTGTATCTCTTACAGGTAGGCGCACGCCTGGACGCACTCCTTGATGACGGCCAGGTGCTGGTGGTAGGGCAGGCCGTCGATGGCGTGCTCCGCCAGCTCCAATAACTCCGGCCAGTTCTTGTCGCCCTGCAGTGGTGGGGGTGTTGGGAGGGGTGGTTGTGGGGGTGGGCGATGGGGATAAGGACGAAATAAATGGCCTGTTATTGGGCGGGCGGACGGAGAGGTCACGCGGTCTTAACCGGACCACAGGGGCGCTGCGGGTTGAAGCCCCATGCTGCCGTGGCGTTGAGCCAAGGCGATGGACCCCCGGCTGCTGCTGAGATGGGGGGGGGGGGGGGGGGGGCGCGCTAAAATGGCAACCCTGCACTCTTAACTCTCCAGCGGTGGTCTGCCTGCATTAATATGCATGGGCTGGTTAAACGTGTGTTGGGTCGGAGGGAGGCGGATCCTGCAGCCCTCCTCGCTGTGTGGAATAATCAGACGGGTTTTCCCAATGGCGAACACACGCACGTACATAGTATATGAAAAGAACCGCTGTACATACAACACAGATATCGGTGTGGTAGATGGTACATGGACTGCATTTCAATCACGCTGTCCACTCAAAGCGCGGTACAATTATTGGCTAACATTCACCCATTCATTCACGCATTCACACAACGACGGCGGAGCCTACCACGCAGGGTAGGGCTGCTTGATTAAAAATCATAATCACGATTATTTTGGTCAATATTGAGATCACGATTATTCAAACGATTATTTTTGAGTTTGAAAACATGTTGTATTTATTCTGCATGTCTCTCTGAATTTTCTTTTTGCAACTGAGAACTTTGAAATTTCGCCTTAAAAATATACACAAAATGGTGAAAAAGAAAATTATCCAATCTAAAATGATATACAGATATGAGTACAGCTGTTCTGCCCTTTCTATAAAACATAAAAAAAAAAAAAGAAATTATATATATATTTTTTTTTGAAAAACTCGTTTGTTGATTTTGTGATTGTTTGACGCTAAAATCGAAATCGCGATCAAAATTCGATCAATCACCCAGCCCTAACGCAGGGCGACAGCCAGCTCGTCAGGAGCAGTCAGGGACGCCTCAACACTCAGCTAGGAGGAGCCGGGGATCGAACTAGCAACCTCCCGGTGACCAGCCGACCCGCTCTCCCTCCTGAGCCACTGCCCCCCGGTCCCCCTACAGCCGACATCAACCTCGGGGGTCCCCGTTGGATCGCGGGCTGGCGGGGCGTTACCTCGGCCTGGGACTCCTTCAGGAAGCCGCAGGTGGACTCCATCCAGAGCGCCGCGCGGGTCACCCGCCGCTGGAGGGCGTGGCCATCTGGGTCCACCTGCTCCAGGTAGGCTACCGCTGCCTCCTGCACGCCCGGGAAGGCTCCGCCGAGAGCGGGGTCCAGGGCCAGCGTGAGGACAGCCGCGGCGGCGCGCTCCGGGAGGTGTTCGCTGGCCTGTGGAACGCACGCCGTGAAGGGGTTAGGGGGATGAGCGGTGGGACACGAACAGGCTGCTACATGCCGCGCTGAAGCCAGTTTAAACAGGTCGGTACGATTCCACAGCGTGGGAGTGTAATGTGTTGAAGTCACACCGCCATCGGTGTACCAGCCAGGGAGATGCACTAGGAGGACATCCGTCTCCATCGGACGGCGTCTGTCTCGGAGTGAGCGGGTTCTGATTCCACATCGCTCACGGCTCATTTCCGACCCGATCAGGGCGTCTTCCCCGTGATTGGTTCAGGAAATCCATCTCACCTTTCAATCAAAGGTGCACGAAGCGCGACATTTTAATAAGTAACAGCAGAGGCTGGTTACCGGGTGTCTCGGCTCACGCAGATAGTTTGTTCAGCAACAGGTCGCACGTGTCCACCGAAAACACCCACCCCCCAACACAAATAACACGCACGCACGCACGCACGCACGCAGGCAGGCAGGCATGCACACACACACACACACAGGCTATTGCCAGACACGCACGCACACACACACAGGCTATTGCCAGACACAAACACACACAGGCTATTGCCAGACACGCACGCACACACACAGGCTATTGCCAGACACGCACACACACAGGCTATTGCCAGACCAAGCTCCATCGTAGATTGCACGTTGGTCTGGGGAAGCTGATGTCATTTTCTCCAGCACAAGAGGCGTGATCAACGGACCTAGTTCAAACGACTCTGTACGCGATTGGCTGCTTGTCGGCGCTTCCCTGAGGTCATCCCTCAGGTCAATTCAAATCGCCGGCAGAACGGGCTGGGGGTACCCAGTCTAACACACACACACACCTTCTCGGGGGGCAGGACGGCCTGCAGCAGTCGGACGGTGAGGATGGCGCCGGCGGTGTAGGCCATCCTGTGGTGGACCAGTGCGCTGGGGGGCCCCCCGCCCTGACAGCTCTGGTGATGGTGGCTCACCGTGTCCCCCAGAAGCTCCAAGCAGCTCTGGAGCTTCTCTCGCTGCGGAACCGACAGACGAGGAGAGACACGCAGACCAATGAGGATACCTCCTGCACACACACACACACACACACACACACAGAAGGGTACAGACAGAGAATCCCCCGAAAAGCTAAACCAGAAAACAAACATGAAACACTGCAGCAGAGTGGCATATTAGACACCACGGCAATGCAGTCGGAAACACACACACACAGACAGCGACACACACAGACACGCACACACACACACACACACGTACAAACTCGCTCACATACAGGCATGGAGCCAGACACAAACATGGTTAGCGGCGCTGCGATTGGCTGGGATCCAGAAACAATCGTTAGTTGCATGGGTTAGGGAGCTGCATATAATCACATTCCAAAGTTATTTTGGGATGAGATATAGATCCACACAGACGCACACACACACAAACGCACAAACAAACACACACACCTCAATATCCCAGTATGAATAAATTGGAACAATCTATTCAGAGCAACTTCGTTCCGGCAGCAGAAAAGAAATAAAAAAAAACAAAAAAAAGAATGGGAACAAAATATCAAAACCGCCAGTAGGGGGCAGTAAATGTCCTGAGAAACGTCTTTCGTTGTGAGGACATGGCTCCCCTTAGGAAAGAGACACACACACACACACACACACACACACACACACACACACACACACACACACACACACACACACACACACACACACACACACACACACACACACACACACACACACACACACACACACACAGGTCCAAACAACACACAGCTCATCTCCATATAAAGATGACAAAACAGTTCTCAGGCGGAGAGGCTCGGGGCGTGTTTCAAACAGCCCAGAGGGCCCAGGGTTTGACGAGGATAGAAGTCCCAGTTCCGGGGGAAACGTAACGCGTGAGCAACCGGAGAACATCACAAGGCGAACCTGGCGCGGTGAAAACACAACACAAAACAAAAACGAACAACACAACAGCGACGAATGGAGAAACGACAAACCCACACGTGAATCACGTGCGCATAAACAAACCGCGTCGACTCTCACCCAATCAGGCTTCAAAGTGGAACCCAACCGGGGGCCACGCGGCATACGGTGCGCATAACGCGCCCGACAATCGGGGGGAGAAAAAACACCTTTGTAGGCCGTGACAATAAAAGAGGCAGGGTTTGTAATGTTCTACCATCCATTCAGCTCCCTCACACGCTCTGCCTCAGCGGCCTCGGTCCATATGCTGCCAGCGCACGGCGGGCGAGGCGTCTGGTGGCCGCCCGCTACCTCTCCCCACTCGAGTGCATCCATTCATCTACATGAGAGGGCCCACGTCATGTGTTGCGGCGTGTCGTGTTGCGGCGGCGGCGGCGGCGGCGGCGGCGGCGGCGGCGGCGGCGGCGCTACACTTGCCAGCTCGGCCCCCACCAGGCTGCCGTCCTCCCAGACCAGCTCACACACGCTGTCGGCGAGCAGGAGGGCCGCGCCAGACAGCAGCTCCAGGGCACACCGGAGCACATGGGCCGACTCTGAGGGTGGGGGGGGGGGTGGGGGGGGGGGGGGGGGGGGAGAGAGAGGGAGAGAGGGAGGGGGACGGAGGAGAAGGAGGAGATAGAGAGGGAGAGAAGGATGAACAGACACAGAAAGAGAGACAGGGAGAGAGGGAGAGAGAGAGAGAGAGCGAGAGAGAGAGAGAGAGAGGGGGAGACAGGGAGAGCGAGAGAGAGAGAGAGAGAGAGATTAAAGAACTACAAAGTATTTTGTATTTACTGTTAGTTTGATAGCAGATTATTTCCCACAAAGCGACTTACAGGGAATTTGCTTTTAGATACAAAATAACATTGTTTAATGGTTACTTTTAATGAGCAGTTAATATTTCACCTGTTGAATTTACCCTTAATAACCAACCATTAACAATTAACAATTTTGATGCAAAAAGAAAGAAAGATGGACAGCATAGTTTGAAGAAGATGTGGTTCGACCCCGAAGCCCAAAGCGCCGCGGCCCGATCTGCAATGCAAGCATCCTTTAGAAAAATAATAACCCTACCCCTCCCAGCTCCACAACGACAACATTGTTCAGAAATCGCCGTAAGGCGCTTTGGCCAGAAACGACTGAACACATGGTAAACAAACCCCCCCCTATTCCCCCTACCGGTCTTCAGCAGTGGTACGGCCCGCTCCAGGGTTGCCACGGCGAACTGGGCCAGGCTGAGCTGCTGGAGCTGCAGCTCCAGGACGTCCTCCGCCCCCAGGACCGGCAGGTCCAGGGGGGGCACCGCGTCCCCGGGCTGGGCCTCCTGCCCGGACCCCTGGACCCCCGGCCCCCCCCGGCGGTGGGAGCTAGCACTGTGAGAGAGCGGAGGACAGAGGGCGTTGGTGGAGGGGGGCGAGAAATGGTCCTCATCTCTCCCTATACCGGACTGCTCAGTGTCGTTAACAACACGTTTCATGTACAATCTATGACTTTGTTGTGATCGGGTCTTTCTTGTTACAGAGCTGCTCAATCCGGAGCAGAATATATAAAGGGTGGAAAAAAATATAGATGCACGCGGATTTCTGAGATATTACGTATGAACGGATCACTACAATCATACGTAAGAGCTGGGAGAAATTAGTATTTATTTGGGCAATGTGACGGACGTTTCATAGTATGTTTCGTATGTAACATTTTATTTTTAAAAAGACAATCCCATGACCTCATGTTTGTTTACTATTGGAAATGTTCCGTGGAAAATGTTGATGAATAAAAGTTTAAAAAAAAAACGTGCAAATCAAAAACTTTCATCCAGTCATTGGAAGGAGAGCAGCACCTATGTAGCGTGTGATAGAGGAGAACGAAGGCCATGCTAACCTATTGGAGGCCACGTCTCCGTCCTGGCCGTCCCCTCTGGCTCTCTGGCAGGTCCGGCCCGGCGCCGAAGGCCGGAGAGAGCACTCCGAGGCCGGGGACGACGCCCGTGACGGCTGGGTCCCCCGCACGTCCAGGGACTGGGACAGAGACGAGTTCTGGGAGACGGTGTCTGCCAAGGCAGACGCATGCATAGGATTGGTTTAAAGATTTCAGAGAGAGAGAGAGAGAGAGAGAGGGGGAGAGGGAGAGAGAGAGGGAGAGAGAGAGAGAGAGGGGGAGAGGGAGAGAGAGAGCGAGAGAGCGAGAGAGCGAGAGAGAGAGAGAGAGAAAATGTTATATAGTGCTAAAAGTTCCACCTCATAAGAAATAATCTACTAAACAATGCATGCAATGCATTTGTTAATGAAATAAACGTATCTCTTATCCCTCCGTCTCTCTCTGTAAAATATGGTGCGCTTCAATAGATTTATATTAACCTGGTTCCGGTTTCCTTAAACATATTTCATAGGAAATGCACAGGCCGTAGTATTATTTAAAATCAAATTAAATTTTTGGTTCATATCACTATTCACAACATATTTACTTCCAGTGAATCTTCAGAGCGCAGCATCTTACCAAAAACAAGAACAAGTTAATATTGAAAAAGTGGGAAATGGGGTCTTGCCAAGAATTTCTGAATTTCAGAAGTTTTAAAAGATAGGCCAAGAGCAAAGGAGATACAAAACATCCTTGAAGGATTTGGCTGGACTGCGAAGACCCCAGGTAACCTTACCATTGTCTGTATCCAGATGTAAATCAGCCATGATTTGAGTTGCCCTGGTTATGCAGTTTCCTCACAAACCAAGAAATCCACAAGTTTCAAATGTGTGTTTGCACGCCAGAGCATGCTCACAAACTTGACTGACTGAGAGGATTCTACGTCCATTCACACAACCAGGAACCGAGCAACTCATTTTGATTCAGAAGTGGATGCTCAGGCTTTCTGCCAATCAGTCCAAACCAACCCTCCTACACTTACCCTTGCAGCTTATGAAATGTTGCCCTTCACTCGGAGTTCAGAATCATCACACCGCCGAAAAACCAGCGACTGTCTTCGCTTAGAATTCCAACTGCGCGCCTCTGAGACCAGAAGTCACTGAGCAGGCGCAGTGCCGGCCAACACTTGCAGATTTGTTGTTTACACTTTTGGAGAAAGGAACTGAGCCACTGCAGTTTGTATGCGCTTGTGTTGACTGAGCAAAGAGACAGCTATGGGAGCTGCTGAACACTTGCTTGGAATCAACTGGATCTCACTGGCTGCCAACTGCACTAAATTCGGAACACGCCTACATCTCGATAGAGGGGAGGGTTTAACAAAAATTCATTGCTGATTTACATCTCGACAAAGACATCCCTGGGGCCTACAGACATTCAGAAGACCGATGGAAACGCCAAATCTGTTGAAGATGACTGGATTACACTGGATAAAATAAACACCATAACAAGTACCGTTCACTGGCTGAGTTCCCCTTTATTTTCAGGACACCCCTATTTACTGAACTTCTCAATAAGATAAACAAATTAAAAGCCTCAAGCAGATGCATCTCAAAAAAAAAAAGATGCCTGAATAGAGATGATACTACGAAGACTCACACATCATTGTGTGACGCAAACTTCAGCTTTCATTACACACACACACACACACACACACACACACACACACACACACACACACACACACACACACACACACACACACACACACACACACACACACACACACAGCACGTAAACCTCAAAAGGAGAAAATTCAAAGAAATCCCGGTGAATAGCGAGACCTGCTTGCTTGGCCGAGGAGAAGCCGGGGTCCTGATGAAAGCGCAGTCTGGTCCTCAGGCCCACGCAGAGCTGCTGCAGGCAGCCCAGTGCCTGCGCCCCCAGGTGGCTGGCCTCACCTTCAGCCGAACTCAGCCTTAGGAGGGACAGAAGGTTCTGGAGACACACAGGAAAAAAACAAAGGGCCAGGCGACCCCAGCGGTGACACCATCAGTCCCCGACCTTGTTTTTTCATTAGGATAGAAAATTAGGCAAAAACAAAAAAAAAAATAGAAGGGAAAGACGGGGGCGTTAAGCAATGCGCCGTATTAATTAATGGCGGATAAACAGGTAGCGGGGAACATCGTTACGGCGCCCGGCAGGTCGTTTAGAGCGGCCTCGGCGGGAGATTGTTGTCTGAAGGACGGAGGAGGGCCGGCCGCGCGGCGTTGAGAACGAGGGCCGGCGTGATTGTCCTGAACGGCGCGCGGCAGACTGGAGACATTGATGGAGAAGCCGTGATTAGGCCCATCCAGGGAAAGGGCACCAGGAATTGAATTATCGGAACAGCGATTCATCCTCAAGTCCCAACCCCCCTGCCCTCTCGTCGGTAATGATGCCATGCGTCGCAAACACCAGCGCTTTAATTTATCTAAATAGCTCCATCTATGGAAGGTGGTGAGTCAGCCGGGTTCACACGCCCGGGGCATAGAATAACTCTGACCGGGGTTTTATTTGTATGTGTTTATGGATGGACCGGGGGTGGATGACGGCTTGCTTAAAACATAGGGTTAACCATTCCCCAATAACAACTCTTAGCTGCAAGACCACAACAACAACATTTGACCCGTGTTAATTAATTACCGACCCGTTGATGTGTATTGGTTGTATTCCCTTCCCTTGTATCCACTGGTGAAATAAAGAGCTCAGACAGAAGCGCACAGACAGCGGAGACGGACGTCACTGTGGTGGTCGGAGATCACGGCCGGTCAAACGCAATTTACTCGCCATATTTCTTACGGCCTCTGAAGCAGCACTAGCCGACTCTTACTTTGTAAAACGAGTCGTACGATAAGTCTGCTTCCACGGGTATGGGAGAGCCAACGCGACAGGCGCGTAGAATACGGCTGCCACCTCTTCATTAGGGCAATAAAAGGCAGGAGGGTTATTAAAGCCTAAAGGTGAGGGCCAAGGATGGCTAGCCTCTCGGGGCTCACTAAGGCCTGAGCAGCCGGGTTAATTACCACTGTGGTATTCATAAAGGTCAGGGAGAAAAGAGTGTCATTTACGCTGACAGTGTGAAGCCTCACACCCCCAACCCCACACCTCTCTCCTTTCTGCAGATATGCAGAAAGGAGAGTTTGACCACCACACAGAGTACACCGTACGCTTTAAAAGGTACCACCCCCCCCCCCCCCCCCCCCCCCCCCCCCCCCCCCCCCCCCCCCCCCCCCCCCCCCCCCTCTATTGCAGACCAGGGAATCTTGACAGCTCGAGATGGCCTAACCCTGAAGATAGTATGGTGAGAAAATATTGAATGTTGAGCTTGCAGGAATCTCGTTGGAAATCTAGAATTTGCTCTTATCAAAATGACTCATATCGGGCCTGAAATCCTGCATGGATTTCCATACTCTTCTGCATGCGAGCTGAAAGCATGATAAAACATTTAGCTTATATAATACAATGGATCATTTACAAAACTGTTTTTTTGGGCCATATGGCCGCAGACATCAGAGCTGCTATGTCACGGTCAATGGGTCAAGTAATCCACAGTGAGAGACTTCCTTCTTCCCCCATGCGCTCCAGCTCTAAACAGTGGGAAATCTCGCCCTCTCTACACCTTGTAGAGAGTAGCCGAGTCTCCCTGAAAAACCTCCAATGTTGACACAAACTCAACCATTGCTTGGGAAATGATCTATCGTGATTGTTATATAGAAATAACTGAGTGTTTTTGGAGTATAACTTAGTATTCATTTAAACATTGTGAATATTGTTAAAGAGGGTTTTCTTTTAAAAAAAAAAGCTGTCAAAAGTTTCTTAACAAAATAACATTCAAGAATGTGTGTGCATGCATTGTGTTTATTGAGGCAGAAGTCCTACCTGCACGATACTGGGTCTTTGCAGGAAGATCTCCGCAGGGAAGTCCTGCATGATGACATCGCGCAGGAGTTGGCAGGTGGTCCGCACCAGGGTGGGATCACTGCTCCTCAGAGAACTGGGTCAAACGCACCAATGGCAAAGGGGATCGGTTAGGTTTGGAAAATGAATGGAAGTAAAAATAAACTGAATCCCTTTAGTTTTTTTTTTTTTAAAGGTCGCCCACCTTTCATTGGATGAAAGTATGTGTCTGTCCGTGGTAGTCAAGGGCAACCACGGGAACATAGAAAACTTCAGGCATTTCACAGACTCACACACTGAAAACAAACAAAAAGATGCAATTTAAAACACAATAAAAATACACTGCAATTTAATGTCAATATACAACTCGATGTGTGTGTTTAAAATACCTGCTATCCTCTGAGGTGGGGCGTCTGTTTGGCCTGGCCTACTCGTCTGGAAATAACCGATTTTGGCCGAATCGTCTTTAGGTAGCACTGAAGAACAGGACAAACAGTTCTCAAAGTTTCTCGAATCCCCACAGAAATGGGCCACTTCACACACCCACACACACACACACACACACACACACACACACAGTGGGGCAAAAAAGTATTTAGTCAGCCACCAATTGTGCAAGTTCTCCCACTTAAAAAGACGAGAGAGGCCTGTAATTTTCATCATAGGTAAACCTCAGCTATGAGAGACAAAATGAAAAAAAAAATCCAGAAAATCACATTGTCTGATTTTTTAAGAATTTATTTGCAAATTATGGTGGAAAATAAGTATTTGGTCACCTACAAACCAGCAAGATTTCTGGCTGTCACAGACCTGTAACTTCTTCTTTAAGAGGCTCCTCTGTCCTCCACTTGTTACCTGTATTAATGGCACCTGTTTGAACTCCTTATCAGTATAAAAGACACCTGTCCACAACCTCAAACAGTCACACTCCAAACTCCACTATGACTAAGACCAAAGAGCTGTCAAAGGACACCAGAAACACAATTGTAGACCTGCACCAGGCTGGGAAGTCTGAATCTGCAATAGGTAAGCAGCTTGGTGTGAAGAAATCAGCTGTGGGAGCAATTATTAGGAAATGGAATACATACAAGACCACTGATAATCTCCCTCGATCTGGGGCTCCACGCAAGATCTCACCCTGTGGGGTCAAAATGATCACAAGAATGGTGAACAAAAATCCCAGAACCACACAGGGGGACCTAGTGAATGACCTCCAGAGAGCTGGGACCAAAGTAACAAAGGCTACCATCACTAACACACTACGCCGCCAGGGACTCAAATCCTGCAGTGCCAGACGTGTCCCCCTGCTAAAGGCAGTGCATGTCCGGGCCCGTTTGAAGTTTGCTAGAGAGCATTTGGATGATCCAGAACAGGATTGGGAGAATGTCATATGGTCAGATGAAACCGAAATAGAACTTTTTGGTAAAAACTCAACTCGTCGTGTTTGGAGGAGAAAGAATGCTGAGTTGCATCCAAAGAACACCATACCTACAGTGAAGCATGGGGGTGGAAACATCATGCTTTGGGGCTGTTTTTCTGCCAAGGGACCATGACGTCTGATCCGTATGACGGAAAGAATGAATGGGGCCATGTATCGTGAGATTTTGAGTGAAAACCTCCTTCCATCAGCAACGGCACTGAAGATGAAACGTGGCTGGGTCTTTCAGCATGACAATGACCCCAAACACACCGCCCGGGCAACGAAGGAGTGGCTTCGTAAGAAGCATTTCAAGGTCCTGGAGTGGCCTAGCCAGTCTCCAGATCTCAACCCCATAGAAAATCTTTGGAGGGAGTTGAAAGTCTGTGTGGTCCAAAAACATCACTGCTCTAGAGGAGATCTGCATGGAGGAATGGGCCAAAATACCAGCAGCAGTGTGTGAAAACCTTGTAAAGACTTACAGAAAACGTTTGACCTCTGTCATTGCCAACAAAGGGCATGTAACAAAGTATTGAGATGACCTTTTGTTATTGACCAAATACTTATTTTCCACCATAATTTGCAAATAAATTCTTTAAAAATCAGACAATGTGATTTTCTAGATTTTCTTTTTCATTTTGTCTCTCATAGCTGAGGTATACCTATGATGAAAATTACAGGCCTCTCTCATCTTTTTAAGTGGGAGAACTTTCACAATTGGAGGCTGACTAAATACTTTTTTGCCCCACTGTATATGTCTGATATTCTCTCATTGTAGATAGTAAGCAGAACAGAATGCCTCAGCTCTGACTCGGGGGGGCTACCTGGGGGGGTGTCAGCGCCGTGTCCGCCGGCGTGGGGGGGTACGGTGGTATAACTTGGGAGTAGATCCGGTAGATGGAACAGCTGGTCCAAGGTGCCATCGATGACAGCTCGCAGCCGGGGCTCCACGTTAGGAGACAGCTGGGTAAGGAACTCCACCGCCCCAACATCTCTCAGCATCTGGGCTGCGCTCGGATGCTTCGTGAGGAAGATGACAGTTACCGCAAACCGTCCGGAATTCAAATCACGGCAAAAATAGATAAACTATTTCCTAATTTGGTCCAGCACTGCAAATACCCTCAAATACATACTTATATTGTATAATTCAGCTATCTGCATTAACCGATCTCAAAATCCTTGTAAAAGTCCACTTACATTATTATGGTTATTATTACTCTCTTTCTAACCTTGCCTCATGGTTCGTTATGTACGATGCCATCGGCTTGCATACTCATCCGTACCTTGGATAACGTAGAGAGCAGTTGAAGGACCTCGTCCTGCATCGGGACCTCGGGGAAGTTGAACCACTCCAGGAGCACCACGAACAGCATCCTCTCCTGGACCAGGTCGGACAGCGACAGCAGGGAGTGTTCCAGCTTCGAGAGGATGCTCTTCATGGCTCGGACCCGTATCTCCTTAAGGGAGTGACCTTTGAAAGGGAAAGATCAGTTAGATAGAGGATAAGGGTTACATATTACAAACTTTATTAGAAGCACCTGTTAAGAGTTTTCATTTGTGGAACCTTTACACTTTGTTTTACTGTAACGTTACGGTAACCCTACGTAACTTTACGTTACAGTACATAACGTAACGTTACAGTACGGTACAGTTAACGTAACGTTACGTGTTTCACCGTTTGTGTTATATCAACCGTAGGCTACGATTCAAAAGGCAATGTTGTTATTAATTGTTTCTTGGAATTTTTGGAGAGCCGTTAGAACACTTAAAGACAATAAATAGTGTATATAGTTCGTAAGAATTACAATCATGCGACCACTTTAGTTAACGGCGCAGATGCTGACCACCGAACTTCGCTTAGTTTATCATCGTGCGTTTCGTACCTATTTTCTTCACAAGATGAGAAAGATCCATATCCAGTTTATTATTGCGGCGATGGTGAGAAAAAATATATAAGTAACGACACTAACGTTACGAGTCGGGCGGCTTCAGCATGATGCTAAACTTCTGTCAGTGTCACATCAGCAGCGTTTACCCGGGGTTGTTTTCAACGTACGCGCCAGAGCGGCGTCCCTTGACTTCCTGGTTGGGAACAAGGGGGTGTTCAAGAAACACACGGGGGTGTTCAAGAAAAACACGCGTCCTCTGAAGGACCCATAGTCAACATTACACAGGAGGTTAAATATGATATTTGCAAGTGCTGTTTACTCTATGGTATTTATAGTATATATGAATAGACCATACAGCTTAACATTGTGTAAGTACACACACAGTGTAAATTTATAACATATATTATCTGTATATTTTCTTCACTTTGTGTGCTATTGACTCTTCCCTTAAAAGTGTTCAAAGGGAAGAATCAATAACACAAAGACCAAAATATCAATAAAACATTATACACCCAACCTGAAACTGACACTTCATGAGTATAATGAACAAAATGATGAAGTAAATGTATAGACTTGTTGTCTGTATGGAATTGGGGGAAAATTGGGGAGAATGCAAAATAAAAACCAATAGACTTCCAATGCGTGGGAACCGCAAGATAAACACAAAGATCTGTTGTTTGTTATTTTTTTCCCTTGGCACAACCCCACCAAGGAATAAACAAGATTATATCAATTAATTAGTCATGTCATTATTATAATTTAACAAAATATAGCACCCCATATGCCAACAGTTACAAAGAGTTACCATCAGAAATATTAATTGGAAATAAAGAGTGGATAACAATTGACCATTGTTGAACCCTTGGTAAATATGACATTTATATGCTATATTAAGTCATACATGTATATTTATACTTTATTCTATGAACCCCTCCTCCATTGCATGATGCATGTGTGAAAGACAATTGTAAATATTGCATATTGTAGGATCTTTGTGGCTGCTGAGGAAAGAAAACATGGATAGACCGAGCATAAAAAAGAGGTTACAACACATCCTGGGAGTTCTGTACCGTCATAGTATCAGGATTGAAACAGTACTGTGGGATTTGAGCGTATCTGTTGCATGCACTTCTCTCGGAGTGCGTTGTGTGGCTCAAGCGCCTTGCTATGTTATTCCACAGTCATGTCTGAAACCGAAGAACCCAAGTGGTCCCACTGGCCCTGTCACCGTTTGACATGCCTGCTGTACACGTCTTCCGCTCCACTGCAAGTGTTGAGGATATGGGGTGGGGGGGGGGGGGGGGGGGGGGGTGCACCTGGGGGCTCCAGACAATCTCCCCTTCAGCACCAAGAGTCAAGTCAGAGGACCGGAGTCGAGCCCTCAGCATCACACATGCATATTGGGCAAGTCATTTACGAGCTGTACATCAGAAATGAAGTTGAACCACGAGGTGCCGCCCCACATGAGCTGTTCATTAAGTAGCACAGCTTGCTGCATCACAGGCTCCTTCCATATTCACTTCATGTTATCGCATCGCCCATTCAACTACAGAAAGCAAAGAATCAAAGCAAACACATAAAAGGAGTTTTGTGTGGTCTAACCATCTGAAGGAATTGCTTGCGGTAATCCTAGTCTCTTACGTTATGGGCAAATATTGTTTCATGTAAATCTTAGTACTTATTATTAGTGAATGCTTGATCTATTTACCCTGTCATAACAGAAAACCAACTCGTTAATCCCCCGTCTCAATGTTTAATTTAACTGTCTCGCAAAGCAAATATCAAACAGCCTAAAGTTTAATTGTCAGGTCTAATTTAGCTTGTAGAAACATTTCACCCATTTCTGCCATTGTCCCTGCGTTGTGCTATCTACGAAAAGAATAATAACATCACCACTCCACTGTGCCCCCCCCTCCTGCGCCGACACATCAAGTTAAGGCAGCCTGATGAACCCTAATAGGGCCTGGTAATTAGAGTCTTTGCATAGAGCCTGTCTGCACAGCCACCCTAATAGGTTGGGGAGAGGCATGCCATACACTTGACAGTGTGGAAAAAACAATGTAATGTTGGGTGCATAGTCCAAATTAGCCTGCCTGGAAGTGGTAAACACAATTTACTTTAAAACAATACTGACACTAATTAGGTAACCAATGTATCATTTCAAAGTACAAGTTTTGGCTGCTATCTCAAATAGTTGTTTCGAAAAGTCCTATGCTAATATATTGTGGAATACAGTTTGGAAACATATTTTTGCATAAATGCTAAGCAATGCCTGGCATTCAGAAATAATCTGTAAACTAATATGTAGGGGAATTTGTAAATGTTTACAATTAAATAATACCTTTCTTAATGTTTAGAGTGTAACCATTTGTTCTTGTCGTATGGATGGCATTATGGGCCTAATGTGAAAGATGGATGAGATTAATAGTTTCTTTACAAGCCTTGGTCTAAACAGATGCTCACTGTTGAAATTCTGTTTTTTTTTCAAGCATTACGATTATTAAATCTGGATTTAACAAGACATATATCAAAATACCTTGTGCGCATCTGTTGCCTTTTACTAGCGGAGAAAACACAGTTTAAATTGTGGTGCATTCATGTATTTGCACTGCATTCAAAGAACGTTAACACAAGACACATTATAGAATGTGAACTGTTTGCGTTACTACATTGACTTTCGTGAACTACATAAATAAGAGAAAAAAATCAATGCAAGATGTTTTCATCATATCATGAATTATTGTTATTGTGTTGAAGTTGGTACACAGAATACTTATTAAGGCCATGTATTTCCAAAAAGAAAATCTTTGAGAAACAAAATAATTGCCTTGAAAAAAGGGCAGCATTGGAATCTGAAAGAAGGTGCTTAGCAACCCTTAGCCCCCTCTTCTGTAAGTGCCTATTTACGCACCTGCAGAAGAAAATCTTCAAATGATTTCCCACTGTGCCTGTCTAATTACTTAACAAGATACAACACACCTCGGCCTCAGGTGTCACTTCAAAGTAAACTCTCAAAGCAAATTGATCCAAGGGTTCCCTCCTTAGAATAATCGATTCATACAACACGTTTACAAGCACCACTCAAAAAACAGGATTTACATTATTCAATGTATATAGAGATCACCAATGGTTTGTGAGTGACAACATGCAAGCTGGCCTGCTTGGGATGTATTCACCATGCCGGGCTCTGATTGGCTGAGGGTGGATCTGCTCTCCCACAATTCAACAGGCAACAAAGGAAGAAAGCGAGAGGCCGTGAGGCTAGATTGTATTAGCTCCCAATACCAGGATACCGCCCGCTGTCTCCCCTTCGATGGCGCTTGGCATTGATATATACATGTTTATATGCGTAAAGGGATACCAACCGCAGGGGGGGACGGCCGTTAACCGTCGGTGAGGGCGACTGTCCGACCGCACAACAAGTATGTTCTCCAAAGCTAACCCACACGATGCTAGCTGGTTGCGTAGCCTGCTAACGGCTAGGTAGCTAAGCTAACACAAACCGTGTGGCGATCGAGCTTTCAAAGGACGTTTTATGTCGACAAAACGAGTTTCGCTGGCACACCTGATCGTCTGACCTGACGGGACATGGTGGCACCTCACGTCTAGGGTAAGACACGGTCTGGGCTTTGCTGTTTGGTTAAATCCAGTGTGGAGAGACGGTGGCATCAACAACGACATGGTAGCTGCTCTGTTAGCACTGAGTTGATCAAGGATGAAGTGGTTAAGATGAGGTGACTACAGAGGGATTTGGGAGTCAGGACCTGGGCTATTGTTTCCACATGTGCTCTCATGTCACTGTCAATATAAACGCTTGTTCTGTAAACTAAAAACGAGTCCAGTTGGCGAACTATATCCATTGTGTCCTGTCTTGTACCCATAGGCCTGTAGGCTATTGCCACAACAGTGCAGGTTCAAACACCTTGGGTTTAGAATCAATGAGTCTGGCATATCTAATCTGACCCCGAATGGGCATGTAGTTGTCACTGACTTTTCCCTGGATAACTTGATGTTTTAATTAGTATTGCTCATTTTCACTTCTAGCATCAGAGGTGAATTGGTGGAAGTGGAACCTTGCCCATCCAACTGAGTCACCGTTTGCAGGCACATAATGGTGAGTAATCAGATTACATCTGGGTTATAACTGTAGTCTTTGGTTTGGCTGCAAATCATTAACATGTTTGACCGTCACATTGAAGTCAGTTTTGTATCACAAAAAGTGTAACATGCCTTTGTGAATACAGTAAGTATTTGCACTTTATGCTTTGATTATGAACACTGCTGTTAGTTTCATTTTGTATTGTATCAGATGTCGTCAATGTGTTAATGTGGGTGGTACTATTACCAATGTTAATCGTATAATGTTATTGTCTGCCAACATGTGCTTTAGAATATTTATCTTGCAATTGAATCACCAATCTGTGTGTTTCTTCGACTACAGGGTATGGCCACTCTATTACATGCATGACTAGTTCTGTGTGGCCTGATGGGAGGACACTGTGGATAGCACATTCTTCAGGATACCCGGGGAGCCACCCCCCCCCATGCTGCCACTCGAGAGGGCCCGCCAGGATGAAGAAGATAAGCCTTAAGACCATCCGAAAGTCCCTGAACATAAAGGGCAAAGAGGAGGGCGACTTTGTCATGCTCCAGCAGCCCTCCATGACCACTGACTATTCCAAGGAGGACTCCCTCTTTGGGGGCTGTTATACCAAAGACCTCGCCGGCTGTGACCTCGGCAACGATGAGGACAAGGGGGGTCAGAACAAGGGTCGGGCCAAGAGCGAGAGTCTGATGGGCTCGCTGAAGAGGAGGCTGTCCACCAAGCAGAAGGCCAAGGCGAAGGGCGGCTCGTCGGCCGTGGGCTCCGTGGAGGACGACGACGCCTTCTCGTCGGCCTCGGTGCCCATCAGCTTCAACGAGGTGAAGGCCCAGCGTCCGCTGAGGTCCTCCTCGCTGCGGAGCCACCACTACAGCCCGTCGCCGTGGCCAATCCGCTCCGTCGCCGCGGACGAGGCCTGCATCAAGATGGAGGTAAAGGTGAAAGCCATGGTCCACTCCCCCGGTCCCAGTCCCAGCCTCAACGGCGTCCGCAAGGAGTTCCACCACTTCCAGACCGAGGGCTTCTTCCAGGAGCGGGCGGAGTCGTTCAAGAGCCTCCAGCAGCAGGCGCAGAACGGGGAGCTGCACCTGAACATTGAACATGATGTGCCTGTAGTCCTGGGGCTGATGCCCCAGGACTACATCCAGTACACCTTGCCTTTAGATGAGGGAATGTACCCCGAGGGGCCTCACTCGTTTTGCCTGGACAACTCCTCCCCCATGGAGGTGGTCACGGAGGCGGAGGATGGGCTCCTTCCTCCGGACCACGTCCAGGAGGACCTCGACCTGGGGGGCGGCCTGCCCCCGGACCTCTACATGGAGCCCTCGGTCAACGGCCTGCTGGTGGGCTCCGCCGGCGTGATGCTGGAGGGCTCGGCGGCGGAGGTCCCGCCGCCCCTCTCTCCGCTCAGCCACCGGGAGCTCCCCAGGACTTTTTCAGGGTTCAGCTCGACGGACAGCCGGGTGGCCGAGCGGGTAAGGCACCACCTGAACTTCGACCCCCACTCCGCCCCCGGGGTCAGCCGGGTGTACGACTCGGTGCAGACCAGCGGGGCCACGGTGGTGACCAGCCTCACGGAGGAGCTGAAGAAGTTGGCCCGGCAGGGCTGGTACTGGGGCCCCATCACCCGCTGGGAGGCCGAGGAGAAGCTGGTCAACCTGCTGGACGGCTCGTTCCTGGTGCGGGACAGCTCCGACGACCGCTACCTGCTCAGCCTGAGCTTCCGCTCGCAGGGGAAGACCCTCCACACCCGCATCGAACACTCCAACGGGCGCTTCAGCTTCTACGAGCAGCCCGACGTCGAGGGCCACACGTCCATCGTGGACCTCATCGACCACTCCATTAAGGACTCGGAGAGCGGGGCCTTCTGCTACTCCAGGTCCCGCCTCCCCGGGTCGGCCACCTACCCCGTCAGACTGACCAACCCCGTGTCCCGCTTTATGCAAGTGCGCTCGCTGCAGTATCTGTGTCGCTTCGTCATCAGACAGTACACCAGGATCGACCTGATTCAGAAACTGCCTTTACCCAACAAGATGAAAGATTACCTGCAGGAGAAGCACTACTGAGGACAGGATTGTGGTAGCAATTTGCACTTTTTGGGTTCAGTTAAGAGATTTCAAACAAGGTTTACACTTCAGACGACCATTGTTTTGGGGAAGTTGGTTTTCAGTCGCCGTTGATTTTGTGTCGGGGTGACTCGCTGTCGCTGTCCGGTCCTTCATCCCGCGGTTTCCACTTGAGTTTCTTTTCCCGGATTGGCCGCCAGCCGGTGGCTTTACTTCGGAGAGGCCTCCAGGGAGACCATCCAGGCCGCACCACACATTACATTTACCATGAGCATTCTGATGAGGGAACTTGTGACGCTAGCGGTCCACGTAGAACACGATAACATGTACAAAGAAAAAAGACTTTAGGTTGGTTGGAATTTTAACAACTTATGAAATTTGACATTTTTTATGTGGCATGGTAAATATTCTGAAATACTAAAGTGAGGGGGAAGCCACAATTTGGATCCCTACTTCTAAAATATCCTTTGGTTCTCTTAAGCCCCCCCCCCGCAGACTGGTTGTGACCACTGGCACATTGTTTTGACAATGGTTTTGTGTGACACATTGTTGTCTGAGTCATCAACACTTTAAACAGTTTGTTTGTTCTGCGCTTACTGTTGACAGACACTTGCCCTGTGACACCATCGTAAGATAACGTGATGGGTGTTTTAATTGCTTCAATAGCCAAAGATGATCTCTGTTTTTGCAAGGAAAGGAAATTCACGCCCCAAGAGCCGTTGCATTTTTCTTCAGCCATGTATGGCTTTAGAAAAGGTACGTCTGTTATCAGTGTCCAAGAGAATACAACATTGTATTTTATTCCTTATTCCATAACCCTTTGATCATCTAGCCAATGCATGTCCTTTTATTGGTTCTTTCTACATCTAGTTGCTAGTAACTATTAGTATCATTTCAGTTGGGTGCCAGATTATGATGTACACTAGTACCAGGGCTATACCATCTGAACACTATGGTACCATGCACTTTTATTAGTAACCTACTTGAACGTAATGAAACACTAACTTCATATCTTCATGACATGTTTCCGAGCTGCTATCGGTCAGTTAATAAGAGCCACCATCAGACTTGGTGAAAAACCTTTCATGAAATAGGCTTAGACTTAAATGATCTGGGACGGTTTCATTGAAATGCTGAGTTGGGCCCAGTCTACTCAGTGAGGGGGTTTAACCAATAATTTAGTTTTTGGCAAAAGAAAACTGGGTATAAAGTGGTATGACTGCATGTAGCCATCACCTTGAAGCAAAGGGTAGACAAGGTACTGGATACATGACGCTGTTTATATTACACTTGTGCTCTAGGGAGGACCAGCAGTGACTTGATGTATTAAGCTTTTGAAATTTTAATTAAAATGAGCAAGCAAAAGACGAGACAACGGTTTAACGTTTCCCCATTAGGAATGTTGCGAACGCTGCACCACAGCTCGGACGTGGGAAACGCCATTTCTCATGAACTGCAACGCTTGTACTTGCATGTAGTAACGGCTGAAGATTGTGAAGAACGTGCACTCGTACGCCATCTTAAAATGACTGACCATGTCGTGAGGGCTTAGGAGGACGTTTCATGTGCGTGCACAATAGCATTTACCCCACGGATGACGTAACCCATCCAGTACCCAAAAACAAAATGGACCTCTAGCCAACTAACCCAGTCCCCATGTAGGGCTGGCTCTTCCTTGCCCCCCCTCCCCCGGTGATGCTTGAATTGAGCCTGCTAGCTCCTCATCACTGAACCCTAGCTGTTGTGAGCCTACGTATCGCAGGCGTTTCGCGAAAGCCAGGCCATGCCTTTTTTCTCGTTTAGGGACATGACGAAACTCCAGAGTCGGCCTCATGAAAGTCATTGTGTTTCACTGTCGCATGTTGTTTTCAAGGGCGTTGAAATCTTTTTGTGATTGGTGTCTCTTACCCGTCGTATCCGCTCCCACCGGGCTTCACTACCCCACATATTTTTCTCTACTGGGCTGTATATTCAGAACAAAGGGAGAGCACACCGTATGCGAGGCAAGTGCTTTATGCAGAGATTCTGACAGGGAAAAAAAATTGACACGCTAAGTTTGAGCATCTTTTTGTTGACATGGGTGTCCTTGAAAAGTATTTGGTAATGTCTTTCAGACAACTTTAGGTATGTTTTTCCTAGTGCATAGTTCTAGTTTTTAGAGGGTGCAGACAATGTCCAAACAAAGACACGGTGAAGTTGGCACAGTAATTTGGATAGGAACATTGGAAGGTGTTGCATGTTTAAAACAGCTTTGAAATATATAGGAACGAAGGATCTAGGTGTGCGTTATTGGCTGTGTAAAGGAATATTGTTTTATATTAACCAGCTGGACATTGTGTGTACAAGAATTGTGTTTGTTGTTTTTTTTGCCATCGGGAGGTGTGTGTGTGATCGGGGGTTGGAGGGCGTCATATAAAAAGGATTTAGCAGTGTATGTTTGGCTGCAGTATCTATTAGGGTCTTGGTGGTCGACTGCTGATGAGGTCATGCAGCACCAGTACAAACGCATTGAGATTTTGCACTTGAAGGTTGACCTTTTTAAAAAAAAACAGAAAAAAAAAAACACTTGGATCTTGCCTCTCCTGAGTTGTCCCGCAGAAGTTATCATTCAAATTAAAGTTACAACAGCCAAAACCTCTGGACGGAAGTGCACACTCGCTAGTAGTGATCATAGGATAATTTAGGTCGAATTATCAATCAACCAACATCCTTTTGCTTCTCCTCATATCATTGGGAAACGCAGCGTAAAGCACCAGCATCAAACTGTAACCGCCTGCCCCCAGTTAACCCCTAGACTTCTCATTCCTCAGCCTCATCATAGCAAAGAATGTCGATCGAAGGTTAGACTGTTGCATTTATTTTTAGGTTTTCTTTAAAGCGAGTTAAAAATGTGAAAGTGAATCGTTGGTCTTTTTATTTTCTAACCCGGTGTACTTTTTAATTGTATGTCCTGTTTTAATTTCCGTGTCCCGGCTGTTTCTAATGAGCTAGACTCCGTCGAATACCAGACTGGGGTGTCTGCTGTGATTTCAAAGTATTTAAATAGCCTGGGATTAGGTTGGCCTGTTATCCTTTAAGCGTTATTGCCTTCGACGTGTGACTTTGGAGATTGACGCTTGTTGAAAGTGCAGAAGCATTTTCAGTCCACAATGTATAGCTGTTTAGCACTTAACAAGCTCTGGTATTGTTTGAACATCTCTGCAATGAAGGTATTTGTTTACTGCTATGTTTGTTGACCCCCACCCCCCCCCCAAACACCCACCAAACCTCCACCTTTTTTTTCTTCTTTTTTTACTTTCATGGTTTGTCCTCATGATCATCTTGGTACAATTTTTAGAAACGTTATTTCATTTCAATGTGTTGTACACATTTGTGCTGCTTTCAGATATGATGGCCTTTCTTGTATTTAACAATGTGGAAATAGAATGTCACCATTTGGATCTACGTACACGACGAACACACATACACATACACACAGACACATGACTTTGGGTATCGTTTTGGGAGAGAAAGGCAGATTTGTGAACTTTAGTCTGTAAAATGTCATCAATAGTTATTAGCTCCTCTGTATTAACCGGTCACCCCAGTTTACATTTGTTGTCCACAATTAATTTCCCAACATAGATTGTCTTTTTGTATTTTTTTTCGTTTGAAAACAAAAATCAGCCGTGATTTATTGCACATTTTGGATACAGTTAAAAAGTTTTTGTATCTGCCAATTATAAATTATAAATAAACTATATTCTGAAAAATTGCCTTAATCCGTTACCATTTTATTAGTCTGTGTATTGTTATTGTGTATGGATTCGTGGTATTGTAAGATAAGGATGAAATCGACCCCAAAAGGGCATATTCTGTTCGATACCTCACACGGGAAAGGCAAGGTTTAGCACGAGACACTTAGTTATTGTTCATTAGGAAATTGGTCTGTCTGTAAACTATAGTGTTTTGCTAGACCATCCCTCAACCTAAGAGTGAATGGGCCAATCTTTTACATTAGCCTGAACCTCTTCTACTGACTCCTCTTTGGGGAATAACCAGGTACCTCTGCTGCTAACAGGCTACCATAGCCTAGCAGCAGAGAGATGTTCCCTTGGAGATCAGCAGGTGAAATACTTCCATATCGACGTGGATCCTTGGAGCAAACAACCAAGCACTTATGTGCTGTATGTCCAAACTGAATCATTGAACGGTTTGCTATACACTGAAAAACATGCAATTCGCTGCAATCTATCTGTCGAAAGCAACAGTTGTTATTGATCTACACTGCACAGTGTGTAGAAAGTAATGGCTTCTGTCGGCGCACACTTTACTGTCCTTTCAGAGTCGGCACAGCTGGCCAAGAGAACAGCCTTGTGGTTTGGGATTACCAACAATGCTACCCTCTCCCCTTCTGTGCTTCCAATTTGTGTCGACTCTGGAAAAGCATAGAGTGTGTTCTTGTGTTATATATGGAGTTGGGGGGGTTGGAAGTGGGTGGGGATGGGAGGGGTTGTGGGGCTGGGGTGTCAAGTTTGGACTTGGATCTGCTGGAACATGGGTTGCATCGTGATGAGGAGGCAGGCCTTGTTAACGCTGGTGTCTGACAGGCCTCTGCAGGCATCTGAGGTGAAGATGCACAACTGTTTACACCCCTCTGCCCTGGCGAGCCATGATTTATTCATGGGGCTCACTGGTGGTCCCGTGTCATATGGTGATGCCTTCATCATGAAAGACCTTATCGTTGCCTTCCACTCCCTTTGTTTTGCTTTTCGTTTTGGAAAGATTTTATATTCCCGCTATTTCAAATGCTTATTTCCAGCAAAGGTTTTTGTTAGTTTTTTGGGGGATTCTTTATTTATTTTTGCCTAAGAAAGTGCAACATGAAACATTGTGACACTACCTCATCTTATTTGCAAATTTTGCTGTAATATTCACAGGGTTCTCTTCACCGGCGCTGAATGGCTGTAACCCAGGTTTTCAGTCCTTCATGCTAAATCGTGCCATTTGACAAAAAAAAAAGGGGAAGTCGGTATGCTGCTGGTTCAGCACACAGTGTGAACTCTCGTATTATGTTCCTTTTGCTCACAGCTTCCAGTCGTTTCACCACACAGAAATACACGCACTCTAATAGAGTAAACGCCGTCGATATTTAACCGGGAAACAACATCAAATATAATCAGAGACGCTGTTTGCGTTTCTTAAAGTCCACATTATCAACACCAAAGCGCTCGTTTGTGAGCAAATCTCCTCCCCAGTGCTCCTTGGTTGGAAACTGTTTATGCGGGAGAATTCATCCGTCACACGTCTCCCCGTCTCAGATTGATGGTGCGGTCCTGCCATCTGCTGCACTGCATGGTGCACTCATTTGTCACCTACAAACAGGGCTGATGGAGACAGCTCGAATTACCCGGCAAACATATATATCGCTTTAAATTGACATGCCAGCAAAACATTGGTGGGTCTAGCTGGTAACGACGGAGATCCAGGTTACCCCGCTGGTAACAGATGTCTCTCAGACTCCCGGCGAAAGTTGCTGGCTCTATTAGCGCTTGTGATCTGATGCCAGCAGTGCCACGCACCACTGGGACCCACTCCTTGCCCCATTTATCATGCATTAGTTGTCCCTCAACCTCAATTAGCCTGGTTGGAGCAGGGATGGCCTTCATCTTCATCAAGCCCCCCGCCCACCCCCCCGAACCCAAACCATGCAGGCCCTGGCCTACAGACCTCCGTGGTGACGGTGGAGGGGCGAGACCGTAGCTCCGTCTGCTCCGAGGTTATCTCAGGCTTTGAATGGTTGTCGTTCGGAAGGTTAGGTTTCCAATTGGTAGTAGGTAGTGTTGTTCCGATACCGATACCACCAGTATCTGAATCTCATCGATACTGCAATGCTAGATGCTGTATCGGTATATGCTCTTCATCGGCCGATACTCAAGTTCAGGAATCGGAATTGGTATCGGGAAGCAAAAAGTGGTATCGAACATCTCTAGTAGTAGATATTCTAATCAAGTCGTTCTCTTTATGAAGCTGCTAAGCTAGCTCCATGCTCAAGAGTAGCCTACCACTGGGAACTCATAAGAGACATCCATGTTTCAGGGTATCATACCACTGGGTACTGGTATTGGCGTAGCGCTTAACCCGAGTCAAATGGAATTTAAATACGATCAAAATGGCGTCCAAAAGCGAGTGTGTGTATCGAATTACAGACATAAGTGTATACACGCCGGGAGATACATAAGAACAGATTAATAAAGACGGGGTGAAATCAGACATCTGGTAACGGCCACCGGGGCAACATAATACCCTGCCTTACTCTGCTATGCCACATCAATAATGTTCTCCCTCAGTCGTCTCCCTCCCTCTGCCTCCATCTCTCTCCATCCCCCTCCACCTCCCTCCATTTCTCTCCATCCCCCTCCCTCTGTCCCCCATCATCTCCCTCCATCTCTTTGTCTCCCTCCATCTCTCTCCATCCCCCTCCCTCTGCCCCCATCATCTCCCTCCATCTCTTTGTCTCCCTCCATCTCTCTCCATCCCCCTCCCTCTGTCTCCCTTCATCTCCCTCCATCTCTCTCCATCCCCCTCCCCCTCCCTCCGTCTCCCTCCACCTCCCCTCACACAGAGGGGCTGTGTGGGTGGGTGGGGGGGGGGGGGGGAGCTCCTGAACAGGTGGCTGCCGTCAGGAAGTGGATGACGAGTGTTGCAGAGTGTGAATTTTGCATCCATTCCTCTGGGAGTTCCTGGGAGTCTGCCCTTCCACGGTGATCCAAGAGGCCCGGGGAGAGCAGGATGAAATGAGAACAGGTGGCGGCGTGTCACTTCCTCCAGCGACGTGATTCCCATCAGCTCTAGGAGATAGGGCGTGGCCCATGCTTTAGTGTTGCTATGGCTTAACCGCTAATCTCCAACATAGCGCTCATTATTCAGCTTCTAAAAACCTGTGATTTGTAAGACTGTGTGGTGCTGTGTGACTGCCGAAGTTCTATTACGCATCATGCTTTTGGCGACTGTTTTAGCATTATATTTAGTCTTTTGGCACACTTTTATCCCAAAGAAAACCCTTACAGTCAGGCCTACAGATACCGGTCATACGAACGAGGAGTCCATTTTCAAGCAAAAATGTAATCAAAAATAAATAAAATGTATTTATTTTTGATTATTTAACATGAGTACCAAGCTCTTTAATATGTCCATGGTTCCAAGGGACCATGGCTCCTCCCACAATCGAGTTGCTGCACGGTAATTAAAACCTTGCATATAACTGAGTGCGCAGTCATGTTTGCTTCGTCCCCTTTCCGTCTCTCAGCGACACCAAATGAGCTCCGACTGCCGCGTCGCGTCAGTGTGAGCTTCGGTGTCTCAGAGACTCGCTCCTTTCATAGTACCCGCAGGGCCGGTGACACGACGCGCACCGTCCGTCGGGCCGTCAAGCGACGCTGGTCCCCCGACCCACCCCTTCCCAAACATATGAGGAGTCGTGCCCCTGACACATGGTGTGTAATGTGTGGAATGCTCAATGACTGTCAATGCCATTTTAATATCTGCAAGGCAGCCTACTGAGTGATGTTAACAAGGTTAACATTATTGATCGATTTCAATTAAAACGGCAGAAGACGAAACCTGAATCTGACCTTAAGGACAAGACTGACAGTAAAATCGAAAATGTAAATATGTGTGGTTTATTTAAGAAAAAGAAAAAACAACAAGTGGGATTTATCAAACGTGAACAGCTTGGGGAGTGTCTCTGACATGTTAATTTGTGGGTTATAATTATGGAAAACCTTTACAGAAGTTTAATCTACTGCTCTAGCCAGGGCTCTTTACATGAGTAGTGTCTCTGAACGTCCCCTTAATCACTTCAGGTTCAACTGGGCTCTCTTGGAACCCTCACACATTACCTGTGTTACTTCGGCTGGCGGAGGAGGTGCCAGCACATTTTCTGGTACGGATGTTGTATGAGCGTAGACGTTGATCAACGTGTCATAAGGAGATACAGGGTTTGTGTCGACTGCCCTGCTGGTGCTTACCCTCTGCCCTTTGGCAGCGGCAAGAACAGGCTTTAATCCTCACACTGTGGTCCAGTGGTAAACCAACACACATATATATCTCCTTCATATACACTGTAGTACACAAGGCAGTAGAAATCCATATCTTGGACTACAATGGGACCATGTCTGTTTCTGTAGGTTTCTTGTAGTGTTGTGAGACTCAAGGATACACGGATTGGTGTAACAGTTGACCCAAAAGGCTGGCAACACGAATAATAGCCTTGACATATATCTTGGATTGAATTTGAAGGATTGAATGAAAAAAGACAGGCGTGTCAATGTCAACGAGAAATCGAAGTGCTTATTATTGATTTTGCTATTATGACGATGATGACGCAGATTATTATAATAATTATTATTAGCAATAGTAGTATTATACCAACATACTGTATGTCTATATGACAGTTATGTTATGAGGAACACAACAGTAACTAACAATAGCCTTTGTTAGTGCAGATATTATGCCTTGGTTCGTCATTGTGGGAAACTCAAAGTTATAACCTCACATCACCCCACCCAAAACAGCCTGGATGACGTTTCTATTGGCTCAGCCACACTCCCACAGAGACCATTGTCACCGTTTATTTATATTCCTAGTGTCAACACCGTACACACACACACACACACACACACACACACACACACACACACACACACACACACACACACACACACACACACACACACACACACACAGGGCCAGACGCGATGAGTGTCTCATTGTACAATATCACGTCTCCTTGCTGTAAGAACCCTCTGATTATTACACCTGCTTTTGAAAGCGAGCTCATTGTCTTCCTAAACAATGCCTGTAATATTGACTCAGTCCTATCGACTAACAGTTCCCAACATGACTTTACATTCAATATCGGCGGACAGCGGAGCATCAATAGAACAAGGCAACACGCTGGTTATTATTATGATCTGGTGTTTTGTTAAGTTCCCCGAGGCAGCGATCACACCCATGTTCTAATGGCGGTCGATCGGGCTTCATCTCCCAACACGGACCCTGTCTGGGGAATATCAAACGTACTGTAAAGAAGGTCTGATTTGTAGTCCGTCTCCTCCCTGGGTCCACACGCCCTGCTGAATCCTGGCCTTTTGATGGAGGAGATCAGAGGAGGAAGCCCGGCTCCCTAACGCTGATGTAAATCTATACAAACACACACACTTGTAGTTGGCTCAGACACAGGCCCGGGGGGATGTCTTTAAAGGGCCGATATGAATCGAAGGACTTCTGGGGAGAAAGGAAACGGCTGCGGCGGACATTGTGGAGGAGAGAGTCTGCGGGAAGAATTGTGTCTTCAATATAGACTTGTCTTTGCATGGATTATTTAATTTTTTTATGGTTTGTTAATAATAAATAGTTTAACTTTCAGTCGCTGGGTCTAGCATTGATGTGTTCATTACCTTGAATTAAACATCTATAACTACCATTATTCTTTTTGTAAGAAAGTTGTTTTGACGGTAAATCAATAGGAGACCGCCTGACTGCTAATCATGTGACTATGGGCCTCTCTGTGTTGTTGCTAATGCTACGATGCTACGTCCCTAGTTTAGCTAACCTCGGCTCCAGCAACCCTGTGCTATGACAGAACCTCTGGGAGGGAACGGCACGGAGCCTGGGCCGGAAACCAACACCTGAAGGGGCAGAGGTATGTCTTGTTACCTGTTTCGTAGTGGAGATATTTTACTGAGGAGAATCTCCTTTGTGCGCGTAGAAGAAGCTTTCAGAAGGGGGTTTCTAAAGTGGCCAGTCTACACCGTGTTGATTTGAAACCTAAACAGACACTCTTGACCGTTTACAAGGGCTTAGCTTTTGTTCTCAGCTAATCGCCAATTACGCCGCAACATGAAGCGAAACATTGCAAAAAGGCCAGTTCACCCAAATGTGAGCTCAACAGCCATCAGTCTTTACTAATCTAAAGTCTGATTAGGAGACAAGAGCTTAGACAATGTGGTTTATATTATCTCGGGGGGGGGCCCACCATTCCTCGGAATACATGGCTACACAAATCCATCCCTCTACCTCCTTGTTCCATCTGTCTCCCCCCCCTCCCCTCCACCTCCCCTACAGCGAGACTGTCTGGTTAAAAAATCATTAATTCCTGTTTCATAAGCGTTCCTCCACCACTAATGTCTCTCGGCTGTGACTGTGAGTCAGTCCACCGATGCCTCATGCCTGCTGTCCTACTTCTGTTCCCTTACCTTCATCCACACAGAGGAAGGAGGACGGAGAAAAATGCTCTTTTAATCTCTGTCCGCATACAGAGGTATGGGAGTGTGCGGTCCAAGCGTCATTCCCATTCATAATTCAGACTCCTGGACTTTAATGGTGTCTCCCAATCCTGTAATACAGTGCACCCCCCCAGACCCCTGTCACCCCCAACAGCCCCCCTTCAATTGTTTCCAGTTTGTAAATAATGTAAAGCAGTCCTGATGAATAAAAGTCGCTGGTGGCCGATGCAATAGTAATGAGGCTGGGGAGTTGGCTAAAACAAAACTGAAATAATTCTGTTTGAGGAGAACGATTAAATATCCACATCTGGGATGCGCGCGCTACTAGAATGTGTTAGTTTATTTATTCATCTCGCTAACTGTCAGGGTTCTGAAGACTGGCTGAGTTGTTTAACTTTAACACGACGCAGAATGAGAGAGAGACAATACGCAACAAGCTGGCCCGGGAAGATAAATGATCAGCATGCGCAACGCAAACACACACTCCCACACACACTCACTCTCACACAGACACATATAACCGCACACACATAGACATACTAAGGCTGAGGCGCGCACGGGCTGACACACACATGCAACCCCTAGACACACACACACACACACACACACACACACACACACACACACACACACACACACAGACTGAAACTGAGGCACACACACACACACACACACACACACACATACAGTCTCAGACTGATGCATTCACACATACACACAGACAGACACCATAACAATTTGGCAAACCCAACATTTGATTCTATTTGTTTTATTTCTTAATTAATTCTTATTGCTGACAGTGTTTCTGTACACACGGCTCTCATCGCTATAATAAAACAATGACTACAGAGGAGACACTCTAACCTCCTCCTGGTGAATCACCTACTCTTGGTTATAGACGGATGGTTATGGCTTTTATATTTAGAAGCACTTAATCATTTCACCTACTTTTTTGATTCCACTCCAAACAGTTTAGGGTAAAGGTCGCCGAGAAGAGCACCTTCAAATCAGACCGTGAGCTCTCAGCGCTGGAGATGATGGGTGCGATGAGTGGACTCCGCCAGAATCCCAGGGTCAATCAGGCAGCGAGACATGAGGTACCTTTAGCTTTCTGTTTTTGTTTGCTTGTTTGTTGTTTATTGATGTTGTTATTTAAATGGAGAATAGGAATCCTTTTTATATTAGGGAAGGGTGCATGTCACGTTTTTTTTGGTGAATTCATAGGGTTAGGGTTAGGGTTGATATTTGTTGTCCATGGGTCATTTAAAATGAGTCTGTATACAATATAGTCCCTGCATAGAAAGTATAATGGATCAATATTTTAAACATCAATACTGCACTACATATTTCACATGTAAGCTTTATAATGTAACCTAATACCTCCAGTTGTACTGGTAAATAAACTGAGTGCACGCAGTGGTTGTAATGTAGATTACTGTTTCACCATTATGATTCCAGCCATAGTTAAAGTGACCACTAGATGTCCTAGTTCAGCAAGTGATTCTGCGTTTCATATATAACAACTAACCAACCCTTTGACCAAATAAATCTCTTCTAATGTCAGAAAAATGGAAATTCATAGGCTCCAGTCTGAAGCTGTGATATAATAATGACGTGGGACACTTTGAGGGAGGTTCCAAAAGCTGTTTATACTGTGTTTATACCAGTTATCCACTTAAACGCATTTCTTTGTTTGGTAATCTCCCTTCTTACCTCTATCCATCACCCTGTCTCATCAAAGCTAATATCTCGGGTATTTATAGAGGAAGGGAGAAGGAGGAGTACCTATCTCAAAGGAATCTTATCCTGCGTTGTGCTCCATGTGGCAACACAGCGCACAGTTCACAATGACAGACAGCAGAGACAAATCTCTGCTTTCAGCTGCAGACCTATTCAGTTGTACGGTGTATGTGGAAAGCGTATTTGATATACTATATATATATATATACAAAACTCGTTTTTTCCATACAGAATATAAACACGAAACACTATTTACAGTAAACACAAGTTTAACGTGTTGAAGCGTAGAAAATGCCAACATTTCTGTTGAGTTATCATGATAATTTGTGGCTTGAATTAATCTTGGTCAGCGGATGTTGTAATATGTAATTTTCAACGTGGCCTTTGAATAATTTAAGTTGTGTTTTGCAACAGTTTTCAAAGGAACATTGGAGAGGGGTCTACTCTACATAAATCTATACTTGTCTACCATGTTTTTACCACATGTTGAACCAACCAATTATATTCAAACAAGGACACTATTAAAGCTGATTGGAAGAGGAAATATGAAACTAAATAGTCTCTTAAAGCTAAATACATACTATAACCAAATTTAAAAATACTTTAATATGATATTCGTATCATTGTCAGGCAAGGATTCCCCACCTCATCTAATTTATTTCCTGTGAACATGACCTTCACGATTAAACAAAGAAAAAAAACTTTAGGGACTTTAATTAGTTGCATTTTACACTGAAGTCATGACCCACTGCGTCCCAATAACTAATGCATTCAAATTACCATTCACACAAAAGACTCACGACCCATGGTGAGACAGAAAGGAATCTCTGTTTATTCCACCTTTGTGTCAGGTGCCCTTATGCCGGTTTTGTTAATTCACATCACCTTTATATCTAGAGGTGGGTGACAGCAGATCAATGATACCTTAAGTCATCAGTGTTTTCAGGATGTCCCTTGCCTGATCTGTCTTATTATAGATTTTTTTGTTTTATTATATTTTATGAACTTCATTTAAAAATAAATTAAATGTGCAGCGTACGGATATGGTTCGAATCACAAAGGTAAAATAAATACACAAATAAATAGATAAAAAAAATGGTGGATCTATTCTCTGTTGCTGCAGTGGAGCAGACAAGAGAGAGAGAGAGAGCGAGAGAGAGAGAGGGAGAGCGGGAGAGAATGAAATGTGGAGCAGACGTGGGCGGTATTTAAAACGGCGGTGCGAATAAATAAATAAATAAAAGATGATATAAATATATAAATAAACACTATCTACATCAGGGGATGTGATAGATATCTGTTGCGAGACGAATTCCAAATTCCAAGCGAATGGAGGAGCTGTTTAATTTAAGAGTTTAGCCTTGGGATAAAGACGTGACTTTAAGAACCCGGGTTTGTTCTTGTTAAACAGAGCGCTCTGGCGGCCTTAGTGCGAGGCCTGGCTGTGATTGTAACAGTAATCCATAGTGTTTTGAAATGCTCATAGGTTAAAAAGCAGAGAACACCACCACCGCCGCCATGTACCATTACACAAAAGTCCCCTCGCTTGTAATGTGCATTTTTGATATAACACTTCCGCCTTGTTATTGAAATCGACGTGTTCCCTCCATAGAAAGGACTTCTTTCTTTGCCATGCCGTGGAAATCTCCCTTTCCCTAGGAATGCGACTATCCAAAACAATACACATCTCATCATTACTCTGAAAACCCTCCTGTGATGGCGTGTCAAAGTTGTTTCCGTTAACACATTAACACACTTTCTCTATAATGATTAACAGCTGTTGCAACTATAAACAATATGAAGACTACTAATATTAATACTACTGCTACAATATAATGAAAATAACCACGATACAGTTTTACAGCACACTCAAACAGGCATCTGTGGAAGTCCTAACTCTATTGATGCAGATAGCAGCATAAAGCAGCTGAAGGCATGCATATTTCAGGACCCATTTGAGCACTCACAGACGAACGCGGCCTTTTGCCCAACACTAAGTACACACAGTGGAAGAGGGGAACTTGTAAATACAGATATGCTGATGGTAATCCGGTCAGACAAGCATAATTGAACACAGGACTCGTGGGGGTATTGAGTCTGTGTAGTGTGTGTGTGTGTGTGTCTGTGTCTGGGTGTGAGTCTTTATGACACATGCGTGTGTGTGTCATATTTGTGTGTGTGTCTGCGTGTGATACAGTGAGTGTGTGTCTCTGTGACATGTGTGTTTGTGTGAAATGTTTGTGTGTGTAATGTGTGTTCGCAGCAACCCATAATGCACGACAACTACACAACGGTATCGGCACACACTTCACTACTCAACATGACACAAATGACACTGAATGGTTCAAACCGATACAATGAACAACAGAACAACAGCTGTTTCTCACGCCTTCCACCTGGAGGAATCCTCAAAGACCAGCCTCCATCAGCCTCCATCAGCCTCCACCTGCCTCCATCAGCCTCCATCAGCCTCCATCAGCCTCCACCTGCCTCCATCAGCCTCCATCAGCCTCCACCTGCCCCCACCTGCCTCCATCAGCCTCCATCAGCCTCCATCTGCCTCCATCAGCCTCCACCAGCCTCCACCTGCCTCCATCAGCCTCCATCAGCCTCCATCAGCCTCCATCAGCCTCCACCTGCCCCCACCTGCCTCCATCAGCCTCCACCTGCCTCCATCAGCCTCCACCAGCCTCCACCTGCCTCCATCAGCCTCCATCAGCCTCCATCAGCCTCCACCTGCCTCCATCAGCCTCCACCTTCCTCCATCAGCTTCCATCAGCCTCCACCTGCCCCACCTGCCTCCATCTGCCTCCATCTGCCTCCATCAGCCTCCACCAGCCTCCACCTGCCTCCATCAGCCTCCATCTGCCCCCACCTGCCTCCATCAGCCTCCACCTGCCTCCATCAGCTTCCATCAGCCTCCACCTGCCCCACCTGCCTCAATCAGCCTCCATCAGCCTCCATCAGCTTCCATCAGCCTCCATCAGCCTCCACATGCCTCCACCTGCCTCCACCTGCCCCACCTGCCCCCACCTGCCTCCACCGGCCTCCTGCCTCCCCCAGCCTCCACCTTCCTCCCTACGTCACACATCAGTTTGCCCAAACCAATCCTCCTTCGTAATCCCATGGCCGGTAATCCTCCACCCGGGGGACCGGGGGGGGAGTGTGTGTGTGGGCGAGGGGGGGTTGGAGGGGTGCTGGAGATGTCCTCTGAAGCCTTGTGGCCGGCGTCCAAGGCGGTTCTCCGCGGCCCCAGCTGGTACCCACCACTTGCCGGTTTGACCCCTCTCCCTCTTGGCAGGCCGGGCCGACGGTTAGAGTGTGCTTTAGGATATTAGCGGATTTGGAAACGGGCGTCCGACGCGCCAACTCGGATCCGTGTCCGTTTGGAGGAGTTGTTGGAGGAGGTGGAGGAGGAGGAGGAGGGGGAGGAGGTGGAAGAGGAGGCGGAGACGGGGGGTGTGGTGTAGTGACGTGTTTTGTGATTTTTTTCACAGCTCGCTCTGTCCATCTTTATCAATCCTCTCTCGACGACGACAACGACAACAACAACAACATGCTCTGAGCTTCCAGCCAACGGCTGATCACGATGGGGCCGTGCCTCGGCGTGTCGTGGCGCCTGATTGGTCACGACGGCGCTGCGGCCCGCTGCCAGAATGCAAAGATAAAAAACGCGACAACGCAACACGACGACGCGAGTGGGTTTGTGCCTGACTCCGATCCCACTCCCTCCGCCGGTGGAGTGTCACTCCTCACCACCGGACTGAGAGTTGGCGCGCGGCGCGTTAGCTTCCTCCCCGATAGGATAGGGAGTGATTCATCACCACACACGGCCCCTCCTTCAAATAACTGTCAACCGGGCGAGGAGACTCTCCCCCCGACGTCACAGGCAGGGTTTTTTACATTCCCTAATATAGAATGGAAAATAATAATGACCGTCCAGGAACTGTTTGGGATGACTCTGCCTGTCAGAGTGATGGGAAAAGTGAAATGTGCGGATGTGTTCATTTCTCCTGTATTTGTATTGTTTGTTACTGAATTCTTTCTTTCCTTCTTTCCTGCTTCCTCTGTGTATTTTTCACTTTCTCTTACTATATTTTTCTTCCTTTCTCCCTGACGTTATTCCCTCCACCTCCACCCTCCCCTCTACTCCACCTCCTCGTCTCCTGCCCTTTCCGACGGCGCTGGCTGCTTTGGGATTCTCCGTGTGTTTTCCCTGCTGTGTTATTGTGGCACCTCATTCCCTCTACCTGGTGTCACAGATTTGACTTCCCTTCCCTTTGTTAATCGACAGTAAACAACATGGCTGCTGTCTGGGGACTCTGCATGGCGCGGGGACATATTTTTACCCCGGCACGCAAAAAACACATAAAAAAACAAAAACCGAAAAAACAACAACAACAGGAATAAAGAAAAGTCAAAAAATCCGAAAAAAAAACAAATAAATAAATAAACAAGACAACAACAGCACATGATTAAAGATGATGCCTTCCGCAGCCCGCACTGTGCCGGTGATAAAAGCTGCTGGAGACGTCCCGGTGACAGGTTAAAGCAGTGCTCACAGCTAATTGACGCCGACTCCACATCGCGCCGCCGAATCAGAAATATTTGCCAGGCTGCGCACGTTGTTAGTGTGCGGATTGTCTCCTCTTGGGTACCAGACGTAGGATCCACATCAGTTGTTGTAAGACCTTCAACTGAAACTGTCAGCTCTGTTCAGCGCCTGCATCTCAACAAGAATAGGCTAATAATAATGATAGCACCCAAACAGAAGCAGGTCACGGATCCTTTGTTAATTTCGTTGTTTTGAGGGTTTGAATGTAATATTGTGTTTTATTGAAGAAAGAGTGGGTATTTAGTTTGATGTCAGGGCTCCAAATGGTGGGCAAACTGTTGTTTGTCAATTGTCCTAGTACTGATCGCTCTTCTGAACATTGTGCTGTTTTCCATCTGTGAGTTTAGCACTTTGAGTTTGACCAAACAGTCAGGCTTAGTCAGGGTTCATTAGTTTAAACATTTGTACATATCTAATTTAAGAGGTCACAAAACCACGGTGAGCCATACTCAGAGACAGGGCAAAGGGTCTTGTTGGTCACAGAAAATGTATGTCACATTTTGTAGTGTAAGACTTATTCATGGATATAGCATCACCATTTTCATATAATTTCATATTAAAAAGATGTAATCTGAAAGACATATTCCTATATTCCTTTAGCAGAAGACTTTACTCTGTTGTTTATAACCAAATGTGAATTTGTGAATATATTTGTGTGTGCACATTTGTAGGTGTGCATGTGGTCTTGTCTGTACACGTTTGTCGGTATTTGTATCTTTGAGTGTGTGCACATCTGTTTGTGCATGCATCATTGTGTGTGTGTGCGTGTGCCTACTCATGAGTACATGCACAGGTGTCTATACGTGGATGCACACACATGCTTACGTGCACAGGTGTGTATGCGTACAAACATCCATGCGTGCATGCGTCTGTGTTCGTGTCTGTGCATCTATATATGTGCGTGTGCATCTGTATGTGTGTGCATCTGTGTGTGTGTGTGTGCACGCATTATGAGAACCCTTCCGCTTGATTAAATATGTGAATATTTCAAAATGACAATCACGGGCAGCAGCTGCAGACAGTGGGCAGATTTGGTCCTGGGAGACGGGCCGAGCTGTTCCTCCTGTATTCAACACCGCGCCACGCCGCACCAGGAGCGCCGGAGCTGTTCCTCCTGTATTCAACACCGCGCCACGCCGCACCAGGAGCGCCG
>NC_136950.1:21403377-21418377 GCF_949987615.1 Pollachius pollachius | reverse complement strand
TGGCAGTGCAGACGGAAATGCTACGGCGGAGCGGATTCAAGTTTTCCACTCTGGAGGGTGGTTTCAGATTTTTGCGTTTTTAAGCCCCAAAAACGCCGTCACTGTCTAAACGAAAGGCGCTTCCGATAAAATATTTTGTCATTTTTAGCCGCAAGCGTCCTCGTGTAAACGGGGCCTAAATGCCCTGAATGAGTCACAGCCCATAAGATCAGGCTAGTCTCTGGAGAAGGTCTGAGAAGGTAATTCCAAACACCTGTGGGTGATTAGCAGTAAGTGGGGAGGAGCAGACTGAGGAAGCCATTCTACGCATCCACCCAACGACAACAGCTAGAATTGGATAAATATGGTAAACAATTCACAGTGAAAAAGAACAGCTGCTTTATAAATACATTATTACATAGCAAAGCCAATCAGCAGAAGTGTCTGGTGATTACCAGCCATGCGTGATGATACATACAATATCCGGGCTCTGTGGTTCATCATGGAGTCATCAGTCTTATTGATTTAATATTTTCAAAATATACCATATTCTACGTGCAAAACGGCACAAAGTGGACTTTTCATGTTGTGATTAATAGCCGTGTGTGACAGCTGCACCGTAAAGATGCTGTGAATATTCCCCAGCCTCTGAATAAATTCATTCCAAACGAATGAAATATCTCTTATAGATTAGGTGGCTAAGCACAGGCCCATGCATTATTGAAATGATAACGGATAAGGATTTATAAATGATTGCCCGCTACAGATCTGAAACCGATTCCTATTTACATGTTGTCATTCTACAGGCCCGCTCCGAGCGAGTCTCAAGGAGACCGTTGATATCGGAGCGGCAAAGTTGAGACGGTGTCTCAGCAGTAAGTCTCCGAACCGGGCTGGATCCAAGGGGAGGGCTGGAGGAATCAGATAAGAGGGTTCACAATAGTCCAGCCATCTCTCCATCTTCCCACCGACCAACAGGCCAACTTTTCCACCTATCCATCCATCAGTCCGTCTATCATCCACCCACCATACAACCGGACACTGACTTGTGTCCCGTAGAGTTGTAGTTCAATCCCCGGCTCCTCATAGCTGAGTGTCGAGGTGTCCCTGAGCAAGGCACCTCACCTTGGCTCCTCCCAACGAGCTGGCTGTCGCCCTGCGTGGTGTGTGAACGGGTGTATGAACCGTTGTAAGTCGCTTTGGATAGAAGCGTTTGCTAAATGCCCTCAATGTTATTCCTCCGCCCTTCACCCACCATCTATCCCTCCACTCATCCATACCTTCATTCATCCATCCATCCATTTGTCCATGTGCCTCGTAAACTGCCTTCCCTGTACACAATGAATATACAGTCTCTCTCTCTCTCTCTCTCTGTCTCTCTCTCTCTCTCTCTCTGTCTCGGGGTGTCGTTCACCCAGGAGGAGGACACACAGTACCTCTAATTAGCTCCGATAGCAGCTGAGCCTTGGTCTGACAGGGGCGTGGCCGCGTCTCATCACAGACACGCTCCCGCCCTCCGCCACCGAGGGGAAAAAACTAAAAGATGAGCCCCGCCATATATCGCAAATTACCGAGCTGACAGGCAGACACCCCTAACCCAACCCCAGCGCCTGATTTGTTTTTTTCTTTGTCTGTCTGTCTACGACCCACCTCCCCTCCCCTCTCTCGTTCGTTCTCTCCCCCTCTCTCCTCTTATTGTTCCTTATCTCCCTCTCTCCTGGTCTCTCGATCCTCGTCTAAAGCCCTTGTCTTTCCGTCGCTCCCTTTCTTTACTCTCTCTTTCTCGGCTAATGCCCTTGTCCTCTGGTTCCTCCTCTGGTTTCTCTCACTCACTCACTCACTCACCTCTCTCTCTCTCTCTCTCTCTCTCTCTCTCTCTCGCTCTCTCTCTCTCTCTCTCTCTCGCTCTCTCCTGTCCTCTCCTCTCGATAGCCCCCTTGTTGGTCCTTTCCTCCCCCTTTCCCTCCCTCTCTCTCTCCCCCCTTCTCCTGTGTCCTCTCTTGAGTCTTTCCTCTCATCTCTCTCACACAGCTCTCTCTCTTTATCTCTCTGGCAAACTCTCTCACACCTCTCTGGCTCACTTTTCTCTCCTCTGCTAAGCCCATGTGTCTTTCTCCTCCTTTCTCTCTCTCACCTCTCTCCCCCTCTCTCTACTCTCTTAAGCCCCCTTGTCTTTCCTCTCTCTCTCTCTCTCTCTCTCTCTCTCTCTCTCTCTCTCTCTCTCTCTCTCTCTCACTCTCTCTCCCTCTCTCCCTGTCACCTCCACCCACCACACCACCTATGTTGTCATAGCTGTGATCGCACTGTGAACAGGACAAGCCAGGCCCCTCATTTACCAGCAGAAGGTTATTCACCATGATAAGAAACCATTGAAAATGAGCCTCTGATGACTGTGGGGGGGGGGGGGGGGGGGGGGGGGGGGATTTATGTCTGTCTGTCTGTCTACCCGCCCGGCGTGGTGGAGCCATCTCGTTAGGTTGGAAGGCATGTTTTATTTGTTTATCAGGTGGTCTATATGCACGTGTGCCACTTTGTAAAGAAAAAGGTTTGTTCTTCAAAGTGAGTCAGCTGCATTGAAGTGAATCAGCGTGTGTGAGTTGAGAAGGAGAACAGAGCGGCGATGGTGACATGATCAGAAGACAAAGGAGAGGAGGGAAGATTAAATAACCCCGACTACTCTTTCTCCCTCCAATTTTCTCTGACTATTCATATAATCATGGTTATTAGCGAGACTTGACTGTTCAGCGCCTTGATGTTCCCGCTCGGTATTTCATCAATATGCAAATCTCCGACAGGCCGCCGTGTTATTATCATAGGCTATTATGTGACTGGTATCACCTATGTGGATTCCTGCTTTTTTTTATTTATTTTTTTTGTTTTTTACAGAAAATTACTCTGACTCTCTATACGAGAATGAGGGGTTGCTTTGTTGACAATTACCCATAGTACATAGCTGGGATAATATATGCTATGCAAATAAAGCTCCCTAATTTGCAGGAGAATGCACTGAGATAATCATTCACACCAGGACTTTCATTACATCATTCTATTTACACAGGAAGTTCAGGCTGCTTATTGTTTTTGCTTTATTTCTGAAATTTTAATTCGACGGTGACGAAACCTTGAAGCTCATGAGGAAAAAATCAAATAAGAGAAAACACAAGAGGGTGAAGAAAACGCTTCACGTTTAACACAACCAAAACCTGTCCACTTGTAATCAGATCACAAACCTAAGGTGATGCGGTTTAGCCACAAATAGAATACAACTTGAAAAACACTCAATGATCTATTTATTTATTTTACAAACAATGGAGAGAGACAGAAGAGGAGGTTGAAGAAGATAGAATCACACGTGGCCTCGTACCACAGGTGGGATTCAAACCCGGTCAATCATGCGTTTTGTATCGTGCGCTCGGGTACAGAGACACTAATTGGCCCAAACACCACTGTGATCCGGAACCATCCATCCCGATCTGCAGCCAGAATCACACACTCTTTTTCCGGTTGTTCTGACAGCGTAAAACATGTTCAGTATCACTGTGAGAGGTTAGTGCGAGGGTTATGTGCGAGGGTTATTATGTACGAGGGTTATTAAGCGAGGCTGAACGTGGTTTTATAATTCCTCAGGCTACCGGGAGCGCTCGTCTGTTGCCTTATCGAAAGGAGTGTGATTGACGGCATGTGACGTCTGCAACAGGAAGAGTAACGATGTCTGACGTGAGACGCCGTCACGGCTTTCACGACGATCAAATACATAAACGGCTTCACGAGCAAGACGTTTTTAACTTGATCGTCTCTGACGATCCTCCGTCATGAAGTCAGCTAATGTGTACATTCCTACGCCGCCCTCCGCCTCTTTGCGGCATTACGAGAATCCTCGTGGCAACCCGTAAAACTAAACCTGCTCCTCTTTTTTTTTTCTTCTATATTTTTTCTCTCTCTCTCTCTCTCTCTCTCTCTCTGGGCGCCCGAGCCCCGCCCCCACGGTGTACCACACGTCCCCATCCATCCATCTGATTGACAGGTTATGAACCAATCGGTGCATAAATGACTCTGACACACTGAGGATTCCGGACCGGCGAGGTGCACTCCATCTCACTTAAGCTATTCCTCGCCGCAGCGGCGCACTCCCCCACTGACAGCAGCGAGGGCAATTCCACTGTAATGCTATCAAATATCTTCCTGGGGTGGGGGGGGGGGGGGGGGGGGGGGGGGGATGATCGCTCTCCCGGTGAATAAAACGGAAGGAGGGGAAGAGGGATGAGCCGGGGAGAGGGAGGGAGGGAGGGAGGGAAGGTGAAGGAGAAGGGGAGAGAGGGAGGGGGAGGGACCGAGAGAAGCTGTTCTGGAAGCCCCCCCCCCCCCCCCCGTTATTTTCTTTGTTTATTGATTCCCACAAACCGTGATAACGGTGCTAAGGTGCTCAGGAGGCGCTCCGTGGCACCCGTAGCAGAGCGGCTGTGATCCGCTGTAATATCTGTAATACAGCGAATCAGACGCGCCCATCTATATTTAGCCCGGGAACGGAGCGGGAAGAAGGAAGGAAGGAAGTCAGTAAGGAAGGAAGGAAGGAAGCAGGGAATGAGTCCAGCGGGAGTAACACGATAACAAACAGCAAAACACAAAGACCACAAAAAGCAACCCTGAGCACGGTGGTTTGGGTCACATGGTCGGGGTCCCTCGCCGCCACCCCCCCCCTTCTCCTCGTGTCCGGCGCCGTGGTAGGCGGAGCCTAATCGCCGCCGTGGCGAGCAGGAACAGCAGTGAGTGAACTTTCATTATTGGCAATTCTGTCGACCCACAAATAAGTACCGCAGAGAGGCAGGATGATTGATACTCTTCATCATCCGGCCTCCCTCCCCAACGCGGCTAATTCAATCCCGGGTAACGGCGGTGGCTGTGTCCCCCATACCAAGGAACCACTGGTGTTGCTGGGCTATTGATCCACGGCCATTGCTCAATACGCATGCATGTATGAGAGGAGGGAGGGGGGAGAAAATAAACTGTTTTCTTGTTGGTGGTAGAATTCACAGCAGACATCTTTTACTCAAACTCCCCAAAAATAGCAATGAATGGATTCCTACCGAAGGGAAAAGTGTGGAATGAGTCAGGGTCGGTAATGGAAGTTGAACAAGTACAGAGCACCACACACAAACACACACACACACACAAACACACACACAGAAACACAATAACACACACACACACAAACATGAGTGAAAGCATCATCACCATGGATAAATGCTGTTAATTTTAGCCTCTCATTAACGAACACCAGGCACACACACACACACACAGCCCTCCCACTCACACTCACCAGCCTACATTTCTCCTGTCCTTTTTTCCGGAGGTTACCAGCAGTCAGCATCCTTCTCTTCCCCTGAATAGTCATCACTTTTCAGCCACAGCGGTATAATAGGCCCCCCCCAATCGGAGCCCCAGGACTCTGAACCAAGAGAGAGGGAGAGAGGGAGAGAGGGAGAGAGAGAGAGAGAGAGGGAGGGAGAAAGAGAGGGAGAGAGAGAGAGAGAGAGAGGGAGAGAGAGAGAGGAAGAGGGAGAGAGGGAGGGGGAGAGAGAGAGAGAGAGAGATAGGCAGTGTAGCCACAACAGCGGTTGATGGCGGCGCTCACAGACCCTGCAGCCTGTGTACATTTGAGCGGGGCTTCAGATTTATCACATCAAAGACGCAGCAAATTGCACCATAATTTGGGCAGGAGAAAAAAAATCTGCCAATACTGCAGAAAACGAGCAGAAAGAAAAATACCGCCTTTATTTCCCATGGAAGGGAGGCATTGATTACGAAAGTAAAAATTCAAGTGGGTTCTTTTTCCTTTTTTTTGTTTAAGTCACGATAACAAAAGTTATTTTTTTGCGCACCGCGTTGTTAGCTTTGTTAGTGTCGCGGCGGCGCCCGGGTTCATCTCCATGCGGGCGTCCTGATTTCATTTCTGACTCGGCGGAGATTGCAGTTCCCACGATGCTCTGCTCAAACAGCTTAGCTCAGCAGCCAGGAGGAACGGCCATGGGGCCTCGAGACACGCCCAGGAATACAGCACAGGGCTTATTGAGCCACTGCAGCCCACCCATCATATTCACCCACAGGTCTGCTGCCTGTCTTACATACCTCCCAACACAAAGACACACACACAGACACATACGCAAAGACGCACGCACGCACACGCACACACAAACAGACACACACATGTGGGCATACACATAGGCAAACAAATACATATGCACACACACAGCCTTCATACACACACACACAGCATCCACACACATACACATTAACAGGTACGCACATACACACATACAACATGCACACACATGCACGCAAAACAACAAGTCTGCAGGCAGACATACACACTGAGGCACTCATGCAAACACACACCGCACAAAAACAAACACTTTCCCACCACCCACGCAATCAGCGTTCCCGAGTTCACTTTGTTTGCGCCGGACCCTCTCGTGGACTAATATCGCTGGTTGACGTCATCTATTCAACCCAGCGTGATGCTCCAGGCCCTGGGGGGCCATGGGGGGCAGCAGAGTGGAGGGCGGCGGCTGCAACGATGCCCCCGTCGAGGTGACGTCAGAGACGAGCAACTGTGACCTGATTAGAATACTTTGATAATCTCTGCACCGCACACCTCGCTACTTTCTCCCTCCTACCACTTCCTGCCTCGTATCTCACTCTCTCTCTCGCTCAATCTCCCATCTCCGTCTCCCTCTCTCTCTCTCCTACACACTCTCTCTCTCCTACACTCTCTCTCTCTCTCTTTCTCCCTCTCTCTCTCTCCTACACACTCTCTCTCTCTCCTACACTCTCTCTCTCTCTCTTTCTCCCTCTCTCTCCTACACTCTCTCTCTCTCTCTCTCTCTCTCTCTCTCCTACACTCTCTCTCTCTCACCTACACTCTCACTCTCTCTCTCGCTAGATCTCTCTCCCACCCCCTCGGTTCTCTCTCTGTCACCTTCCCTCTCGTTCATCGTCCCTCTATGATCATCACCATCATCATCATCATCATCATCACCGTCGTCTGTTCTTCGTACAACACCTCTTCCTCTTCAGGCAGCCGAGTGGAAACATGTGTGGAGAAGTTTTTTATAGCGGTGGTAAAAACATATCTAGTTTCTAATCATTAAATTGGTGTCTGGTATGGATCTCTCCGTAATGCTAGTTTTGCAGCTTTACCCGATCCCTTATGATAGTTATTATTATTAATAACTACAACACCTCTGGGTGGCTGCATCGTAAGTCGAAGGTGAGAATGCGAATTCTTGAAAGCTGATGGATCTCGTTCCCCGCCGAAAGTCCTTTGACAGAATCACACGATATGCGACTGCTTCAGACTGTATCAGAACGTAATTGACTGTATCACACGATCTCCCTATATCTGACGACACTTCACTCCATCAAACTAGGCTTGACTGTATCACACGTTATGCGACTGTATCAGACTATATTTGATGTATATTTGAAAGGCCCCATCTTCGCACAACGAATCAAAGTACCACACCATCTTCATCCATTTCACCTCTTTTCATTTGAGAAAGGGTTGGAATGCCTGCGATGACATGGCAACCTGTGCATCTTTCTCTTGTTCTCCTTCTCCCGGCTGCCTTCTGACTAAGTGGTGGGAGACAAGTCAAACAGCTCATTCCTTTTTCTTTTTTCACTTTAAATGGGTGCATGCTCTTGAATGACAATGAACCAGGAGCGTGTGTGTGTCAGGGTGTCGGTGTGAAAGGGGTGCGAGAAAAATATGAAAAAGACGTTGACGACTCAAATTTTGAAATGAAGTCTGGAGAGACACAATGGAATTAAGGACCTCCTGCTCCTCAGCCCGGCCTCCCATATGATTTACGACTCGACGACAGGATTGCATGTAATGATTCTGCGTGTTCTTCAAGTGCTGGTGTCGCTCTCTCCCCCACTTCCATCCCCACCACCTCCCCCTCCCCCCCTACCCAGAAATATTGCAGTGAGACCGAGAGTCGACGGCAACGGGGAACAATTACTCAGGTGCTCCAGATTGTGCGTTTTGCCATTCCGTCCGCGTCGCGGCCTCCAGCCCGGTCTCTAGGACATCGCCTCAGCCTCGGCTAAACCCCCCCGCTGAGTACACTGTTTGGGCTCAAATCCCAGAGGGACGTACCTCCTTAGAAATAAACAAATGGAGGAAAACGAGTCAAACAACACAACAAGAAATATTAAAACCCCAACGAAAACGGAATACGTATCGCGTGTTTGATTTGCATCTCTCTTTAAACGCCGTGTGACACGCAATGTTTCAATATAACCCAGAGTGATACTCGAGGAGGAAAGGCCGAGACGCTGCGTTAATAATTAAGGAGGTACTTCGGTCACAAGCCGCCCTGTTTACAAAATCAGCAATTACTCTCCCTCCCCCGGGAGGGCGGGCTGTTTACAGCGGCCGGGGTCAGAGGGCGAGCAAAGCGCTCTGCCTGGGCGGCGGGCGTCAAATCCCTCCATTACCCATTTATCATACCAGGCTCGGTGGGATATGAGAAAGAATAAGCAGATGTAATGACAGTGGGTGGTGGTGGTGGTGGCGGTTGAAGTGTTGGTGTTGGTGGTGTTGTTGTTGGTGTTGGTTGTGTTGTTGGTGCTGTTGGTGGGCTGCTACCCACAGCTCCATGGGCAGCCATTGCACCATTCTTGATGCCAGGAAGGGAGGAATTAGTTGTACCCTAGTCTCACATATCCAACTTTAGATTAATGTCTAAAGTCTAATGGCCAACATTTGAGGGGAAAGCTGGCGTTCACTTTCTTTTGCTTCGTAATTGTTTCGGCCAATCACGCTGGGGAAGTGCGAGAACGTCATTGGCGAACTCAAACTTCGGCCAACATTAGTTAACGGTAAAAAAAAAGTGTTTCAAAGTTCTGCTGTGACATCAGAACACTGCTGGATCTGAGATTAGTCAAACTCTCGAGTGTAGCGTCCTTAAAGAGGTTCACTTGGTCCCACAGATGCTAACTGCGGCAGTAAACTTCTCTTTACTCTGTCACACTCTGGGTCGTTGAGATCGGTTACGCTGTTTCTTGAGGTCGGAATGTCGGCGGATGGCGATAATCCGGAGCTTCCGGCTCTCCGAGTCCTGACACAGTATTCCCGCTCCAGAGCGGAGCCGGCTAGTCATTTCTTGAGACCACCGCTTCGGCGTCACGGCAACGGGAGGCAACGGAGAGGCCTGACATTTACGTTTGTAGAAGTCAGAGAGAGAGGGAGCCGGAGTCGATTTAAAAACAGTCAAGCCCTCTCATCATTCCCTCTGTTCCCTCGGCCCCCTGAGCTGTCACTCACGCCCATCACACAGCGGTAATTAGAGGATCATAAGTCCTGGAGTACTTTCTTTAAAAAGGACGAAAGTGTGTGATGAGGGGAAAGTGTGAAACCGAGTGTGGTCAAGATCATATCTCATGTAAAAAAAAGGCGAAAAGGAAATACTAGCATCAATTTCTACACTGGTGTTATTGAATATGACAATTTAAGATCAGAGGTATTTGTTATGGTGTGTGTGTGTTTGTGTGTTTTTTTGTGTTTGTTTGTGTGTGTGTGTGTGCGTGAGTGTGTGCATGTGAGTTTGTGTTTTGCATGTGTCAGTGTGTATATGGGTGCAAACTAGTTGCTGTAGGGAAGCATTGCATGGGCAACATTCCATTCATATACCAAGAAAATAAACCTGACCTCAGGAGGTTTGTTTATGTCGGTGTGTCTCACTAACAAAGATCCACTCGCTTAATTAGCCACAAATCTCCTTTTCAATAATTAGCAGGCGGACGAAAAAGGGTCTACAGGAAACTAATTTCCCCGTAAACCTAAACAAAATCTATACAAGATCGTCTATCGGCCAGCCTGTCTGGCTCCAGCCAAAACAAAGTAAAACGCGCAATTAAAAACATGTCAAACGTATCAAGAATTGTATGTTTGTTTGCTCTCCTGTCCGCCCCCGACCGGTCTAAGCTGCACGGTGGCTGACTCTGTAACAAGACATTAAGGAGCTGGCTTTTAATTGCCCGCTTGCTTTAACTCTGTTTAGTCGTTGAAGTTGAATATTTATCGCCGGCCCGACAAAACAAACAGCGATACCACTTAGCCCGATCCTCTGCCAGCCAGTTTACTATTGCGCTAGCTCTATCTGCGCTATCATTTCCAACTAATGTAATCCGCTTTTAAGGAATGGTAATAATCGCCAAGCATATGGCGAGCCGGGCCCCCCCATGTCTTGCATAATTCTCCCATATGACTAAATTATCCTGCTTATACAACGACTAATTGACAGTGATTAACATCGGACTGTTTGGTATTCATGTTCGCTCAAATTTTCCCTTTGTCGTCGACCTACCTTAATCCCCCACCTCTCTCCCCCCCACCTCTCTCCCCCCCCGCCTCTCTCCCTCCCCCCCACCTCTCATCCCCCCTCCCCACCGAAGGCACCTATCTGCTCTTCAACGTGTACTCTTCTCTCCCGTACGTTGGCCTCTGTCAGCGGTGGCGGTCACTTCATTCGACGCTGCGAGCGACGTCCCGCTGTGCTGGAGCGCCATCCCTGGGACTCCGCCCCTCTGGCGTCTTTAGAGGAAGCTCGCAGCTGATTGGAGCAGCTGCCCCGCATGGGGGATGGAGGAGGAGTGTGACAGGGCTCAAACCCACGGGTCCCTGTTCCCGAGTTGACACCCAGAGACGGGCTGGAGGGGGGGGGCAGGGGGGTGGAAGGGGACTAATTAAAGTGGGTGAAAGGTGAGTTCTCTTTTTAAGGGATGTGTCAGTAATTGGGCCGCCCACATGGAAGACGACGGCGCCGCTCCCGGTGATTCAACGCTAATGTGGAAGCTAACGTTTCTCAGGGGCCGGGGGCCCACGCAAGGGCCCGGGAGAGAGAGAGAGAGAGAGGGAGAGAGAGAGAGAGAGAGAGAGAGAGAGAGAGAGAGAGAGAGAGAGAGAGAGAGAGAGGCTCTCTCTCTGAATTTTCCTAAGCTTATGTAGACAAAGAAGAAGGTCTTTACGTAACAAATTGTCACAGCAATGTTTTAACTTAGAGCCAATTCATGTTGACATACCAGTAGAGAAGAGTGATACCTGTAACTGGCCTGAACTACAGCATCACAGAACTATCACCACAATCAAAGTCGTAGTTTTCATTGTAGAGGAGTTCACCAGTTACAACGAGTCCTCTGCAGATTCGGCAGAAACTAATATCTGAGTCGGCCCTGGACAATACAGAGTCTGGGACACATCTTGAATCCGACTAGACTATGAATCTAATTTGAACAGCACACAAATTCATAAAGAAATGCCTCCATTGTATTTCCACAGGGACAAAATCAAAACAGGAACACAAAGTAAGATGCCTGCAATTTGGTTTCTAAAGCACATTACAGCTCTGGAGTTGGGAAGCCACTGTTTTAAAACAAGGGCACAGCGGCTTGGTTATTACCCACCAGTGAGTGTTTGTGAGGAGCAGAACATTCCGCATTGTGCTGCGGAGGCTTGGATGTGTCTAATATTCAATTCTACAGCCTAATTAACCAATGTGCTTGAATAATTAAGTGCAGCTGGGAAGTGTCCATAAAGATGCGTTTGAATATGTAAGGCATTTTTTCGTTATGGGGACTCTCTTCCTCTCTCTCTCTTCCTGTCTCTCTCTCTCTCTCTCTCCCTCGCTCTCCCTCTCTCTCCCTCTCCCTCTCTCTCTCTCCCTCTCTCTCTCTCTCTCTCTCTCTCTCTCTCTCACACTCTCTTCCTGTCTCTCTCTCTCTCTTTCTCTCTGTCTCTCTCTCTCTCTCTCTGGGTATAAATATGCTGCATTTGTATTCAGATTTTTCCCAACACCTGATGGGTCAGTGAAAACGATACTCAGATGCGTTGAAGCGAGGACATGGTAGAATAACAGCAGAGTGTAATTGTCATGCTTTGGTGAGGTTTTATTTTCCCCTTGTCTTTGTGTGTTTCAGTTTAACATCAAAGGCTATCACAGGCTTCTCTTCACAGAGTAAGCCTTCCTAAAGTTGGCCTCCTAATTGTGGCTCTAATTGAGCATTAGACCATTAAGGTGAATACTCTGTCTTCCATTGCTATATTTTAATACCTTTAAAATATTAAGCTTCCGGATACATCTTTATAAATACATTTATATCCATATGTATATATATTTTTTAATTATAAATATATCAGTATAAATATATATAGGCTAGTATGATGTAATGTAAGATAAAGATAATAAGCATATATAAATATAAATATATATATATGTATGTATTTATATATGTATATACATATATATATATATACATACGGATTTTTGGTTTTGAATTAGTTTCTGGTTAAACTGCCACAGCCTCTTGTCCTGGTTCTCACCGCGCTGAGCCTGCGAGGTGGAATGGATCCCCCTGTTGTTGTTTTAATCACCACTCCCAGTGGCTGCGCGCTGTCTGCTCCGCATAATGAGCAGAAATGATGGAGCTGGCAGGGATCTCACCAAAGGTCACATTGCCGTAGCCTTTTTACAGAAACAAGGGGAATTAATGAAACCACTTTGTCTACCAAAAAAAAACAATCCTTGCTTCCCCCCGCTCCCTCCTACTCTTTCCCTCCCTGTTCCTGATGCCCCCCCCCCCCCCCCCGTGCTGTGCTCACTGTATGTTCAAAACCCCAGAGCCACCTGTTGTTATTGGTAGGAACTGAAGAAACACACACTCACAGACACGCACACGCACACTGACAGACACACACACGCATGCACAATCACAGACACGCACACACACACACCGATACGTACCCTTTGATATTCACCTGCTGTTACCAGCGCTGTCTCGATGGAAACCGCAGAGCCTCATCATGTCCTTTGAATCCACTTAGAATACACAAAAAATAATACGCAAAATAAATAAATGAGTCAAAGGAATGGAATTTCAACTGGGTCATATTCTGGAAATACGGTCAATTCTTGGCCGCCAACATTTAAAGATACAGTGTAAAGTGCGCAAGCGCTCCACAGTGTCACAACACACATCTGTTACGCTCTAGCGCTTTGATTGGTCGGTGAAAACCAGACATGACAGCACAAACATGCTATTTATCCTCTCCGATCCTTTAGAGGTGAGGAAAACCCGACCCCGAAGCGTCTGATGTGGCGAGCGAGCCCATCAAGGATCGACTGGCCGACGGACCGACTCACAATCCGGCGCTTATCGAATTTTCCGCCTCTCTGTCCGCCATAAAAAAGGGCGAATGAACACCGATCGTGTCATGGCTTTTATTTATCCCCTCGCCTGGCAAGGGGGCGCCCCTGGCCTCTCGGATCAAGAGATTACCTCCGGAACGAGGAAATGAAGACAGAGAGATGCCTGGAGGGCCGTGTGCCCCTCTGGCGGTCTCCCAGAGGGGAGTAGCAGTACTGAGCCCGCCCCCGGCCCGGTGGACTCTGCGGCTGATCAACGCACCCCCACGACGTGTCGTCAGCACGCGTCGGATTAGCCGAGGCCGTTAGCGATGGGATGGATGTGTGTGTGATGTGTGTGTGTGTGCGCGTGTGTGTTTGTGTGCGTGCCGGGTTTCTATGGCGAAAAAGGGGGGGTAGTGTTGGAGCTGGGTCTGGTGGGTGTTGGGAGAGAGAGAAAGAGAGAATAAACTGAAATAAAACAAGGAAAACAAAGGGAATCTAACATATCTGAGGAGTTGAAACACCCTGTCGATATTCTGGGAAATCACCTCGGGGGGGGGGGAGGGGGTGTGTTTGTGTGTGTGTGTGTGTGTGTGTGTGTGTGTGTGTGTGTGTTTATGGTTCCTTATGGTTCCTGCTCTACTGACTCACAGTGTGTGTGAGAAGCACTGCTATGTTTAGAGTGCTCAATGATTCGAACCTCTAAAAGCTCCTGTTCATAATTGGCAGATGCAAGGGAGAGGGACGGGGATTCAAGACTAGAATCTTGACTTTTGTTGTTGTTGTGTATCTGTGACTGTGTGTGTTCACGTGTGTGTGCGTGTGCATGTTTTTGTGGGTGGGTCCGACTTTGTGTTTCTTTATCTCTGTGTGTGCGTGTGATTGATTTAGTGTTTTCTGTTATTTGTGTGTGTATGCGTCCGTATACACACGTGCATCACAGTCGGGACGTGTGACTGTTTCTGGGTGTGTGTGTGTGTGTGCATCCATTTGTCTGTGTGTGAGCGTGCCTTTGCGTGTGTGTGTTTTTGTGAGCATGCCTTTGCATGTCTGTGTGTGTGCATGTGTGTGCGTGCATGCGTCCCTGTGTCTGCCTGAGCGTGCATGTGCCTGTGTGTGTGTGCGGGTGTGTGTGTGTGTGTGTGTGCGTGCGTCCCTGTGTCTGCGTGCGTGTGCCTGTGTGTGTGTGTGGGTTGGCTGGCGTTCTGCTCGTGCCTGTGTGTGTGTGCGGGTGTGTGTGTGTGTATGTGTGCGTGCGTCCCTGTGTCTGCGTGCGTGTGCCTGTGTGTGTGGTTGTGGGTTGGCTGGCGTTCTGCTCGTGCCTCTATGTGCTACCAGCAGACATACGCCACTTCCATCTGCCTCGAGTTTCCAGTTTCTTTGTGTCTCAAATTAAAGTGAAAGCAGGCAAGATGTTGTTTATGAACCGGCGTTCTGACATCCCACCGCCGGGCTGTGTTAGCGGGCTGCACGAGTCAACTGGAGATCTGCTCTGTATGATCACCACATCAGGGGGAACAGATGGGCTTTGTGATCACCATTGAATTAGGCGTACTGAGACTCTAAAGGGGATTCGCCCCAACACCAACAGTTGATACTATTTCCGTAAGGACAGACAGCCGGGGTGTAAGGAAGCATCCCTTATTGGTTTCACTTTTTTCACAAGTCTACTAATGTAAACTAGATGTCTACTCCATCCATTTCAGATTATGTTAATGTGACTTCACCTGTTTATTTTCATCTTGTGTAAAAACATAAATGGTGTAAGACAACGGGCGTCCGCGCTAATACAGGATAAGACACTGTGAGCTGCAGTGTTTAGAGCAGAACG
>NC_136950.1:21394151-21398177 GCF_949987615.1 Pollachius pollachius | reverse complement strand
ACACACATCTGGAGGTCCCCCCCTCCAGGAGTGCATCCACTGTGTCTTATCCGGAGCCTCTCGTCCATCTCCGCGTCCCCCCCAGGGTTTAGCACGGCTTTATCGACCAATTAGCGCCTTTGCTTTTGCTCCTCGTAAGGGCGAGAGAGAGACAGGTTGGTGCTGCACGGCCTCCCTCTTCCTCTACACCGAGGGCCGCCCCTGATGAGCCTGTAGCGTGCGGTCAGTGGGAGGGGCCTGCGGCGTTTTACGTCTGTCTGAGTATAACAATTAGACCCCCAGCATTGCCCCCCCTCCACCACCAGCGCGCTTCACTGAGACAGATAGAGCTGTTAAGGCGCAATAATGGCGGGGGAAACGCGACACCAATTAGATTAAATGTGCTAGATATTCTCCAAGCCTCCCCCCCATCCCCCGGCCCCCACCCCTTCTAATTCACTTGGCAGGGAACAGCAGAGCAACTCCAACCGGGCAGGGGTAAGATAATGATCTCATTACAGCTAGCTAGCTCGGAGGGTAAATGTGCAGAACCTGCAGATAGGCCCTGGCCTGACTGGACACCCACCCGGGGTGGAGAGACAGAGTGACACCTTCATGTGTGACACACGCACGCACACACACACACACATGTACACACACACGCACACACACACGCACACACACACGCACGCACACGCACACCCACACACACACACACACACACACGCACGCACGCACACACACATGCATGCACATGCAAACACACGTGTGCACATGCACACGTGTACACGCACACACACACATAAAAATTTAATCTCACAAGCAAATGTACCCACCCACTCACACACACACACCCACACACACACACACACACACACACACATATCATAGATAAGCCGCCTCTCAGCTACTGCGGCCACCTGGCCGACCTGGACCCTTCTGATTGGACATGGCGGTCATCTGAAGCAGCAGAGAGGCCTTTGTGTACGGGCCACTCAGTAACACATCCTGTGAATATTTCATCTAAGGCCGGACCTGGCCTCTCCAAGCACACCAGAACATGCTACAACTCGTGCTCCTTGAATTATTAACACTTTTTCAATCCCCACCCCCTCTTCACCCCCCCCAAACACACACACACACACACACAACTCCCCCCCCCCACATGCCCGCGAGTTCCCAGTGCATTAATTAGAGTACAGCCCGTCAGAGAGGCCTGTGCAGCCTCTCGCGTGTGATGCAGAGAGACAGGTACTCCCATTAACGCCCGCTCTGGAGAGCGCCGCGGCCCGACCAATCCACCACCCGGCTCTGGGGCCAACGCTACGGAAACCCGGGGGCCAACGCCAAAACAAGAGCACAGCTCCTCGGCCGGAAGGACGGGATTCTGGGTACTAAACTTTCAGATTGGGTGTTTTTCTAAACGTGACACATTGGGGAGCGTCAGCGTCTTGGTGACCCTTACGCACCTCTGGTGAGGAGATGGCCCGCGGTTCGTTACCTGAGCCTAATTGAAGGAAACTTTGTGGGGTACCATACGTTGTTCTTCAGTTGGGTCGGTTGGTCGACTTTGTTTTTATACTCTTTTGAATGAGGAACCATATGCATCGCAACTGTTTATTTAATCGATCTGTCATTCGATACCGTGGTAAAAAAGTAAACACTGATGGCATCTAATCAACGCTTCCTTCAGTAATGATCCTGTAGTAGGCTGAAATCAAATTTTGGGATGGATACATATTATGTGCTCACCTGTCGAATTCAAAGTCAGAACATCCGTTTTTAATGTTTCACTTGCTTAAAATTTGATCAACTCCTACATAACGGCCTGTGACTGCGAGATGAGGTAGTGTGTGTACTATAATTAAACTGAAGACAGCGATAGGACAGGACAGGGCGGGGGGGTTGGGGTCTCAGCAGGGGGTAGGCTGCCTCCCCAGCGTCCTCCTTCCGACTCAAATCCCTTCGATCAATAACTTCCTGGCAAGCTTCCAAACTAATCCCATTGTGTGTATGGCAAAGCGAGATCGCAATTAGCTGCTCAATCAAAGAAATTATTGGACGAAGATGCAGATGAAAGAATGAATATATAATTGGTAATCGGGAAATAATAAAGTCAAAGATCTGATGGCTGCTTCCAAAAATCCTACGGGTTGAAACGTGAAGTGTACAATTTAGAATGTCATCGTTTGAGGGTTTAGGCTGCTGATCAGAAGCTCAGAGTTCAGACAGCGAGCACGACTCAAAACACAGAGCGGGCTCATATTCTTTCTTTCAATCGCAAAGTTAAAGTGCTTCTATTGTTAGCAGACCAGTCTTTTATTCATTTGCCAGACTTTCTCTCAAACAACTTTTCTTTCATTTGCACTAACTGCTCTCTCTTCCTACCTCACATTCTGACTCTGATCACCTTCCCACCCCCCATCTCTCCTCTCTCTCTCTCTCTCTCTCTCTCTCTCTCTCTCTCACTCTCTCTCTCTCTCTCTCACTCTCTCTTCCTCTGGCCTCTCTCTCTATATATGTCTCTCTTGCGCACTACTCTTCTAACCACCAATCTATCTGTCAATTCCTTGCTCTCTCTATCTTTGACTCTCTCTCTCTGTTTCACTCACCTTCCACTGTTCTTCTCGATGCCAATCTCCCTCTCTCTCTCTCTTTCTCTCTCTATCTCTCTCGCCTTGGCACTTTCTCTCTAACTGCCAATCTCTGCCTTTTCTCTCGCTGTCCCTATGTCACGGTGTTGTGTGTGTGTGTGTGTGTGTGTGTCTCTCTCTCTCTCTCTCTCTCTCTCTCTCTCTCCCTCTCTCTCTCTCCCTCTCTCTCTCTCACTTTGCTTTGGAGCTTGTCAGTGAGAAAAGGGATAAGTGCAAGGTAGCTGTGAGTCTCGGTGCTCAGACACCATGCTAATCATAGCAGGGGAAGAGATGGTGGCAGGGAGACGGGGGGGGGGGGGGGGGGGGGCCTGGGGGGGGGGGGCCTGAATGTGATTCAGACCTAATCTATGTGACTGAGGCTGTCGAAGCTGTCCAGTGAGTTATTGGTGCCCCCACGTCCCCTTCTCTCCGCTTCATCTTCGTCTTCATCATTTGGCCCACTGGGAAAGGCAAATTGTATATCGAAGATATGTATGTATGTGTAGTGTGTATGTGGTGTGTGTGTGTCTGTGTGTCCTCGCTATGCTTGCAAATAAAGCAATTTCTGAGAAGTTCTAACTATAACTATAACGATGTGCATTTCACGTGTTCATGGCTTTGCACATAGGAGAGATCCTATAGATCATTTTTTGCCGTCATTGACAGGTGTGAAGATGGACTTAGGAAGAGAGTTGAGAAAGAGAGGAGATTACCAATGGCTTCCTTGAATCTGGGTCACTACAAATCACCTTTTGCCAATGTAATCCTTTGGGGTTGAAGGGTGACCAACCCTGATCAAATCGATTTCATGGTTACGTTGGTTTTCTGAGAAATGTAAGTGAAATTACAACAAGATATATCTATATATGCGCATGAGTAGACATTAGTAATAGTAACGCTGAAATCTGATGTTCTATATTGTAGGTAAAGGGGTCGGCTTAGCTCAGGAGGTAGAGCGGGTTTACTCGTAACCTTAAGGTTACCTGTTTGATCCCTGGCTTCTCATAGCTGAGTGTAAGGATTAGGGTTCTCCAGGGCAAGACACCTACCCCTTACCCAATCTGCTCCCGACGAGCTGGCTGGCAGCCTTGTGTGGCTGACCCCGTTGTGAATGTGTGCATGTACCGTTAAGTCCCTTTTGTATAAACTGTCTGCTAAATACCCTACATGCAAATTGGATGATAATATTCAAGACCCATTTAGGGACAAGGAAATTAGTGTTGGTATTGAATATCCTCCACGTTGTCCCATTAGGTCGGAGCTGCAACGGATAACAACGGGGAGTTTGGATCTCAAAGTGCCACCAATGATATGCACATGTTGTTCTCCCCCCCTCCCACTCCAGCTGTGTTCAAACCGCCCAAATCCGGCCCTCAGACAGAAAGGCCCGGAACAGATGAGGAGATGACCCTCT
>NC_136950.1:21386651-21391651 GCF_949987615.1 Pollachius pollachius | reverse complement strand
AGACCTGAATCGGGGCAAGCCGCACATGAGCGAACGGTTTAAATGGATGGTTTGCACCGATATTACCGATACGTATTGAAACTCCTAGCGTCTCCCTCTCTTCCAATAATTATTCATAATTCTGCTATCGTACATTCTTCCTCCCGTATCATTCTTTGCCATTAGATGTGTTGAGTATAATTAATGGTTTTTAATAAAGAAAAATAAATTCCTCACACGGAGAAGGGGCCGGGGAGAGCTGCACTCCAGCGGTGTATTAAAACATATTGCACTGCTGAGAAAGGGGAAAATAGTCATTCATCAAACCAAGGTGTCCATGCTCCGGTCCCCAGCAACACTGTGTGTGTGTGTGTGTGCATGTGTGCGTGTGCGTGTGTGTGTGTGTGTGTGTGTGTGTGTGTGTGAGGTGAATGTGTGTGAGTGTGTGAACGTGTGGGCATGTGTGCGTGTGTGTGTGTTCATGTGTCTGCGTTTGTGTTTATGTGTGTGAAGTGTGTGAGTGTGTGTTCATGTGTCTGTGTTTGTGTTTATGTGTGTGAGTGTGTGTGTGTGTGTGTGTGTGGTTGTGTGTATCATTGTGTGTAGTCCCGCCCCCACGTTCACTGGTTCACTCTGGCTGAACGTGGGCCAGCTATCCGCGGCTATCTGTGCTATAGCTCCTCATTAGCTCCTAATTGGCCTAGTAATGAAGTGATCAGCGCAAAGCTAAGTCACTCCGTCCATACACAGATACACCCAGATAGACTCCGACCGTCTCCCAACACCCCCGCCAGGGCCTAATGCGGCCGCTGCCTCATCCTGGGAAATATCACACGGAGGGAAGCCAACGATCGCCTTGGCGATGAGAAAAATGCATTTGGGTGAGTAAGTGGTAATATACCTCACTTCGTCTTCCGTCTGCGATGGTTGGTATGTCATCATATTAGACCTCCTCTAAGACGCCTTAAAGGCCCCCCTCACGTATAAGACCACACGTGTCTATTCATTTTTCATCAGACACAAAACGGGCCACGGCGTTAAGTCCTGATTGCAGCCTCGAGAAACCCCCCCACCCAACGCCGAAAAAAGTGCATTATTCAACTGTATTGGTCTGTTAAAATGCAATAGAATTTGCGTCCGTGGCCGCGAGAGAAAACGTGTCACGGTCTAAACGGGAATAAAAGAAGACTCACTTCCTGACTCACGCAATGTGTGTTCCCCCGCGGCGTGGACTAGCGGCGCCGCGGCAGCATGCTAATGGATAATCAGCCCTCTCTCTCCATCTCTCTCTGTCTCTCCCTCCCTCTCTGTCTCTCCCTCTCCCTCTCTCCCCCCCCTCTCTCTCTCTCTCTCTGTCTCTCCCTCTCTCTCTGTCTCTCCCTCTCCCTCTCTCCCCCCCCCCTCTCTCTCTCTCTGTCTCTCTCTCTCCCTCTCTCTCTCTCTCTCTCTCTCTCTCTCTCTCTCTGTCTCTCTGTCTCTTCCTCTCTCTATCCCTCTCTCTGTCTCTCTCCCTCTCTCTCTCCCTCTCTCGGCTCCAACGCTGCTTCTGATTTCTCTCTCTTCTGTTGCGGTTTTTCAGTCTGAAATAAAAGGGAAGGGACAGACAGAGAAGGATAGAGAGAATAAGCAGGTGTGAACGGCTAAAAAACAAGGTGGCAAGGGGTGTTTCCGTAAACGGTTCGGGTGCTGTGGTTTCCAAGGTCTCCGGAGTTGGAAATAGAGACGCATCCCCCCCCCGACCTGTATTGCTCATCTGACGGCCGATGCATTTATCAACACAAACAAGCTCTCCTTTTGTTTCCTGTCAAAATGGCGGGTTTTTAAACACACTTCATGAAGGAAGATGGACTGAATCCCACATCAATTACGCAATCTTATGCAATATTCTACTATTCCGATGGCTGCTTTGCAGAGTTGTTGTGGTTCTCTCGGCACACGTCTTGTCTTTGTCACTGCTCAGATTAAGAAGGTGTGTCTCAGCGGTCCTCAGCCTCACTCCCATCAGTCCATTCGGATAAAGCCTCGTCGGAGTGACTCCGTGTAAGCAGGTGTGTTTCTGCTTCTCCTTCCTGTGTGTCCCCCCCCACCAACCCGAGCCCCTCCCACTATGGCAGGGGGGCTCTTGGGGAAAGATCAGCCTCCATCTGTCGCAGGTGCGAGTCTAATGGTGCTTTGAAGCCATATGTCACATCTCCTCACTCGCTGGGTGCTCGGGTGACATTTCACCGAGAGGAAGACCACTCGGAGGACGTGGACCACGCGGGGAGTGGGAATGAGAGGAAGGAGAGCTTTTTCTTTTTTTATTTGTGTTTTTGTTAGTAAAATTCATTCATGGAATAAAATGAATAAAGAGAAAGCCTCAACCTAAAGCCTCAATCTACCACGTATTTTGGTTTACAACATTCATCATGGAAGTAAATGAATAAAGAGAATAAAGACATAGTTTTGTCTTAATTCCGTAGATATAGATTTCATTTTCCGGTATTTTTCCATTTTTTCCGATCAGTTGGACAAATACGGCCAGTATTGGCTGAGGATATAGTAAGTGGGTGTGGCCTTTCAACTTAATCCACCTTAATCCTTTTGATCCACAACAAATTACCCTATCATGAAATTTGCCATGTACCAATCCAGGAACACTGTGTGTGATCCATATCTACATAAACCTTCAGGGGGCACTGTGAATGCTATGTGTTCCTATGTGTATGATCAATCATCAGCCAACATAACACATATGCTACAAAGGACACCACTAACACATAATTACAATATGGAGATGATTCTTAATTATGAATTGACCTATCATGTAATAACACTTGGCAGCCATCTTGATCATTTGATCGTAGAGGCAGCATTTTTTTGTGCAGATTATTTTCAAAAATGTGCCCCTTCCTACTCTTCACAACTCAAATATTATCTCCTCAGCTTTGAGAGGCTTCACTGTGTTGGGTTTGGATCTGGAGGTTGTGGGCTTCGCAAAATGTGGAGGTTAAGAGTTACGAAACCTTTTTTATTGGCTGCTGAAGTCATCCTGTTCCTGTAGCAGCTGTCGAAATAGCGTGACAGGAGCAAGGTGTCTGTTGTGTGTTTCTGAGTGTTATTGTGTTACTGTTGGGGTACTTGATGGTTAGGGTTAGAGCCTTAGACCCCTTCCTGCTGCGTTCATACCCTGTCTGCGAACCAAAACATTTTGCTCTGATTGAACAATAGCAAGCAGGTTTTTGGACGTCTTGCTAGGGTGTTGTAGCCAGCGGCCGGATGGAGGATGACAGTGAGAGGGCCCCTGCGATTTAACCATTATTTCAGTTGTCAGTAGATCATGAACTAAGCCTATTTTCCCTTAACATTTTAAATTAAACAATGTCAGAATTGTTTGATCTTCTTTGATGAAAAGAGTAAATTTTCTGCACCCCTCGACCCCCCAAAAAGGTTCAGTCCAGAAATGCATAATGCATATCACTCTTAATCTACAACTGTCTGCGGCTAGCTGTTAGCTTCACAGAAGACAGAAAGACGTAGATCAAACCTCAGGAAGCCAATTCACTTTGACAACACTCTTCATGCGTTTTGTCAGACAATGTTATTCAATACATTTCATCCAGCATTGTTCATCAATGTCATTGTACTCTTTATTTCTCAATCCTGACAAAAACATACAGACATCCAATCTATCAAAGTAAAACTCCTGATCAACTGAATACAATGCTGTGATCAAAAATGAACTATGCCAGGGTGTAATACAGCCAGCTTTTATTAATTATTACTGTAATTAACATTCATCATAGTTATTTGGCAATCAAATATTCAGGTTTAACTTCAATTAAAATGCCGACAACCTGCATAAATGTGATTAGTTTGTTTTATCTGGTCGTTTTAGCATAATTGCATAATTGTGAGGATATGTTGTTAAAAGTACACTTCAATGGTTGGTTAGGTTGGACTGTTTTTCTCAGTCAGCCAGATGCAGCCACTGGAGATAGTAGTGAAGTGAAAGTGAAACTAAAGCAACACTGGCAGATGAGGGCAGATATGTCTCCAATATAATTCTTCCATGAAGTGAAATTTATTGATTTTATTCTACTATTATAAATATATAATAGTGGCCATCAATTGCACTGGGCCCCACATCAAGAGGCCCATGCACATTTCCTTTCATGGTGACCTTAATTCCTAGCTACGGACCTGTATGTAGCCTGTTGGTATTTCTTGGTACTTGTGGAACTTTCTGCTAGCATAATCCAATCATCTTGATATTTAATTTGTCTTCTTAAGGACAGAAATAACCTGATCTTCGATGTTCTGATCCTTGTGCCCCCAGCCCCGCCCACCACCCCTTACGATGGAGCTTTAAACGTTATCACCCCTGTATTTGTTGTCTCTGTACTGCACCGTCTCGGCCTCTCTGTATGATTATCACATGGCGCCACAGTCTGAGGGTAACCGATGGAGCCGCAGCAGTTCCCTCCCTCCTGTGTGATGGCTGCTGTCGGTCTGAGTCCATCAGACCCCCGAGCCCTGGAGTGATGGCGGCCATTGAGTCTCCGATGGAGCAGGGAGACAGCTCTTGTCCTTGTGCAGTTAAGAAAAATAACAGACGGGCGAACACATAAACAGTGGCAGGGGTGGGCGGGGTCGTTTGGTGGGTCCTGAGTTCAATCCCCTTGACCTTGAGCGAGACGCCCCCCCCCCCCCCCATCCCTGCTCTGAATCCAAAGGCCGCTTAATGACTTAACAGTGAAAAGGTTAAACCATTGTCGTTTCAGTGTGTTTTGTTTCCCCGGCTCCGTGTGCTTATGTACGCGCCGCGGGACCGCTAATGCACGTGGGCGCGTCTCCAACGGCGATCTGAAGCCTAGCGTGAAAATGACTCTGCCCCCCCCCCCCCCCGCCCTCCCCCCAAGCCTGTAGCTCGCAATGTGGCAGCGTTCCTAGAGCCCGTACAGCCCCCCCCCCCCCCTTGTGTTATTTACACTGGTTTCACTTTCATTACACTGACCGCGGCGGGAGGCTTCACGAGGACG
>NC_136950.1:21369151-21381651 GCF_949987615.1 Pollachius pollachius | reverse complement strand
TCTCAAACACGCACACAAACAGAAACACACAGGTGTATGAATAGTCCGTTTCCATATTTCCCTTGTTGCGTATAAATAACGTTTCAGCCCAATGGATCCAAACCAGCCAGATAAATCAACAAATATCTTGGGAATGTGATTCTCCACGGCCTTAACAAACATAATCCATAATCTGAGACACCAGTCCACAAGCCTGTTTAATGGGGTGTTACCTTACCTCAACCATAGGCAGGAGAACATAGTATGCAAAACATAGGACATCTATCTAAACCTTACACATTCACATTTTAGTAATTCATTAAGTGTTGTTCATCAGAGATTAATAGTGCATGTTATCTATTGTTTCCTGCCTCAGCAAATATATTTACTTAGTTCCACATAGTCGGAAAGGGAGAGGCAGAGAGCCGAAGCAGTTTAGCGACACACATTGTGGCGTTCACATTTCTGCATGCAAATATTTGCTACTGTTACAAACGGGGATTCACACCTCGTGAGCCAGAGAAAGCTAGCAAGCAATTTTATAACAACTTAGTTTCATACGTCCTTTGTTTAGCGAGAAACCCTCTCCGTGGAACTCTTTGACACAGCAAGGCAGGGTGTGTTTTGATAAAAGGTTGCATAAAACTGGCTGAATACACCAAAAATGAAAAGTTCACCTTTGAAAAAAAGATGATATGTTCTTTGAAAATGTTTCTCTGACAGTTGCAGAACACCCCAATCCCCCCCCCACCCCACGAACACTTCCCCCTACCCCCTACCCTCAAGATTTTTTTTGAAAGGGTGGGAACTTGACAGTTTTGTGACTGTCTCCATGGAAACGGCAAGGGAAGGTCTCGTTAGAATACCACCACAGATATCTGATTCAGAGAAACACAAAAACAGCCAGAAAAAAAAAAAAATGCAAAAGCTGTGAGGGTTGTGATTTCTAAAGTATCTCAACACAACCAAATAGTGACAACAACAGTAAACACCCAATACATTTTGTTTGAAAATCTCAACAGAAACCGACTCACAATGGCCGGATGGTTTCTGTGGCGTACGCAACAATATTTGCAGAGTGGTGGAATTTCCATTTAAACCGTGACAGTTTTCGAGGTAGTTTTCTGTTACAGAATTCTAGAAAGGCAAAGCTGGATTTCTAACAGTGATGGGGACAATTGTCTATATATTTATTTTCATCTGCCATATATGATTCTAATTTAATGAAAATATGTGCCTAGATTTTGGTTACTATGATGATGAGTAATAATACTAGCAGTATTAATACTAGGCACAGTAGCTGTAAATGGGAATATATATTACATTTATATAATTTACTGGTCATATTCATATTCTTTTTACATTCATGTTACTACTCCCACTACAACTCGCTTCAATGTATATTTTAAATCAGGACTTAATGCTACTAAATTATGAACTAAAATACTTGCATCGCATACATTCATTCTTTATTTCGTAACCGCGCCCGTGGGAGGCGTCTTGGCCTCCCGCACAGCGACTTCTGAGTCTGATCATCACTTATTCATACCCCACCATCTTTTATGGCAGTCGGGGAAGACCTCTCACCCGTTCGCGGCGCTAGTTGAGCAGACGCTCGCTAACGAGGTGTCACCGTGGTAATGCATCACTAACTTATTTGCCTTCGTGGTTTTAGCGCCTTTCACGCTTATAGCAACAGCAAAATGACAATTTTTAAAATGGTTGCCGTACACAATGAATCCTCAAAGTAAGGCTACGCTGCCAGTTAAAGAAATATAAACAAGGCATGAAAGCAAAAACATTCATGACAACCTCTGGTCTAGAACCGAACAATATCTTTGTTTATTTTTTCCGGGAATAACAAAATGGTGACCTTTGTGCCCAGGTTCTCTGGCAGAGCTATAAATAGAGAAATTAACAGAGACCCTTAGCGATATTTATTAGCATAATTATGTTTATCGCTAACCATAAAGAATGTGGTTATCAATCTTTTAAGGGGTACTCTGTTATTGTGGTGGTAGTTGTTGTTTTAAAATTAATAATACTTTCGCTATGGAGACACAAAGGCCATTTATGGGCGCTCATTAAAGACTGGCCTTAATCTATATTTTATCTCCGTCCCTATACCCTAAAACAACATCATTAATACTGAATTAAAAGTGATGCGAAGGGTTGACACGTTTGCATTTTTACATCCTACACAGGAAGTCCGCAAACACACACACACACACACACACACACACACACACACAAACACACACACACACACACACACACACACACACACACACACACACACACACACACACACAAACACAGCGCTATGCTCAAGAGGGTCACGGCGTGCCTGGTGGAAAACAGTGCATGAGGCTGAGTTAGGATGCAAGAGGCAGGAAGAGAGGACGTTATTTCAGGAATCATCCGGAATAAGGAGAGTAGACGAAGAAGAAGAGAGAATGGCAGCAACACCTGGGGACGATGTCATCAAACAGAATGAGAGCTCTCGCCCTCGCTGGGATTCAATAAGGAGTTCTATTTGCTCCTGCGCGGTCGATATATATTACCCCGATGTGCAATACACTCTAATCACAGTCGTTACGCATCCAGTTGCAGCTCCACTGTAGGCATGTGTACATTTCCGTACGTACGCATTAGTGTTTGCGTTGATGTTTTTCACGTGTTCGTCTGCAACACATACGCAGCCCTCCGCTCACCTCATTTGAAGTATTAATTACATCAACCACGCGCTAAGATCTTTGGCCCCGGAAGCACGGAGGACAAAGCCGTGCCTTCCGCGAGCGCCAGCGTGGAGCGCACAGGCGTGCGTGAAAGTGTAAGTGTGTGAGAGCGTGTTAGTGTGTGAGTGTGTGAGTTTGAGTGTGCGTGAGTGTGTGAGCGTGTGAGGATGCGCGCGTGGGCGGAAAGGTGTGGACGCGTATGACGATGTCTATCCGTGGTTATGTTCACAAAAGGGAATATGTGTCACGGAACGGAAATTATTTCAGGAGGAGACACATTCGTGCGGCCGCGTTTGGCTCGGGATCCACTCCGCTCCCAGTTTTGGACGAGGAGGAGGAAGAGGAGGATGGGGCGCCGGAAGGAGGCAGGAGAGAGTGTGGGGGAAGGAAGGAAGTAAGAAGGGGGAAGGAGGTGGAGAAGGAGGAGGAGGAGTCAGCGTTGAAAGTGAGGCGGGAGTGGGAGAAGGAAGTGAAAGAAGAGGAGAAGGAGGAGAGGATTGGATGTTGAAAGCGAGGCAGGAGGGAGTGCAGGACAAGGAGCTAAAGGAGGTGGGGGAGCAGCAGACGGTAGGAGGGGAGAGGGGTAGGAGGATGTGTGTGTGTGGGGGGGGGGGGGGCGTTGGGGGGCAGGAGGAGAGGAGGAGAACGCGGGGAAGCCGGTCCAGGAAAAGAACAGTACACGCCAATTTGCCACCGCTCCCCTGTCAGTTCCTCTGCCTGACGTAGCCTCCACCACCCGCCGACCCGGGGCCCGGGCGATGAGTGGGGGCTGCGTTTGTGTGCGGGGATCACCCCAACTCTGACAACCCCCCCCCCCCCCCGAACCCTCCCCCCCCGTACCCCCACCTCGACTCGACTCCACCCCACCCACCAGAGTCTTAAATCCTCCACCTTCCTCCAGAGAGAACGCATGACAAAAAAATCACAGAACGCGGCCGGCAAGGAATCACCATCACCCCTTTTTCTCCGCTTCCAAGACAAATCTGCTCGCCTGTCAACCCCTCAGGGAGAGCAGTCAAAGCCTGACCCCCTCCCCTCGGGCCCAAACACACCATCCAACCCCCCCCCCCCCCTTCCTCACACTATTTACAGCCTTCAGAGACGGAGCCAGAGAAAGACAAAATATTGACTAATCTTCCCAGATGAATATTGCACGGTGTTGGGGAAACAAAGAGAAAAAGCAGGGCAAATTAGCTCCCCTGCCCTGACACACGGAGGCCCGACAGTTCCCCTTGTTTCCCACTTTCATTCCCATCCACGCTTGAATTATTCAGTGGCAGCCATTAGCATGAAGGCAGACATTTTATATTTAGCTCCCCGTTGTTGACTGCATCAACAGTTCCCTCTGCAGTGGCCCACGCCGTCTGGGGTAGCGTACCGGACGCGAGGCCTGGGCCGTGATTCAGAACCGGTCGCAATTAGGGACCAAGGATGTGTCAAAAGTCTCCTCTTTTTTTTTGGCCTCACAATTATTTCAATCAGGACTTGATGGCTCCATGCCGTCCATGTATTCGGTGAGAAATAATTTACAGTAAGCAAAACGCAAAACGCTCTATTGTCTCATTTCCCCTGATGAGTGGCCTGTGCGTTTCTAAACCCACCGGACGCGGCCGTCCGAGGCTCGTTTGTCACCATTAGCGTCGGAGAGGAGAGACACTTTATCACATTCTGCTGCGCTAATTTGTAGCCCTGCGATGGGAGTCCGGGCGGAGCGGAGAGGAGCAGACCCGACGTGCCGTGATGAAAGCTCTCAGCCGGCCTCTTTACCTACACAGAATCCGAACGGGGAGAACCACTCGAGGCAGGGCTTAAGGGGCGACCTGCCGAGCTTTGAGGCAGACGGCGACATCCTCACTCTCCTAACGTTGCCGTTTAAGTCTCCACCTGCGAACGCTGTGGCCTGTGTGCGCGGGGAGCAATCTTTAAGTGTGTGTCGTTTTGTGAGTTTCTGCGTCCGTTTGCGTTTGTGTATGTGTGTTCGCACATGTGCGCATGTGGGTGTGTGTCAATGTAAGTCAATGCGTGCATCTGTGGAAGTGTGTGCACGCACACTTCCCAGGCCGCGCTTTGCATATGCATGTGCAGTGTGTGATGGCGGTGTCACACGTTCTCTGGTGCGCGCGCTCTCTGGGACGGCTTCAGCGCGGCTCCACCACCGGAAGGGTTTTGGCCGTGACCCCAGCAGCTGCCCTCGGTGACCTCCCACTCATCTCTGATCCGCTGTCACCCTGTCACGCCCCCTTGGGCTGTAGCCCCGCCCTTCCTGGACGAGAGGAAGCTGCTGGCTCTTCACTCCTCACTATGGCCCCAGAGGCACTCCCTCCTCAACCTCCAACGCTTCGTTCGTCTCTCTTTCTCTCTGTGTGTCTCTCCAGCCCCCCTCTGGCTCCCTGTCACTCTCTCTATGTTTCTCTCTTTGTCTGTCTCTCTCTCTTATTCTATATCTCTTTCCATCTCCCATCTCATTTCTATCCATCGCTTCTTCTATCTCTCTCTCTCTCTCTCTCGCTCTCTCTCTTTTTGTTGAACTCTATCTCCCCCCTGTCTCTCTCTCACTCTTTCTCTCTCTCTAACTCTGTGTCACCCTCTCACACAATCTGTTGGAGACTCCCTGCTAGAGACACATGAGCACGCGTCCAAACAGAACGAGATCATGTGTGCAGATGGCTCGCCTCGTTCAACCCTGTGCAAAGACAAATGGAGAAGCTGTCGGAAGGATTCCTATGTCCAGTTTTTTTTCCCAATTTCCCACAGAAGGTGAATGGTATTGCTGTGGTTGTATTATTTATGCAGTTGTTGATGTTTTTCTTTTATTAAAAGTGTGTTTAATTAGGCTGAGTTCATCTCCAGTCAATATTTATTTTTCCTGTATCTTGTATTTCGTTTGTATTTAACAGTAGATGTGTTATGCATGTGCTATTAACATAGCATTTATAATGCATCCAATGTTATTCCATATTATTCACGATCTAACGGTCTTTTCTACATAATATATGGGCTACACAGGCTGGATTGTGGAATAAATTGAAGATTGACAACGTTATTTCTGCCTATTGGATGCAGCCAAGCAGAAGAGTATTAAAAAAGTGGATTTAGCCATGTTGGTGACATATTCATGACTTATTAATTATAATTTTTTTCTAAATAGCACAAAATCAAACAGCGTTGTTGTAGATAACTCTAAGGTTAATTTGCGTGTGTATGCGTGCATATCTGGGGTAAGGAGGAAAAGGGGGAGGTAGGACATATATGTGTGCATTTGTTTTGACAGTGTTTCATTATTCTGTATCATTTTGCTAAGCTTACGGGTTCCCCGTCTCCCTCCTGTAATATAGAGTTGAATGCAATTAGCATCATCGGGTCGCAGCAGCAAATCACCTGTTTGATATTCAGACAGCAGAGGAAACAAACAATACCCCGAGCGGTTTCACCACAGTACCCCGGCCTGCTCCGGCACACGGCGGGGAACTCACCGGTAAATGCCGCATGAAGGCATTCTTCTTCATTCCGTGTAGATTTGGACAGCGCTGATGCCCACGGATCTTTGAGCGATCCTTCGCTATATGATGGAATAATTTCCCTTTTCCCAGTAGAACAGGGGTATGTGGTTCTTTTTTTACCCCTTTCTTTGAACTTTTTTTCTTCAGGTGAAGGAGGGCAGAATTCAATTTACAGTTTGCTCAATATTGCTTTATGCACCCCCCCCGTACTCCCCACTCCTTCCCTCCCTTCACACTCACACACACACACACACACACGCACACACACACACACACACACACACACACACACACACACACACACACACACACACAGAAACCCACACACATACACACACACACACACACACACACACACACACACACACACACACACACACACACACTCACACACACACACACTCACACACACACAAACACACACACACACACACACTTGCATGCATAACTTGCAGGGATTCTGCAACTCTGCTGCCGCATCAAACTGCGGAAAAAAAAGTCAAAACCGGTAGAATAAATATGTAAAACTTTTCCTCTTTTCGTCACACACATATTCTCTCTCTGACACAGACGCACACACACACACCCACACCCACACCCACACCAAACCCACACGTAGACTCAAACATACACACATACACACACACACATACAAACGTAGACTCACACACACAGACAGACACAACCACACCCACACACACATAGACACACACAGACACACACATTCACACAAGACTGTCAGTTGTGCGTGCGGCTGTATGCAGCAGTGCGAGCTACTTGTGTATTGTAATGTAACCAGAACAATGCAGCTTAACGCACGTCAGTCAGGCTGTGAAGGTGCTCAGATGAAACCCAGCCCAGGTACAGGTGTCACTGTTCATGAGGACACGTCACACCTGGACCGAGCCCCCCCCCTTACACATCGCCCCGGAGACACGCACACATACGCATGCACACGCACACACACAGACGCACACAGACATCTCTCGTTTTCTCGACTGCACTATTTCGCTCTCCATTTTTCACTCCCTCTATAGTCCTATCTCTGTCATTTATCTCACTCCCCTTCTCTCTCTCTCTCTCCTTTCTCTCCCTCTCTCTTTGTCTCTGTTTCTCTCAGGTTCTGTCGTTTCCAAACTCCCTCTGAAAAAGAGCAGGCAGGATGCTCTCTCTCTCTCTTTCTCCTCTCACTCTCTCTCTCTCTCTCTCTCTCTCTCTCTCTCTCCCTCTCTTTCTTTCTCCTCTCTCTTTCTCCTCTCACTCTCATTCTCTCTCTCTCTCTCTCTCTCTCTCTCCCCCTCATTCTCCTCTCTCCCTCCTCCTCTCTTTCTCTCTCCCTTTCTCTCCGTATTTCTCCATCTCTTTCTCTCCCTATATCGCTCTCTCGTGCGCCCTCTGATCAGTAGAGATACAGATCACAACTTGAAACCCCGTGACCGGCGGAGCCACAAGAAACGGGATATTGCTGACCAGTCACTGACTGATGACCAACGCACAGGATCCTCTTCCCAGTTCCTATCCCTCCTTCGGCCAACAGCGAACAAAAACTCATCCAGCACTGCTAAAATCAACTTTTCTCGTAGCCAGGCAAGCTGAAACGTCCTGACTGGACACCAACGTCTTCAGACAAAGTGACTGTAAAGTATTTTTTTTTTATCAAAATAGGGGTCGGCTTAACTCAGGAGGTAGAGGGGGTTGACTTGTAACTGGAAGGTTGCTAGTTCGATCCACGGCTCCTCCTAGCTTGGTGTCGAGGTGTCCCTGAGCGAGGAACTTCACCCTGACTGCTCCTGACCAGCTGGTTATCGCCCTGTGTGGTTGACCCTGCCGTCGATTTGAGACTCTGTGTATGAACTGTTGTAAGTCACTTTGGATAAAGGCGTCCGCTAAATGCCATAAAATGTAAACCCGTGCTGTAGACCGGCCACAATAGAACGCAGTTGTTAAAATCGTCGTGTGGAACCTCCCTCTTGTCACTCCTACATTAGTTTCCCTTTGGATCAATAGCTCAGTAAAGTTTAGGAAACACCCCCTTACTTCGACCCTCTAAAGCTCCGTTTTCCGGTCCAGACCCGGTACTGTATCTCCCCCCCCGCCCCCAAGAAGTTTGGCCAGAGCACCCTCAAACTTCTGGATCCGGGAGGAGAGTGGGTGACAGGGGTGTCAGGACACAACGCTATCGCCACGGTTACCGCCACGCTGGCTGCCTGACTGCGCACCAGGAATAGCTCTACAACCCCGCTGCATATATATATATATATATTTATTTATCTTTGTAAGTATGTATTTATATATATATATATATATATATATATATATATATATATATATATATATATATATACACTGTATGTGAAAAGCCAGCAGCACAGGGCGGGCACGTCAAGAAAGTATTTCTCCCTGGAGTGAGGAGGCGAGATAATGATCAGGATGTGTTGGAGAGCGCGGTTAGCAGGTTTTAATAGATGAGTGTGAGGGGGGGGGGGGGGGGGGGGGGTAGATTGTGTTACTGCTCTCGAGAAAATTGGATTAACAGCAATTTGCAGTTCCAACCCGTTCCCCGTGCTCAGGTCCGACGGGCGGCGGCGCCATTAAAATGGTCGCCCCATTTTTTTTTTTTCTCTCAAAGTTTAGAAGTTTAGGAAACACATTAACACTTTTATTAATTACATTTTCCCAGTGGATGTGTCTTATAACAACATTAAAATATATCAGCTCAGCTAGGGTTGTGTATATATCTTTTGATGTCATGGTGACATAGAACCAAATGTAATGTACCCCCCCCACCCTCATTCAATGAATTGCGATTGTGTTTAGCTTTAGGGAGCTAACGGTCGGCTTAGCTCAGGAGGTAGAGCAGTTGTCTTGTAACCGAAAGGTTGCTAGTTCTATCCCCAGCTCCTCCTAGCTCAGTGTTGATGTGTCCCTGAGCAAGACACTTAACCCTAACTGCTCCCGACAAGCAGGCTGTCGCCTTGCATGGTAGACCCTGCCGTCGGTGTGTCAATGTGTGTATTAACCGATGTGAGTCGCTTTGGATAAAAGCGTTGGCTAAATGCCCTTATTGTATGGTTAGGGTCAGTACTGACATCACACAGATGGGGTGGTGTTGAGGTGCTCATTAGTGTTAAATGGCAACAGCTGAGGCGGCAGGTGACTAACAGGTTGTGAGACTGTGGGTAGAGAGTCTTTGGAGGAGGCTCTCTGCAGGTGAGACTCTGAGTTTCTTGGATTAACACGAAGGACACATGTTTGGTTCAAGACTTTTCTATGAGGGAACTTTTGGGTCTTTAATGCACGGGGAACCTGAATGAACTGGAATAAAGGCGCTGGTTGTTCCCCTGGAGACGAGCCGCAGGTGGGGCGTGTCACGGCAGAGTGGTGTTCGCCTACGATGGCTGTGGACCTGGGGTGAGTACCTCACACTCGACCCCCTAGAATAGGTGAGATTGCTCTCATCCAGGGAAAGATAAGGAACATACCTCGAGTCGTGTGAACACCCCTTTAATTCAGCTTCAATAAGCCGTGCACAGGCGTGTCTCATCATCACCTGATCAGCTGGTGAACAGGTGACCACACCAGCCAGTAAAGGGAGATGCTTATAGCATGTTTACCTAGAGGGGTGTCATCCAATGCAAACCCATCTGGAAATGCGGTTGGTCGCCGCTGTTCTTTGCTCACCAGGCCCGAGCCGGCCGTACCTCGTAGCGTTCGGAACGCTTCCAACTGTTGCCGAGATACACAGGGAGGGATTCCGGCAGCGTCCTCGGCGCTTGTTGCTAATGCTGCGCACGTCTTTGTCTCTGGACCGATGTTGCCTTCTTCGAGGTAAACATATGGAGCAGATGGGCCGTTCTGAGAGGTAGATAGCACGGTGGCGGTGACTTATAGAGGATGGTTACCTATAGCGACCAATACTGCTACTTCACATCGCAGCCTTTATGGTCTTATCTTTCTTTATGCGTGTGTTTGTGTTTGAATCTGTGCGTTTGTGTGAGTGTGTGTTTGAGTGTGTGTGTTTGTTCTCGATTGTGTGTTTGAGTGTCTGTGTTTGTGTGTGTGTTTGGGTGTTTGTTCTTGATTGTGTGTTTGAGTGTGTGTTTGGGTGTTTGTTTGTGTGTGCGATTGGAAGCAGAGGAGGTCTCACTGAAGGGACCGCAGCAGTCACCTGGGATGAGTGGATACAAAGAACCTACACAAGCAGCTGATGAGGTCCAATAGAATATAACGAGAGAGAGAGAGAGAGAGAGAGAGAGAGAGAGAGAGAGAGAGAGAGAGAGAGAGAGAGAGAGAGAGAGAGAGATTCAAAGTGATAGAGAGGAAGAGTAAAAGTACCAAGTAATGAGAGAGGAGAGGGACAGCGAGAGTGGGCAGCACAACAGAGAATGTAACACACGGTGGCGGGGGGGGGGATGTTGGGCGATGGGTACTTTGTCGGGTGGCAGGATGGCAGCAGGGAGCGGGGGGGTGGGGGTCATGTTCTGACATCACCCCACGGTCGCCCCCACCCGGCCGGCATCAGGGAGCAGCTGCTCCCGCCGTTCCTCCTCACTAATAACGTGGCATGAATAATCATTTGTATTACTAATGCGGCTCATCACGGCCGCTTGAGAGGCTAGCAGACGAGTTAGCCGTGTGCAATGTTCACCTGCTTGTGTTCATGATCATCGTCATAGCTGCAATACATATCTAGACATATGTACTATGATGACTGTTACAGTTGTAAACTAAGAATTGAAAATATCCTGAATATTTATGCGACATACAGAATTAAATATTTCTCGTTAAAAACACCGTCTACCACAAGTTGATCCGAACGAGCATCCTGTTTGATCAAGGAGATCCTTTAACGTGAGTAAATGAGCATGACAGCACAGCTGCGCTCAAACACGAAAAGCCTCATCACTGTGAATATCACTCCGCCATTCATTGGACACATACACGCCGCTAATAGGTTACAAACGCATGGGACATTTCGTAAATTGTTGCAAAATGTGTCCATGGAAGAAGTATTTTTCCGTCTTAGTTAAAACAAAATATAAAATATCTTAGTTATAACAAGATTGAGCTGGCAACTCATTTTTGTGTTGATATGGGTGGCATTTATTCAGCTTGGGAAATACCACAATCTTTAGAAAGCATTAGTTCAAGTTAGCTGACTCAACAACAGTGACAGGAAGTGTCTTCGGTGCGAGGTCATTCCAAAGGTTCGGCCTACTGGCTGGGCCAGTAAACAAAAGTTTACGTTGCAGGAGTCTTCCAACATGACGTTTGATGTTTACAAAGTATTAGCCAGACCCCATGAGATAATACTTGAGAAAAGGTTTATTCTGAGACTCTTAGACTCTATTTTTATGATATATTTTATTTTGTTGGTAATCATAATGTTAAATTTTGGGTTGCGTTTTACCGTCACTATTGTCACCTGAGTAAAGTTGGAAGTGGGAAGAATGGAAAATGATGCATTCTGAATATTTTTATAAGAAATAATTCCCCCTGTGACTCATACAGTGATGTTCTATAATCCCAGTAAGGAAAATTGTACATAAGACAACTTTTGATTTCCAGATACTAAATCTGCCCAAAATATACATCCATCAGTAAATCTGTCATTCAGTAAAAATAAATTTGAAGGAGGACGCTATTATTTTTTTTTAACTCCCCCTTCATCAACCACATGATTTATTATTGGCTGGTCAGGTCAGAGCTTGCGGTCCCCGTGGCGATACCATGTTGCAGGATCTGCTCATTGTGGAGGCGGGGCTAATTTGAAGCAATATCCTGCCAAGCGTCTGAGTGGTTGTTTTGTGACCCTGTTTATGTTTGGATGAGCGAAGGAGTTTCTCCTGGGAGCTGCCTACAGGCATCCTACAGATCTGACACGTGTGTGTGTGTTTGTGTGTGTGTATGTGTGTGTGTGTGTGTGTGTGTGTGCGTATGTGTATGTGTGTGTATGCGTGTGTGTGTGAGTATTTGTATGTGTGTGGGCCCGCATACACACACACTCAGCGGGACACGCAGACCCAGACACATTAGATACAAATAGACAGACACACACACACACACACACACACGCACACGCACACGCACACACACACACTTACTGATACACACTGACACACACTGACATCCCCACACAAACACACACACACAAGGAACATTGAGATACAAACAGACAGAGAGACACACAGATAGAGTTATAAAGGGACACACACACACACACACACACACACACACACACACACACACACACACACACACACACACACACACACACACACAC
>NC_136950.1:21359151-21364151 GCF_949987615.1 Pollachius pollachius | reverse complement strand
CTTGAGCACCGGGGACAGAGGTGTGAGACTGTGTAGAAATGCATGGGGGTGAATGGAGCTAATCTTGAGAATCTGCGGCTATTTAATTTGCAAGCTACTGTTGTAAATAACATTATCTACTGGTTACTGTTAATGCATTTATTTGCTGATACACAATGATGTCTGTGATAATACCTCCACTTTAGAACAGTGTGCTAGCCCTGAGGCTACATGAGATGACAAGCAGACTGCAGCAGTGATAATGCTCCTGAATCGCTTCACAGTTTTCGATTTAAAATAGGCGTCTTTCGAATAAGGCAGGCACACATTTAGCATCTAAGGTAGACACTTTGGATGAGTTGGACGGCAGCTTTAATTAAGTGAGTGTAGCTGCTGCATGAGGAGTGGCTGGCGGCCATCTTGGTATGGGCAACCCCACTCTCATAAGGAACTCCCCAACATCGGATACACACACATTTTCACCCAAATGGTTAAGGATTTAATGAATATATTTCCACGAAAAACTGTGGGTTCTTATCCAATGTCAAAATTGGACAATGATGGCACAATCAAAAGAGGATTACCATGTCTAAAGTTGATGCATTATCTAAATGATAAATATCAAATCATGGTGCTTAGTGGTTAAGAGTAATGTTAAAGTTGCCTGTGACAGATCCTGCACTACTCCTCGATTTGACATTCAGTTTTAAAATTAAATGCTTTCTCTCTCTCTCTCTCTCTCTCTCTCTGTGTCCTTCTTGCTCTCGCCCTTCTGGATAGTGTTCAGAATAATTTTCCAATAAATTTCCCATCCACCTGCTAGGATTTCATTCAATCTCTCCCTCTCTATTCTCCTGCCTTTTAAAAAACTCATCCTCCCTTCCTTCCTCCCTTCCTTCCTTCCTTCCATCCTTTGTACCTACCGTCTCTGCCTGCAGGATTTCTATTTCCCCTCCTCTCCTCTATCCCCCTTCCCTCCACCATCCCATCTCCTCTCCTTCTGCGAGCGGCTGAAAGTCCCGGGAGCTGCGGGGGCAGAATCCTGATCAGGCACTTTGGGTCCTGAGTACGCTGGAGCAAGAGAAAAAAACAAACCGCCGGCCGTAGAGATGAATCAATACTTCCATCGGCCCCACCTCAGACCTGTAGGGCCCCAGCAGGACGGCCAGAAGGGGAGATGCTCAATTCCCTCTGCAGCAGAGCGGCTACCGTGAGCCGGTCGTGATGCCAGGTTTTGGGGTTTTATCAGCAAATGAGATATACACGTATAGGGCGGAGCAGTCTATCAGCGAGGAACATGGAGGTGGTGGCGTTTTTTTTTTTCTGTTTCCCCCTCGCTCTCTCTCTAGCTCTCTTTCTAGCTCTCTCTCTAGCTCTCTTTCTAGCTCTCTCTCTAGCTCTCTTTCTAGCTCTCTCTCTAGCTCTCTTTCTAGCTCTCACTCTAGCTCTCTCTCTCCCTCTCTCTCCAAGTCTCGTCATCTCTATCTTTCGACCTGGCTGTCTCTCTCGATCTGTCTATCTCTCTCTTGCTGTCTCTCTCTATATATACATATATATACGCTATATACAAACAGACGCTTGTGTGAGTGTGGAATGAGCTTGAAGTTCCTGTGGGCTATTAAAACATGATCATTTCTAAAGCTACATAATATATGTTATAATATAGTAGGGAAAGGCATGTGCCTTTAGATGCCGCAGTAAAGGTAAAAGAAAATTCATATTCTACTATCTAGGTCATTTGTAGGGCCCAAAGCAATATCTCTCTCTCTCTCTCTCTCTACCCTGTGTGTGTGTGTGTGTGTGTGTGTGTGTGTGTGTGTGTGTGTGTGTGTGCACGTTGGAATCTGTAGAGACACACAGCATCCTGTGTATGCAATATCTGACAAGACCCACGCATAGCATTATTAATTGTCGTCTTTATTATGCAACAAACACCCGGTATAGGGAATGCATTCAGTTGATTATGCTCTATGCACCGAGACCCTAATCCCAGACCAGCAGTTCTACTATACGCTACAGCAGAACTTCTGCGGAGAGATGGCACAGAGCCTGGGCCGGTCCAGACACGCCTTGAGTTATGCATTTTTTCCACCATTTCCCCATTTCAATTATTAACTCCTTAATGTGCGGGGAAGAAGCGTTCAGAAGGGGACTTTAACACGTTTGTCTCAATAGCTGCCGTTCAGATCCCGCCTTCAGCGACATGATTGGTCGAAACAAATATCCAACTAATTGAACTGCCCCGTTCCCTCAGAGATGAGCTTGTCTGTTTGTGAGACTCATGGATCCTAACGGGGAAAAACGTATGAAGGGATAGTTAGCCTCTCTCAATGATCGCACAAATGAATCTATTCATGACAAGACAATTCTGGAAATGTACTTAAATTCTATTTCTTCTATTATCAAGTCTTCTATCAACTACTTCCTACTAGCTATCATCCAACGTGACCTACGGATTCAAACCCATCTCATTAAGGAGCAAGAAGCGTTAGGGGCCGCTCGCTTTAGGGAGACTGCAGCAAGGCATCGCATGCCGGGAATCGAACATAGAACCTTTCAGTTTGCAAGTCAATCCACCTTTATCAAATAGCATTATCCTGCCCGTGCCATTTGACGCTATAACCTCCTTCCAGAGGCATTATTGAGAGGAGGGGAGGGGGGGCGGCGTCGGACTCTAATTCCTGAGTATTAACTTGTTGCCGCGGTATCCTATGCTAACTGTGCGTCTGGTATTAGCGCCGTCTCTCGCCCATCTCCTTGATGACTCTATTTTCCTACTGGTGATCCGAGGTCGGGCGAGGACCCAGCCGCACGGCACGGCTCAGCCTCTGTCTGGACGAGCGGATTAATCGCTCCCCCGTCAAGTCTGACATCGCTGCCCCTCTCCATGTCTCTCTCACTCTCTCTGCTATCTCTGTCTCTCTCTCTCTCGCTCCCCCTTTCACTCTCTCTCTCTCTCTCTCTCTCTCTCTCTCTCTCTCTCTCTCTCTCTCTCTCTCTCTCTCTCTCTCTACCACCACCCCCAACACCAGATCCAGATTTCAGAAGTACCCCCCAAACCCTCCCTACACCCTCAGACCCGACAGCTCATTATTGCGCATACACACATGTATATGGACACACACACACGCACACAAACACACATGTCAAGTCTAGCCAATGTTATTTGTATAGCCCTTAATCACAGTAATAGTCTCAAAGGGCTTCATGGACACACAGACGCACGCACGCACGCACGCACGCACGCACGCACGCACGCACGCACGCACGCACGCACGCACGCACGCACGCACGCACGCACGCACGCACGCACCCACACACACCGACTGAATTGACTTTTGATAGTCTCTATTTGCCATGCACACCTCAGTCTTATACATATTCATGGCGAGATGACTATTCATAGTGGATATCGTATCAGCGTTTTACCATATAATCCCGCTAGCAAGGTTGATATTTGGTTCGGATCCAATGCATCCCAGTGGGAAACATTTTCAATGAACATGCATCAATATTTCATCACCATCGTGAAATTGGTAGTCATAAAACCTGGGGAAAACACCCAGAACTTTTCCACCTATATCGTCAATGGAAGTTTTTATGTTTTGTTATTTAACATCTGAACAAGCATAGAGTGTCTGTCTGATGGAAAAACAAGTCAGGGAAGCACATTACAGCGCCGGGAAACCTGGAGAACGTGAGGTTTAGGCACCATCAGGCCGATTAGCAGTATGCTCAGGTCCTAGTAGTCTGGGATGTCAAGATGTTACGCCCCCTCAAAAAAAATGTATCTGAATCATCCATATGTTCTCCGTCACCTCTTTGTCAAACCTGTAGAACCTGTAATCCTGAACAACCCCCCCCCCCCTCCAAATGGTGTATGGTACACCCCCATATCTCCTAAAATGAATTCATAAAGAAAAAAACGACAAGCCTGCCTTCCCACTTAGATGAATCCACAAACCGCACGACCCTCAAATCCGTTTCCATGGGTTCAATGAGAGCTGCACCTCCCTCACTTCTCTTCTCTTATCATCGCTCTGTATATCAAAAGCCACCATTTGCATGGTTGCACTGCGAGGAAGCGTCAGATGTTTTATACTGCGGTTAGGCCTGCCCACAAAGACCGCATTCGCTTGTAAAACCAAACAGCTAGCGTACATCATCTGACGCAAGCCTTAAATAGCTTGACTTTTGCTGTTAAAACCCTTTTTAAATTAAAACAATAAAATATTAGTTTGGGAACCGGTCGACGGTATGATAGATTCCTGCATTTGGATCATGTCCCCATTAAAGTGTAGATAGGTGAGGCGTGCTTATGATAGATGTTTTTTTCATATTTTTCTGCTCATTAACGAGATTTTTAACCAAACCTTGAGAATGAATTATTAGGCTGTGCTGGCAACTAAGTCGGATTGATTTCTCCCTTTTTTCTTCCCCTGAAATTACATAAATTATATCACTCGAGCATAATGTAGCAGCGTGAGGATCTCTGTAGGCGTCCGTTCACAATGCATCATTTAGAGCCGGGGTGTAAAGACTCACGGAACACACACAGGACAGGCCGGCATCCAATCAATAGCTCTGGATTTAAATAATGTGTGCCATTGCCACTGCCACGCATCTAGTTATTTTAAAATGATGTTCTCAAACTTCAAAGTACTAAATGCTAATACCTTAAACTATCTAGCTCCATCTAACAACGTTGGAGACTTGAGAATAATTATAGTGCTTGGTACAGGAATGAAGTGTTTGTGTGCTTTGTAATACGGCGCAAAACATGTACAAATATTGATGCATATATTATGTAGTGGCTCCTTCATAACCAACATTGTGTAGTGTTCACCAAACCTACAAATCCCTCCTCTCTGTCCTGCTCTCTTTCTCTCGCCCTCTCTATATCTCTCTCTCCCTCCCTCTCTCTCTATCAGCCTTTCTCTCTCAATCCCCTCTGTCTGTCTGTCTGTCTGTCTGTCTGTCTGTCTGTCTGTCTGTCTGTCTGTCTGTCTGTCTGTCTGTCT
>NC_136950.1:21346080-21358951 GCF_949987615.1 Pollachius pollachius | reverse complement strand
TTCTTCCCTCTCTGTAATGAGGGGTACAGCAAACACACTGTAGGAGGCAGCCAGCGGCGGCAGCCTCGACATGCCCAGTTACCTACCCACCTATAACGCTCTCTGATGGGGGACAGCTGGCTGGATGTCTGGGCGAACGGCTGGGTAGCTGGGTGAATGGCTGGCTGGCAGGCTGGTGCGCTGGATGGCTGGATGGCTGGACGGCTGGCTGGCTGGCTGGCTGGATGGCTGGCTGGCTGGCTGTTGGAGCAGGCAGGGCCTGCTCCTGGTTGTTTGCTCAGAAGCTGCTAGAGGAAAGACCAGAGGTCCGTGATTGTTGCAATATGTTTGCTCACCTGATGGACGGACAGATCGGCGAACAGACAGTCAGACAAACAAACAAACATGTTTGTCATTTTGTTTCTTTTTTTTTAACAGGTGATGTCTGGGTATCACAGCAGAATCACACAATGGAACAGTTTTTCTCTTTTAAATGGTATCATTAAGTAATCATAATGTTATATTGAAACCATTTGTATGATATTCTTTCTTTATAAACATGGTTTGATCGTACCTTTTCCATGTGACACAAGGTAAACATGGTTAGTATGAGTATACGCATAATTGCTACATCATAACTTATTTTAGCCCCCAAAGAAATACAGAAAATCAATCATTCTCTGTTGGTGCCGGCTGTAGTAGAATAGATTGCTGCCGTGTGAAAGGAGTTGTCAAATGTGCTAAGGGTCTTGCTTATACCTCTCCTCCTCTCTCTCTCTGGCTCTGGCTCTCTCACTCTCTATCTCTCTCTCTCTCTCTCTCTCTGGCTCTGACTCTGGCTCTCTCACTCTCTCACTCTCTCACTCTATCTCTCTATCTCTCACTCTCTCACTCTCTCACTCTCTCACTCTCTATCTCTCTCTCACTCTCACTCTCTCTCTCTCTCTCTCTCTGGCTCTCTCACTCTCTCACTCTCTGTCTCTCTCTCTCTCTGGCTCTCTTGCTCTCTCTCTCTCTCCTCGCTTGAGGACTGGGGACAGCAGTTGATCAAAGGCCTGCTGGTATTGCTGTGTTTGTAAAGCTTTAAGTCAACACATTTCTAGTGGTCGCCCAGAACCACCAAACCGTGGCTCCGTTCACAGTGCATCACATTCTAATGCTGTGGTTAACATTCAGGATCACAATGTTTAGTGATGTAATAACCATCCTGATGAGTGATTAGCTGTTTTCTTTCTGAAAATACATTATTTCATGCCAAGAAAACACACACACACACACACACACACACACACACACACACACACACACACACACACACACACACACACACACACACACATAGAAGCGCACACACACACACAAACACACACACTCACACACACACACACACACACACACAAACAGTGATCCTCATGATTGACGTGGTGTTTCACACTTGGTCGTGGTCCAGGTCTGATGTTGGGCCCATGGTGTATTTTGGTCTGTTTTGGCTCTTATTTCTGTCTCTCCATTCCCTCCTCGCTCACAATTATACTTGGAAACCACAAAATGGACGCTTGTACATTCCATATACTTTCAAGGCTACTGATGCACAGAGAGGCTTCTGCACTTCTGTAAACGGCTTACCTGTATTATTTGTGGTTGTGATTGCGTTTGTGTCGCTGAATAATTCACACGGCAGCGGTCGGCTAATGGAAGACGTTTGTTTTTGTGTTTTCCAACGAGCCACTCTTTGTTGCTCTGTTCCGCAGGCCGCTGAAGTCCACAGCGGCATCACGGCGGGGCGTTCAAAGCTCTTTTGAAAAGGGAAAACACGAACACTCTCAAATAAAATTTCAATGACATTGATCCACAAAGAGAGCCTACTGAAACAGTCGCAGGCCCGCAGCCTACATGACTCAGGGAAAAATAAACCACAGAACCGAATCAACAAATGTTTGTTGTTCCACAATTAACTTTAGCTTCGTATCAGGGAAATAAAATCAAAAAACACCAACAACTTTGCACACCCACTCCTGGCAGTCATTGGGTCACTGCTATCCTGTAGTGCTTGGCTAGCTCGGGAACGCTTTCTATAAAAAAGAATATGCACACATCATGGGGGAAGTCATGGTTTAATAATAGAGGCTGCAAACTGATCGCCAGGTAGAGTTTGCTGTGACAGCAGCTGGCTGCCTTCATCCCAGCCGTTCACGGGCCTTGAAGGATCTGAAACATTACACAACGTGTGTGTACTTATCTAGTATGTACATACGTAATCACCTATCTTTCCTTCCTACCTGCCTCTCTCTATGTCCTTCTCTGTCCGTCAGTCTATCATCCCCCTCGCTATCGTCTGGGTGTCTGTCTGTATGTTTGTGTGTGCGTCTCTCTCTCTCTCTCTCTCTCTCTCTCTCTCTCTCTCTCTCTCTCTCTCTCAAAGTGTTAAGTGGGCTGCATGCCATTCCATGTGTTCCTTTCCATAAAAAATGGCCACTGAAACAAATTCTCTGTCACCCTGATTGAGTGGGTGATCGTGCGACATACATCAGCCACTATGAACCACTACATGAGAGGCTCCACACTGCTCGTTGCCTCCCTCTCTCTCTCTCTCTCTCTCTCTCTCTCTCCGAGGACAGGGGTCTCATAACGGACGTGACCCCACCACACACACCGTGGACGCAACGCACCGACGCAAAGGGGCGAATCACATGCGGCTGTGCATCAAAGCGAACGCCCCGTTGGCCGCTCCTTATCGCCATGGCAGCCGCTGTCAGCGTCGGGGCTGGATGGAGCCAGCCTCCTGGGACAAACCTCCATCTCCAGAGGTCACGGTGGGGGGGGTCAGTTAATGACAAGCGAGGAGCGCAGCAATTCACTGAATAAAAATCAAACCTTGCCGGCGCTCAAGGAAAGTGTAGCAACGCACCGAGCAACGCGAGACAGTTTTTATCGGAAATAGACTGAATGACACAGAGAGCCCAAGCGTCTCTCTGATCGGCTCGTGGTATCTGAACAACGTAGGGCCGCGCAAATCAATTGGCTGTCCAGCCCAGCCCCGCCTGATATCCATCGTGCAACGCAAACGTGTAAACCAGGGAGGTGGGAGGAGGAGAAGCTATTTAACAAACATTAGCCAACTTCTTCATCTCCCCCTCCAGTGTGTTGCCCGGGTACGAGGTACCTGACAGCCCTGGACAGGCCAGCCCCCCCCCCCGCCCCCCCTCCATGGCTATCACACATTAACCCAGGGTACAACATCAATTAACGCGTAATTAATCTATTTAAATTGGCACGTCTGCATTTATTGCCATCTGGCAATTCAGGTGATGATAACAATAACGTCTGGGCTAATTGTTAATTACTTTGTGTATGCACATTAATCTCAACAAAACCGTGCATATTAACATCCCCACTCGTACACATATATCAAAGAGGAGGGGGGGGGGCTCGGTGTCAGCTTGGTTCTGCTGCAGAGGTATTACCAGGGCTTACTCCTGCAATGTTTGTGTTTTCCCCCCTCCCCGATTTCAAATCAATTGTTTATTAATGTTCGCCCTGGTGTGGTTTGTGAAGAGTAAAGGATTTCATTTGGTTGTTGATGTTTATCTTTTTTCTCTCCCCCCCCCCACACAGCAGAATAATGCCGGCTGATGGAGGGGGAAACACCGGCCGCTAATGCGCCCGACACGATGAGAAAACACAAATGATCCCACTTGGCGAGCGCCTTCTTTAGGAGAGAAAACTATAATTGGAGCGCTGTGGCGCAGAGCTGGCCTTCATCATCACGGGGGGGATCGATACGCTGGAGGGGGGAGGCGCGCGGGGCGGGCAGCACGGTGCCTTACGGTGGGCCGCGTGGGGACGACGGGACCGGGGCGGGCAGCACGGTGCCTTACGGTGGGCCGCGTGGGGACGACGGGACCGGGGCGGGCAGCACGGTGCCTTACGGTGGGCCGCGTGGCGACGATGACGGCAGGACCGGGGGGGAAGAGCAGGAGAAGAAAGAAATGTCCTTAAAAGTTTTCACTCAGAGCAGAAACGTGTTGTAGCATGTCGTAGCATCTGGTGAGCCCTTAACGGACAGAGAGGGTGTGTGTCTGTTTGTGTGTCTGTTTGTGTGTCTGTTTGTGTGTCTGTTTGTGTCGAGGTGGGGGATCGGGTGCGATAGAGGACTTGTGCTGTTATTAATACTATGGTTAAACAGGACTCACAGAAAAACCTGCTGTGTTTGTTAATACGGTGGGGTGTGTGTGTGTGTGTGTGTGTGTGTGTGTGTGCGTGTGTGTGTGTGTGTGTGTGTTGTGGTGCGAGTGTTGGTGTCAGTTAGTGTCAATGTTAATTATGACATTGTCTCTGCAAGACATCAAGTTGTCAAATATTGCATTGAAACCTTGCTCGCTGCACTAGAGGCCATATGCACACACACACACACACACACACACACACACACACACACACACACACACACACGTACACTTATCCACACACACACACACACACAAACGTATACATGCACACTTATCCACACACACAAACACGGACACACACATACACACACATGTACACACGCACACTTATCCACACACACAAACACGCATACTTGTACACACACACACACACACTAACGTTCACATATACACACACACAATGTTGAAAGTATGCATTGCTGCTCCACAGTTGTAGTGTACAATCATCCATCACATCTCACCCTCAAATCTCTTTCATCGTTTTGTTCATTATACAACGTTTCGCTTTGCTCAGCTCTTTCTATGTTATATCGAGATATTAAAGATACAATAGCATCAATATAAAATTCATACCCGTCAACAGAACCCCGTCCATCGCTGGGTTTTATGAAGGGGAGAACTGGAGCTGGCGCCTCACTGCAGTAAAGTTCTGTTTTGTTGCGGTGGCGAAGTTATTTCCTGTGAAACAACATAAGTTCCTCTCAGGACAGTCTGTTGTCCCTGTGGTGCTGTTGCGCTACTGTGGACCCACACACACTCACACACACACTCGCATACACACACACACACACACACACACTTGCATAAACACCACCACCACACACACACACACACACACCCACACACACAAACACACTCGCATACATACACATCAACACACTCACACACACCCACACAGTCGCATACGCACACACACACACACACACACCAGACATGCAGACACACACACACACACAGAGACATGCAGACACACACACACAAACACACCCACACACTCGCATACACACAGACACAGACACACGCACACACAGACATGCAGAGTGTGTGTGTCATGCATTGGCACCAGGCGAGGTCAGGAAGCACTCGGCTACTTCCCTGAATGCGTCCCTGGCTGGACGCTGAGCAGCCAATCAGGGACTGATGCATTGCTCTGTAATATGGGCCGCATGTTGGAGACATTTATAGCGCATGGCCGACGGGGGGCGTTTCATTCATGATGAGAGTAATAACACACGGGGAAAAGCACGGGACTAAGGGCAAACATAAAAACGAGGTATGGCCGTGATGGATGGGAAGTAGAGCCGGTGAATAAGGAGGAAGGCCTTTTTCTCCCTGGAACAAATGAGGGTGTGTTTCTTTCACTGTGTAATCTAGCATCGCCTCAATTGGCGAGAAAAGTAGTTTCTTTAAGTTCAGCGGGGAGGAAATTGACATAGCCTGACTAAACGGGACTTGTAATAGACAAAGGAAGGACCAATTTTAACGGGGCGGTGGAATAAGCATTGGATAGTTTACCGCAACTTTTTCGGCAAGCAAAAGTTTTGCCTCCGAGAAATTGTGTTGCAATGAACTTAACGGGTGGGTATTTGTTAAGAGTGAATATCATATTTCAGAATGAATCTGATATTGTTACACGCCGACTTTATATTAGGTTTAAACAGTAAAACATTGCATTTTTCGTCATGTAATTGGAACGTAAAAGTTTGATATGGATTTTCACCGACACACAGAGATGGAAGCGGAGCAGAATAATCTTCCCCCTGAACCTCGGCTGAAATGCTGACTATGATGCATTACTTGACAGCGTTTCCATCCCTCAAATCCATTGTTTTAAATTGACTCTGCTTTCACACGATTCAATTATACAGTCAAAATTGCAGCGCTGGCTTTCGACTGCGAAAACATTTGATAATATGAGGACCTCTGGTGACCCATTTATTTTGATTTGGGGAAAACAATTGTATTCTCTCCCCCCTAATGCCTGTTGGGGAGGGGTTCATAAATCACAGTCTGGGGCCGCGTTCGAGAGTGTCGCGTCGCTCCCGTGGAATATTATCAAAAGCCCAGATTAGTGTACGCTACAGATATTAACCCGTATTATGCCGCTTATTAATCAAAGACAACGTACGACGGTTTGTTGTTTGTTTTTGTCGTTTTCTCCTTTTTAATTTTTTTTTCCGTTGTTTCGCGATGACGTTCCCCTCCCCTCCTCCGGAATTCGTACACGGGAACGTGGCAGGCGTTCGACAATCAACGTCTTTCCTCTTTAAACAAAGTATACCGTTCGGGAAAAAAAGAAAAACAAACAGCCAACTGGAGAAGACTTTGAAGTTTGGTTTCTTCTCCTTTCACAAGCAGGAGCGATGACACTGGCGCTAAATGTTTAATAAGCAACACAAAGGAATGAGGGCAGGAGCGCCCGAGCAGAGTAGGGAGGAGAGGAGGCTTCCCACCCAGCGCTGCTAGCCTGCTCCTCACTCCTCCTCCTCACTCCTCCTGCTCCCAGTTCAGTAAGGACAGGAGGGGAGAGGCGAAGGGGGGGGGGGGGGGGGGGGGGGGCAGGTATGGTGAGAGACAGGTAGAGAGAGAGGAGCAAAGACAGACAGGTAGAGAGAGACGGGTGGAGAGACAGGAGGAGACTGGTATAGAGTGATGGGTAAAGAGAGACAGGGAGAGAGAGAGGGCTAGAAAGTAACAGGTGGAGAGAGACAGATAAAGAGAGAAAGGTAGAGAGACAGCTAGAGAGAGAAAGTTAGAGAGAGACTGGTAGAGACGGGTATAGAGTAATTGGTAGAGAGAGACAGGTGGAGAGAGAAAGATAAGGAGACAGGGTGAGAAAGACATGTAGAGGGACATCTATAGAGTGATGTGGAGATGGAGACAGGAAGAGATAGATAGAGAGACAGACAGGTACACAGAGACAGAGGGAGACAGATGGAGAGAGATAGGTAGAGACAGAAAGGTGTGGGGGTGATGGGTAGAGAGAGACAGGTAGAAAGGGACAAATAGAAAGACACAAGTATAGAGAGAGAGGTAGAGTGAGACAGGTAGAAAAAGACAGATGGAGAGAGTTAAGTAGAGAGAGAAGGGTAGAAAGAGAAAAATAGAAAGACACAAGTATAGAGAGAGTGGTAGAGAGAGACAGGTATAGTAAGACAGGTAGTGAAAGGCGGATGGAGAGATTCAAGTAGAGAGAAACAGGTATGGAGAGAAAGGAATGGTGAGAGAGTTAGCTTGAGACCGATGAAGTGAGGAAGGAATAGAGATAGATGGGCAGAAACAGGTAGAGAGACAAGCATATAGGTAGAGAGACAGAGTGAGACAGGTAGAGAGATAGATGGGGAGAGACAAGGATATAAGGACCGATGGAGTGAGACGGGTAAGGGTTAGGGAGAGTGAGCGAGAGAGAGCGAAGGAGTCTTGGGACAAGAATGGAGAGACAGGTAGAGAGAGACAGGAGAGAGACGGAGAGAGTGAGACAGGTGGAGAGTGACAGGCAGGGAAAGAAAGTTAGAACGAAAGCAAAGTAGAGAGTGAGACGGCTACAGAATGGCGGTGAGAGAGACTGTAGAGACAGACGGATGGAGTGAGAGTGAGACAGGTGGAGAGGGCGATTAAAGGGGTGGTGTGAGTGTTTATTGTTGTTGGAGGTGGTAAATGATGGCATGGCATAAACCCGAGCAGAGTAAGCAGCTGGAGTCTATGTGACACTTAAATCCCACACGTCCACGCTAGTCGGCTCTTTTTGTATTTATTTGTGTTGGCTACCAGTGACTTATGAAAGCTATCTGTCACAACAAAGGAAGGAGTTAGCAAGATTATATGCTAATGAGCCGGCACCACAACGGCGACAAATCAAGTGTAAATTGTTTCTCATAACCGGCCCACTGTATAAGCAAGTGGCACATCGCGGTACATCTCGGGAGAAACAGAGGATACTCAAGAGTGTGAGGGGGGGGGAGAGGGATCTGTTTGCTGAGATAAAACAAAACAGCGTCTGTCTGCTTTGCAGAACTTACGGACACACTTCACATATGTTGACCAAAGACAGATTTTCCATCGTTTTTTTCGGAGTTGTACGTTGTTTCAACGTAGTCGATGTACGACGCTACGATAACAGTTTGCAGTCGCCAACCGACGTACCTTAATCCTTGCACCCCTTGTTGAAGTGTTGAACAAATGGTGTCCAACTCACCATATTGACCAACTTTAACACTATTATTCTTCCGAAGTTTTTTGGTCGGAACAAAGATGTTAGAGGAGCCAGCGAGCGTTTCCCTGGAGGGGGGGGGGAGAGTGTCAGCAGCCACGGGCGTGTGAAGGTAGCAGAAAGGGCAAGCCGGCGGGGGGGGGGAGGGGCGGGGAGTCACTTCCTGTTGGCGTTTACCTGCCAGGTGTCAGCAAGTCACAGATTGCGTTGCCATGCTCCCAGCTAGGACGCGCCTCGGTAAACACACTTCAAAGGCGACGGACCGGTGGCGAATACAACGAGAGAACAACAACAACAATGGCAACATGGCAGACAGACACACAAGCGAATGCATAGTGAATGCACAGGTGCTATGGTAGACACTCACAGCAAAAACAAACACACACACAGAGACACACTGTGACACACATACTGTACTTTCACACTTTTTTGGAGGCATATGTAGAGAATCAGATACATACGCACTTAAACAGTTTGTGTGCATGTGCGTGTATATCTTTGCATGTGCATGTGTGTGTGTGTGTGTGTGTGTGTGTGTGGGTGTGTGTGTGGGTGTAGGTGTGGGTATAAGAGTGTTAATAAGGTCTCTTGAGGCTGTGATGGCTAATGCTGTGAGGACTCCACTGAATCCCCCCAGTATTTTGATCTGTGACAGTAAAAACTGTTTTACCCCACAGTGAATGAAAGCGTTTACGGTTCCCAGTGTGATGTCACATGCAGGCTCAGCAGAGTTTTATTGTTGTGTGTTCTTCTGCTCTTCGTAATAAGGTTTGAAATGCACATGATCTATTATTCAGAAGAAGGTGGTACATTGCAGTGTATTCGCTGTGCATCTTTCTGAATGAAACTGTCTGTAAAATGACTGAAGTAAATAGTAAATAGCAAGTAAATACTAATTACCATAGCATCGCTGACTGCATTTGTTTCATCATCGTTTTTATCATCATTTACTTTCAAAGGGCAAGAAGAACTGAAGCGGGATATAATAACCACAGAGTATATAAATATCTCCCCATCACAACCGTTTAGAAACATTAGAAAATGTTCATCAGATGAAGTCTGTGTAAGCGCCGCGTGTCTTTGTCTCCTCAGCTTATTGGAACGGCAGCCGTTAAACTAATGTTTTATGCATCTATGAAATCCCCAAGCAGATGTTGGCGTATATCTTAGAGATCATAAAAGAATCAACTCGTATCCGCGGCGCTGTCGTGAGGACAAAGGGTTTCGAGTTCGGTTGGAGTGGAGTTAGGGTTTGATGTTTTTTCAAGGTTTATAAAAAATATAAATAATAATCACACATCTCTCATCTCCTCTGCGGGCGGAGTAGATGTGTGGTGAGATATGCGCTCCGCGTTTTCGCTCTGCCAACTCGGGGCGTTGGATTTTTGGGACCACATTTAGCCGGATCATTTTATTTCTTTACAAGCACCTCGGTTTTATAAAAAAAACAAAAGGTCTTGTGAACATTTAAAGTGTCAGTCTGGTATCGAAAAGGCCAGATAACTATCTCCACCTAACAAACTCCATATCACGTGAGGCCGCGAAGTAGAATAAATGGTGGCTTTTCTTTCTGCTTTAAAGATCATTATACAGATAGAAGTCGGTATAAACTGCAATCTTTCGATACTTATTCCCCCCTGTGGGGAATTCTTTCATACCGCTGTTATTAGGTTAGACACAGAATCCCAGAGTAGCGAATGTTTGAACCATCCCTATTTTATTTGTGCTTTTTTTCTCTCCCCAAACGCATTTAGAGATCATACCTGTTCACTCTTCTCGAGCGTGGACCACGGCGCGATTCATTAAATGCCTCCGCCCCCCCCCCCCCCCCGAGTCCTCTGAGACCACCAACAACGAAGGGTAAACTGTCACGGCCACGCCTTTAATATTTAATCAAGACAACACCGCAGCAAATCGCATCAGAACCCAACGCATGCTAGATCATATTGTCTGATCCGATGGCATGCTCCTGCACCGCTATCAATTACTACTTTGGCACCCAGCTAATTCGGTGGAGGGCTGGTGGGCTAATTTGATTTCGGGGGGCTCACTCACTTGATTTCCCATACCCATTAATTTCATTTGCACTTGCCCATCAGCACCGGCGACACATGTCGAGTCACCCATGTCCCACAGCTCATCTCCAGCCTGGTTCTTGTTATTAATACCACCACCACCAGTGTGTGCGTGTGCGCGTGTGTGTGTGTGTGTGTGTGTGTGTGCGTGTGTGTGTGTGTGTGTGTGTGTTGGCACGAGTGCCGGGCAGCCACTCAAACCCCTTCTCATTCCAGCCGGACACGTCCGACATTATTCCATGTTCCATCAGCGGGGAGCCTGGGGGGGGGGGGAGAAGCAAGGGGAGGGATGAGGGGAGGTATTGAACTCTTCAACCTGTCCCCCTCACCCTCGTTCCCGCTCACCTGCACACTCATGCGAGCGTGTGACATTTCCACCAAAGAACCCCGGTTATGGGTCAGCTCTCTGCCGTGTGATGTCTGAGGATCCACGCTGCCGCCCTCTCTTCACCTTCCACTGGTTGGGATTAGGGAATCCTGCTGAAGGAGGAAGGCCGTAGACTGATGGAGGTCGGGGTTCGAACCAAGAACCTTTCATCTGGGAGTCAAACACCGTGACAACTAGACGATCCAGCTTTGATTCCACAGGTTAGCATGTTTAAGCTGGAGCTCTGAGAGAACGATTCGTTTCTTTGTAGTTCATTTCTTTTGCGGCGTTATTTTGGTCCTGATCTCAGACGATGATTAAGATCAGAAATTATGATTTCTTCATCCAATTGTAAACGGCTGTAATGAGCTTGTTTGAAACTAGAGGGGCCGTTTGATGGGAAAACACAAAGCATACTGGGAGATGTTGGAGATGCACCTGTTCCTTTAATTAACCTTTCATGGCACTGTCATCGCTTTAATCTGCTAATATTTTACGCTCATAGATACGAAAACAAATCATTAGATTCGAAAAAAAAATCCTAACCATAATATATATTAATATACATGCATAATTGGATATCTCTTCTCCCAACGTCGACAGTACTGAGGCGAGCGCCGAAAGTACCATCATAAATAACACCAGGTTCTAATAGCCCCGAGACGCGGCTAATTTCTACAGTTGTGATTCGCGCTTCCCATTTGAAATGTCACCCAAAAGTAAAAGCGCCAGTTCCACAGTAATCTTAACAAGGATAAATGGCCGACACACACGTGTTTCCCCGGGGGGGCTCTAGCCCTCCGGTCTATCTCCCGCCGTGACGCTCCAGTGAACTGTGGCGGCGTCGCTATAAAGCACTCCCCGATAGTTCATGTCCACGAACATGTCTTTGAGTGGCTGTAATTTCCGGCCCATATGGGCAGTTAGCGAGTAAGGGAGTGAACAATAAGGAGAGCCAAACAATTATGAGGCTTTAGTCACGCTCTGGCTCACTCGCTAATGCCGCCTGTCTGGGAGGGGGGGAATGTTCTGTCTTTGTTAGAGCCGCTGTCATGTCTGGGCAGTGGCGGGGGGGTTGGGTTTTCTTGAAGGTTTCCTGATAGGAACATTGTTTTCTTTAAAGGATGCGTTCAAAAACGCTCACATATACGCTCGCACGCACACATGCACACACACACACACACCCCAGGGCACACACACCAGGGCACACACACACACACATGCACACACACACACACACACACACACACACACACACACACACACACACACACACACACACACACACACACACACACACACACACACACACACACACACACACACGGACCTCTTTGACCTTTATGTCCTGAAGAAGTTCTCCCAGGGCCTTGGCGTTGGCTGATTATTCAGGAGAAGGATGAAAAACGGCAACAACACACTATTGAATGATTTGATCCTTTATTGATCAGAAGCTAGTTGGCTTGGGTCCCCGTGGAGCCGAAAGGTTAACCTTCAAATGGACTCTCAGCGGTCAGGGAGGAGTGGTGGCGCTGCGACACACAAGAAACACGTAACTCGTGGAGGTTGACAGATTTGAACACGTTGGAAAAATAGCCAAAACCTGTAAGAAAATTTGAATAATATTTGGCAGATATCTGAGCCACACTGTAATGGGAAGTGACAGCGAAAGGAGCCGCTTGCTCAAGGAGGCAAGGAGGACTGGGCGAAGCCGGGTTTGAACCCATAACCTTTCATCTGGGAGTCAAACACCCAAACAATTAGGCGACCCTTCTGATTCCAAAGGGGAGAACGTTGAAGCTGAAGCAGGCTATGAGAGGTCGTTTTAATGTTTTTTGTTCATTTCTTAGCCGTGGTTATTTTGGTCATCATCCCAGATGATGATCAAGATTATGACTTTTTTGTGGGATTCACGGCTGTAATGAGCTTGTTTGTAACTAAAGGGCCGTTTGATGGTACAAATAACCAAAATACTGATATAGTAAAATAATACTAACAATCATCTTTGGCA
>NC_136950.1:21341080-21343580 GCF_949987615.1 Pollachius pollachius | reverse complement strand
AACCACCAGGATAACAAAGATGTTCTTAATCAATCGCACACGCACGAACGCACGCACGCACGCACGCCCCCACACACATGCCCACCTAGCGTGCACACCAGACATTAACATACAAACCCACACGCACACAAACACACAGACACATGCACACCAAGTGTGCACACAAATGCGCACGTGCAGACAAGCACAAATTTTCATACAAACACAAACACACACACACACAAACACACACACACACACACACACACACACACACACACACACACACACACACACACACACTCAAAAAGTCAAGAGTGTCTGTTTGTTTGTTTGCGTGTCGTCATCCATGTGTGTGCATCCAAGTGTGCTTGTGTGTGTGTGTGTGTGTGTGTGTGTGTGTGTGTGTGTGTGTGTGTGTGTGTGTGTGCACTCCAGCATGATAGCAGTGTGTGTGTTACGGTGTGTGCGTGTGTGTGTGTGTGCGTGTGTGTGGATACAGGTGCTTCATTATTTAAAGTACCTCCTTGGGCTTTACGCTCTGACAGGGAGCCAGAAGACGATCCTCCCCCCCCCCCACCCCTCTCCCTCTCACACTCCCACCCTCACCCCCCCCCCAGCCCCGTAAAAATATTACCAGTCACCCCAGAGGGATGCAGAGGAAGGGAGGAAAACGTGATCTGGAGGAGAGTTGCGAATCCACCGCAACAGCTGTTTCCAAATCACAACAACCTGGGGACGGGGCGGTGGGTGATACGTTATGGGCGGAGGGGGACCGTGGATGTTCATTTATTTATCTCCGCAGTCAGCGGCGACGAAGCTGAGCCGGGCGTGCGCCTGTCCGCGCACGCGCACGGAAAGGCCCGCGTGCGTGACGAGCTTTGTCAAGGTAGCCTTTTTTTTTTTTTTTTTTTGACGCCTAACGGAGGGAGGAGGAGGCGTGGAGGCCACACTTAGAAACTCAATGTGTCGAAACATTGTTATAAATGTACGGATGGAATAACGCGGGGAATCCGGCCGAGTGGGTGAGGGTGCCGTGGGACGCCTGGCGCTGACTGGCGCTCGCCCCCTCTCAGTCTCAGAGGGCCACTTCCCTTTACATAGGCCACCATTACACACACAGCCATGTCGCGCTTCAAGCGCGCAAACATCAATACAATGTGACCGCCTCCGTCTGCATACCGGGGAAAAAAAAGGGAAATGTGCGCACGCCGCGGTGATGGAAGTCCTCCTGAAGTGCGGCGTGCGGGTCGCAGACGCGGCAGTCTCTAAATGAGCCTGAGCACGAGTGTTTCACACTCGAACATGCGCTCGCTCGGGCGCGTGTGCAAACATTTGCTCACATCCACCGTGTATTAATTAGACTAATAGATCTCGGTAGACCTCACGCCAAAAACACTTACTCACAAATAGGCGTACACACACACACACGCGCGCACACACACACACACACACACACACACACACACAAGCGCCCCCCTGGTGTTGTGTAGATTGATGGAGCTGAATGCAAAGGCAGACATTAGTACTTCCCACTATACCAACCTCTGGGACTGACATCAGACATGCTTGGTTGCCGAGGCAGATCCTGATGCCATATAGCTGTCATTCCGTGGGTTGCCAATCAATTCCATCGATTATTACATCTTCGCTATTCACAGGGCTGCTGGTAATGAGGCTTCACCTTTATTTAACTTACTTAGATCGAACATCTTGCACACAAACGAATGAACTCAACCGAGATGGTTCCACTTGCATAGTCAGTATTCATGACTTCAGTGGAAGACCGGCACATTGTTCAGAATTGAGTCTTGGACACGCAACGCTACACACACACAAACAAACACACAACACTCTACCACTCTTCTGCTCTGATATGAACCCACAACTTCACAAGTTACAGCGTCACTTTTGTTAAACCTCTGTAAAGCCGTCTGGGCTCGGTGAATTATGGTGTGTACATGGCCGTGTGACCCGCAGAACTTCGCCTCACAGCCTCATTATTGTGGGACATATCTGAACAAATACACCTGACCCGACGCTCCCGGGGTTTTCTATAATCCTTCCCTGGAACAATACCCTTCGCTGCTCTGTTAAGCTGCTCCCGGGCTCCGCAGGGGTCCGGCCCAGAGTAGACGCGGAGTTGGACCTCCTCCCGCTTTAGTCATTAAAGTCGCAATGTGTAAGACTGAGCCCCTACGAGCGAGGAGGTGGGAGGCTTGCAGTCTGAAAGATGAGGCGTTCTGTGCACGCTGGCTGGCTGTGCCACCGTGTGACGCGAGCTAGCGAACTAGCCGAGCTAGCATAGCTCGTCTGGCTGGGCGGTGGGAGCGCGAGGGGCTATGGGAGTGACGATAGCAGGATTTCTGCAATGAAAGAGAAAGGAACGGGTTAGCCAGTTTTTGTTTTTCGCAGAATATATTAAAGGATGTGATTGTGTGACATTATCACTATCAGCACCAACTACAGATATGTCAAGGTCATCTTAAGATGTGCGCTAGTTGAGATGTTACACAATGCA
>NC_136950.1:21327794-21332794 GCF_949987615.1 Pollachius pollachius | reverse complement strand
GAGAGAACAAAGGGAATTTAAGTGCATGTTAATAAGGGAAGCAAGGCAACCGGAGGAGGCAGAATGCCAGCGCGAAAAAATAAATAAAAGAAACTCCCTTCACGTTAAAGAGAAGGGGGGGGGGGGGGGGCATCTTCAGAGGCACCAGACGCCGTACATGATTCTGTTTCCAACACTTGGACCACCTACAACATGTTGATTGGTGAGGTCTAGTCGACGCCGTGATAGCAGAGGTGCTGCTGAGCACAACACACAGTCACAACATGCAAATGGCCTGCTCCACGCAAACCACAGAGATGGGGTGGGGGGGGAGATGAGCATCAGCGTTCTCGCCGTGCACGCTGGTGCTACCGCGTCACCACTCCCCCCCCTCCCCCCCCCCCCGGACCCGCTGGGTTGATCGCCGCAGGTATCAAAACCGCAGGTGCAAACTCTCGCACGGGGAATTACGGTGACAGCCGGCGCGAGTTAGCCGAGGACAGCTACCGCCTCGGCTAACTCGTCCAACCACGGCCGTGGCGCATTCGGAGTCACTCGTTAACCAAAACAAGGTGCATTGTGGGTTTGGGGAAAACGACGTCTCCACTTCACTGGCTCGCAAGCGAGCTAATTAGCCCCGGCAAAGGGTCCCCAGAGTACAAGCAGGCGGAGCAGCACCACCCGAACAGCGCGTTAACCCCCACCCGTCTCAATGAATAACATGTCATGACGGTCGGGAAAGGTCGATGAACCTTCGGAGCCATATGCCGGATAAGTTGCGCACATACGCTGCTTGATTAATGACACATATGAGAGATTGCATGTGTGTTTGTATGGTATGCGTGTGTTTGTGTGTTCTGTATATTTCTGTGTGTGTGTGTGTGTGTGTTTGGTGTATTTTCTGTGTGTGTTGCATAGCTTTTGTGTTATGCAAACCTGTATTTGGTGTTCATGTACTCACGTCCTCCGCTACTGATGTTCCCCTGATTAGAACCTCGGATCGGTGAAGGATTGGACCGGTCAACGGTCCTGATTCCGGCCACAACCACTCATCAATCATGTGGATTATCGACACCTCGCCAGTTTCAAAGACATGGATTAACCAGACCGTTTACAGCTGTATACTGCACCCTCTGCGGGCAAATCCATGACAACTAAGTTGCATGGTGACAAAGTATTAAAACTTCAATCTTGAATCCATATATATATTAGTGCGTACGTGTGTGTGCTTGTGTACTTGTGTTCACCTGTGTATGTGCGTGTGTGTGTTTGTGCGCCTCTGCGTCTGTGCGTGGGTACTTGCGTGTGTGTTTGTGCATGCGTGTGTGTGTGCGCGTGTGTGTCAGGTATCCCCAATGCACAAGCCTCTATTCAGAGTGCTCTGGGTAATTGGAGTGAGTGGCGGCGGTACAATGGCGATATGATTCCAGGGTTTCTGGGACCCAGAATTGCGGGCGTTCTGCCGCACGGCTCACGTATTTCAATCAGAGGCAGAGAGCCATTGTTTGATATGAATAGGTGCAGAGTGCTGTGCCTTAACCACAGGCCGTATCATCTAAATTACCGACGTGACAGGACGGGGTTACGGCCAGGTTTCAGGGAGAAGGGGGCTGAGATGACAGACCTTTCAAAATGCCCGCCCCCTTCGAGCCAGAAGGTGTCTTCGATTTTAGCGTTTTACCTCCATTATCCAAAGTGACTTAAGAGGACAACGAGTGCATGCATTTGACTGCATCCGCATACGTTCCGTAGGGGATTGAGGTCCTAAGTCTGTAAGTCTAACCCTGCCCTACGCAATGAGCTGCAGGAACTGCTCGTGGCTAGTATAGGACTTCATGTTCATAGACAATATGGAGCCGTCAAGAAGATAACCTTTGTATTAAATCCATGCCTGGGCGGAGGATCCAGCGCACGATTCAATATCATGAGACTTTGAGGGCATTTGCGAGGGCACTTTCGGATGTCTTTCTCCATGTTTGGATTGTTTTATCGGTTTATGGGCATGCTAAGCTAACCGCGGCGTAGTTCAGAATCTTTGAGAAAGGCATGTTCTAATGCAACAGTCCGTTTGGATCATAACATCACCTCCCTTATTGTTTACCGCAGCCAGTTTCAAAGCAGGGCTTCTGATCTGGACAGTTCTCCCTCATCAGTAAATGAATATGAGTTTATTCTGGTTCACACTTCCCCTGTCATCCCTTCACCCCCCCTCACCCCATTCCACCACCCCCCTATTCCTTTATTCTCTTTCGGAAGAGACAATTTATAAAAGAAATACGCGAGGCAGAAGAAGAATGTCTGTTCTATTAAGATGTCCTCGCTGCTGTCTTGAATTTCTCTCAAAGTCCAAAGAGGAAGGTAAAGGTAAGGCCCCCCCCCCCCCCCCCCCCGAGCAAACCCACGAGGCGGTGACAAACTGTCATGCCTTCCCCCAGGCATGAGCCTGTTCTCCTCTGCCCCCTAATGATGTGTCTGTCCTTTGAACTGAGGGTCCATGCCATGGCCCATCACTTAGCCTAACTAAGAAGGTCTGGGGTGAGAGAGAGAGAGAGAGAGGGAGAGAGATAGAGAGAGAGAGAGAGTAAGGGAGAGAGAGGGAGGGGGGAGGGAGGGAGGGAGAGAGAGGGAGAGGGAGGGAGAGAGAGAGAGAGAGAGAGAGAGACAGAGAGAGAGGGAGAGAGAGGGAGGGAGGAGGGAGGGAGGGAGGGAGAGAGGGAGGGAGGGAGGGAGAGAGAGGGAGAGAGAGAGAGAGAGAGAGAGAGAGTTAGGGAGAGGGAGGAGGGAGAGAGGGGGGGAGGGAGGGAGAGAGAGGGAGAGAGAGAGAGAGAGAGAGAGAGAGAGAGAGGGAGGGAGAGAGAAAGAGAGAGAGGGAGGGAGAGAGAGAGAGAGAGAGAAAGAGAGAGAGGGAGGGAGAGAGAGAGAGAGAATGGGTCAGCACAGGAAAGTGGTATCTTTCGAAAGCTCGGGCACAATTTCTCTTTGTGTGTGTATAAATGTGTGTGTGTGCGTATGTGTGTGTGCATATGTGTGTGTGTGTTTGTTTATGCATACGTTTGCATAGGTGTGTGTGTGTTCTGTCCTCTTGTCATTCATTCATTATCGTCAGCGATAGTTGGCAAACATCGTGTCTTGTTGGGTTTACCGATAATTAAAGAAATGCCATTGAAGTCAAAACGCAAACCAACTGAACAGGCGCATAACATTTACATAAATTCTGTTATTTAAAAAAAATGGTGTTGCGTTTAGCATTTGTCAGGAAGATAAAGCGGTATTAAACGATTCTGAGCTGTGCTGCGGTGCATTACATGGGACACACACGCCATGACAGTAATACAGCTGTTGTCGGTTCGGCGTCACACATTGTAAATAAGCACGTTCGCAATCTGGAGGGCTTGGCATAATCACTGTTTACCCACAATGCCCTGCTCTAGCCTCCTGAATGGCAGCACACACGCAGTCACATCCTCCTCAATCACGCCGTAATTGATGCTGTGGCATTTTGTGCTCACATTACCCAAAACAGACTTCAGCTCATTTTTATTTTCTCCTCCCTCCATCACATCCTCCTCCTCTCCTCATCTTCCCTCTCTTTCCCAATGTCGGCTGTTCTCCCAATTTTCAGCTTAGATTGATTTAAGCTCTCCTGGAAGCCAATTTGGTCTGTTTGAATGCTGCTGTAATCTCCTGATTTGATTCACAGGGGGGACTGTTGTGTGTACGTGTGTGTGTGTGTGTGTGTGTGTGTGTTTGTGTGTGTGGGTGTGGGTGTGTGTGTGTGTTGGTGTGTGATAAGGCGACTGCGGTAAAAATAATAGCACCACACCTTTCGAAACAAGGAAGTGCAACAAAAAATAAATAAACACAAATCTGGTGTTGTGGTGGTGGTGGTGGGGGGCGGGGGGGGGGGGGGGGGGGGGGGGTGGTAGATCTTTATCTTCTTTGCTCCTTATGGAGGATCATCCCTTGGTCTGGGTGTTTGGCTCCCAGTTGAAAGGTTCTGGGTTTGATCCCCAACCATCTGCGTCCTTGGAAGACGTTTCTTCAACCCTAACTTGTTCACAAAGGACATATCCTCACAACAAAAGCCTTTCAGCCGGTACAGTCGTTGTAATGCATGCATCTTCTACGTGACGTAGTAGCAGTTCAATAGCAATTACTGCCCCCAATAGAAGTGTTTGCAAGCGTACACACTTATTGTATGTTGTACATTCTGGCACTTAAAAATAGCACTTAGCATTGTGTAGCGTCTTATCCTAGTTATCTTTGTTGTACACAGGGAATGGGTTAACCTTGCAATTGTTAGTCCTTGGCACTCGGTTATATGAACATCCTTACTGTACCCACAGCAATATATTGTTCATTCTCTTGCACTTACTGTAAGTCGCTTTGGATAAAAGCCTCCACTAAATGCCCCGAATGTAAATGTGAGTGTCTCCCGTATACTGCCCCCACCCCCCAGGGCAGGGGTCTTCAAACGGTCACATGATAATCGTGTGACCGTTTGATGACGCCAACCTCCACTCCACTTCTCCCATGATGCAGTGCGGCGAGGAGCGAGGATGAGATGCGGGGGAGGGGGGGGGGGGGGAGCTGAGCGACTGCAGGTATTGATGAAATGGTGCGAGGCGCACGTTCGCCCGACTCCCCTCGCCCTGGTGTTGCTCCGCCGGGTGGGCGGCTCAAGTGGGAGGAAATGGCTGAGAAAAGCTTTCAGCTTTTCATTTTTTTACCGTCTTTTTTTTCCTGAGGATATGTGAAAAGAAGTGAGAACTGGTGCCCCTTGATATATGCAGAAGAAGAGTGCTTTGAGAAGGTGTGTGTTTGTGTGTTTGTATGTGTGTGTGTGTGTGTCTGTGTGTTGTGCGTGTGTGTGGGGGTGGTGCGGGCATATGAGACACACTTGGGGGTGTATAGATACATGTGTGTGTCTGCATATGTATGTGTGTGTGGGTAAGTGTGCATGTGGACGTACCCGAGCGCTCATGCATGCGCCGTCGTCTGTGAGGTTGAGGCGTTTCGTG
>NC_136950.1:21322794-21325294 GCF_949987615.1 Pollachius pollachius | reverse complement strand
GGGCGGGCTGTGGGGCGGACTGGGACAGAAGTGGGCCAGAAGAGATGGGGTTTCAATGCCCTTTTCTTTCTTTGGGAACCATAACATGTTTTAAAGTTGTCAAAAATCCACTTGATGGTTTAAGGATGCAGAAAAACCTCCTTGGAAAATTGAAAAAATGCTTTGTTCAGCAAACCGAACGTTAGAGATTTCCCTGCAGTTCGGTGCTAATTATCGGATCTTGACCATTGAATATCTTTCACTAGTACTTATTTCTGAACTGCAATGCTGACACTAATCAAGGCTTTCCACGGGACCTGGGAAAGGGCAGCATTATGCGCTGGCTTGAGCCTTTGTGCACAGGGTTCCCCCCAGTCTGGGGTTGGAGATGCTGCATCACAATGACCCCCCCCCCCCCACTGCGTCGCAACACTTTGATTTACCTGCATCCATTTCAGACCCAGGTCTGACCACTGGCTTGTACCCTGTCAGGGCGACCAGCTCTCTCGGTCCCAGTTCGCTTTGAGGCTCGTTCCATGAAGAGGCTTCTGAAAGCTGAATGGCTTTCTTGCCAAACTCTTCTCCTCAGCCTAGGGACAGTCAAAGCAACACGATCATTAGACTATAGTGAATAGGGGTTATTAGACTGTTGTCGGAAAAAAGGTTTCAAAAGTTAAGAGGGAGCTGTCACAAAATGGCTTGTGGGTTTTATTAATTAGGAGCGTGACAAAACAATGTGTCTTTGTAATTTAAGTTGGCACTTGCCTTTGAGATGTTGAAGGGAATGGGAGAACTCCCCGCTGACATCAAGGGAGACAACATTGCGTTCTCCAATCAGAATGCCCAAACGTGTCAATGGAAACGGTTCTGTCCGACCCCACCTGTTACGTTGAGTGCGGCGTCATTGTTCCAAGGAAAGTGTGAAAGGCTTTAGATGCATCGCGTAGCGTACTGAGAACACATGGCTAGCTTCATCAGGTCGCTGGACATTGTCCCGGGCCTGTCCGTCACAGGGAGTGCGCCTCTGAAGCGGTACGGAGACCTACAGTGGCGTTATAGCCGGGTCCACTCTCCGGCTGACAGCCTTCATGAACACTCGAGGTCTGCGGACTGATCCCCCGCATAACGATGGTGCTGAAGCAGACTTCCCCCAGGATCAGGGCTCTCTCAAACACGGCTGACGCCTCAAGGTATCGCTGCTTCCTCCGTATTTCCTGAAGAAGAGAAATGAAAGAAATCGAGGTCGATGTCTTTGATCTACCGGTGAAACATTTATGTTGTAAAGACACCTGAGGATCTTCCAAACAAAGCAGGTATTGAGCCGGGGCCAGCCCTGTGTCTTCATCTCTGGTGATGACCTCATGGCACGTGCTCCACGGCTGCTGAGACATTGTTGGCAAATAGCTGAAACGTTGGAGTCATCCTAATGAGACGTGGCTTTGAGTGTATCTGAACTGACGTTGGATCCAATTTCAGTGGCGTCAAGAGGAAGAAGAGGAATGTCCCCGAAGGAGAAAGAAGAAGAGAAATAGGACAGGGAAGACAAGTATGGTAAGGATGGAAATGAGAAAAGGGGAGAGGAGGGAGAAGAGAGGAGGGGGTGAGATGAGTTACGAGGGAGGCGAGGAAGGAGACGGAGGAGGAAGAAGAGAACGAGGATGAGGAATGAAGAAGGAGGCAAAAAAATTATTGGGGAAAGTTCCATATTGATTGATTTCAACCATTTCTACATGGGATTGGATTAAATTGAATTTAATGTCATCTTATCTAATATACATATTAAGAGGTTTTACCAGTACGACCACCACCAGTTCAACCAGTACTACCAGTAGAGCATAGACCAGCAGCAGTGCTGAGATATGACCACCAACACTGAGAGCTGAGCTCACCACTCTGTGCCACTGCAGTCTGGATACTGAAGCAAATACATTTCATGCATGTTTTTGATGTTTCTCATTCCTCAGTACCAGAGAGCTGGGCTGGTAGTTCTGTTTCCCTCCTTTTCCATCAGTAGGATTCATGCCTAAATTGTTCCAAATAAGGACATACAGTGTCATTATGAATATGTAAAAAATGATTTACAACATATGGCCGAGAATATCAAAAAACGATTCTGACCGCGGCTGTTATGTAATCTTTCATCAGAATCATGATTCCTTCTGACTATTCTATTTTGGTCTACCTTTTGCAAAGATTCCCCATCTTCTGTACCAACCACGCAAACCACAACATCCTCCTGCACAGCCACCTGTTGTCCCAATGCAGCAGGGGAGATAAGAGGGTCACCAATATCACCTGGATCCCCTGAATACTGGGAAACAGAATCCATTCCATTGGAAGTCATGGCGAGATGCACTGTCAATCAAGCAGAACCAAGTATTAGCCTATGTGTATATATATGGATGTATCTATTTATGCAATACAATGTTAGATCCTCGTCGGACTGTAGATTAGGTTATCCCAGAGGGGCAGGGATATCGGCTGGCATCAAGAACACAATATCCCTGGAGGGAGGGCAGAG
>NC_136950.1:21217794-21320294 GCF_949987615.1 Pollachius pollachius | reverse complement strand
TTGACTTCATCTTCCGTGGACACCTGCACTCACAAGATATCCAGATTGACATAAATTAGTTTCAGTGCAGATCGTTCATGGTTGTTAAGGCCAGAAACGTCTCCTCCATTGACGTTCAAGCTGTAATCGTGACACACTAAACTCCTTAAACCTAAAGACATCCATTGTAATGTGAGTGGTGACATAAGGTGCGTGTGAAATTGTGGAACGCGATGCTGTGATAGCGCTTCGGTTGCATAATGAAAAAAGGTGGGAAAAGGGGAAATGTTAGAAATATTGAATAATTTATAGAATTTCATTAGCCGTATAACAAATAGTAAGCTACCATGGCCATGGTTGTTTTCAATTCTTCTTGAGGATCTATAACATTAGCATAAACAAAGCCATGGACTATACTTGTAAAATATGTCATGTGCTGTATATATATATATATATATATATATATATATTTATAACTGTAAATATGTATGTAGGTATATATAGGTATGTATGTATGCATGTGTGTATGTTTGTGTGTGTGCGTGAGTGTGTGTGTGTGTGTGTGTGTGCGTGTGTGTGAGTGAGTGTGTATGTTTGTGTCCACATGCGTTCACATGCCTTTTTGTTCCATACAGCTTTCTATAAGGAATGGTTAATCGGGGCCATCATAGCAGAGGCCATCCCCCGGTCATTATTGTAATGAGACACTCTCTATTTCACCCTGTGGGGCCTTTTCACAGTCACTAAACTGTCGTATCACATTAATTACTGGTCCGTTACATAGCGAGGCCTGTGGCAGTGCAGCAGTATAGACCCGACTCGTCCAGTAAATATACATTGACCATACTGTTGCCGCGACAGACGGACCGAATGTTCAAATGATAGGAACAGGTAGACATAACATTACCCGTTTAATGACGACCCGTGACAGGGGTCCACTACAGTTGTTTATCGGGTCTGGCGCCGGTCTCCTGCCACACTTGCAGCGGCCCGGATCCGGTTCAGTGTGTGTAAACCGATTGATGAATGGGAGCAACTACATCAAGAAGTAGCTCTCGTTGGTCAACCCGCTCTGTGATGGGGGGGCTGGAATGGGCACGGATGGATGGATGTGTGTGTGTGTGTGTGTGTGTTTGTGTGTGTGTGTGTGTGTGTGTGTGGATGTGTGTGTTCAGAGGGGGTTGTTTGGAGAATTGCGTATTTCAGCAGTATGGATATCGCAGGCAGTGGCATACAGCATAAACAGATTTTCTCTCTATGTCTGTCTCTTTCTCTCTCTCTAATGCTCTCTCCATCTCTCTCTCTCTCCCTCTCTCTCTCTCCCTCTCTCCCCCCCCTCTCTCTCTCTCCCTCTCTCTCTCTCTCCCCCCCTCTCTCTCTCTCTCTCCCTCTCTCTCTCCCCCTCTCCCTCACCCTCCCTCTGCACAGGAGCAGATCCTGTGACTGATGTTTGACTGTGTTACGCGTCTATTTATTTGTTTGGCAAACAAATGCATTATTAACGAGTCAGCGCCACATGGTATCCGGGTGGAGAGTCCTCCTGGGTCGGCTCACATTCAAGTGGAAACCAGCGGAGTTAGCGCGCGCCGCTTACAACAGAAGCTCGGCTGCAGGTGAACTTGGCAAAAAAATGCATTGACTAAATGTCAATCCTGTCATAGTGTCCTGCTGTAATATTTCAAGATAAATATCTCACTCTCTCACTTTCATTCATGGAGGGTTGTGTGTGTGCGGAGGTGCTCTGCATCACACGTTGATGATTTCGTGGTCCGCAGAATTAGTAATGCTCAGCTGGCGGTAAAATAGTATAAAAATCATTGGAACACAAAGAAATCGGCAATAAATCCCGACGTTCAGTGTTCATTTCCCGTCATATGCCACATTGGATATTACCTTGAGTGAGCCTCTAAGCATTATTACAGATCTGCAGGGAGTAACCTGTATGTGAGCCCTGGAGCTGTCAGAATAAAAATCATGCTTTGGAAGCCTATCGTGGCAATCAGAATCACACTTTAGCTTCAACGGAGACGAGAAGATTCAAAGAAAATAAGTGCTTCTAAGAGGACCCTCGTTTCAAAGCTTAATTTAGAAAGTTCATATCCAATCACACAGTTGAAAAAAGGCGTTAAGGTGAAAATCAGTGTTCTCTTGAGTAAATAGAATACACACACATGCATCGGTGCCCGATGGAAGAGTATAGAGTGTATTAACGAAATACCATTTGCTAAAAGCATTTTTTCCGTCAAAGTAACAAGTATGTGTAACCGGGGCGTGGCAAGGAGTCTAGCTGCAACTAAAGATGTCAACATCGCCACCTTGAAAATGTTATGTTCAAGGACTAACTAATAAGTGCGTTTTTAGTGTAAAATTAAACCCGGGTTCCCCAAATACGCAGTTTCGCCAATGAGATGGAGACGTGGGTTCCCCCCAAACAATTATGTTTATTTACAAGTCATAGCAGGTGTCACTCAAGGAGATGGCTGGCAAGTGGCGACAACCGTGGACAGGAGGGGGGAGCTAGCTCGCTAGGCTACTCACCCTTTACACGCCCAGGCCTATAAAACACACACACACAAACAGCAAAATAAAAGAACGGCCCAAGGTGGTATGGGGAGCCCTATGCCCCCTGTAGCTGTCTTGATGCCCCACTCGCTCTGCCAAAGTCCTCGGCCACAACAACTTGTTATGAAAAAGGTGAAATGGGGTTAGTGTTTGAGAAAATAAAGACAAAAAGAACAAACATAAAAGAAAAGGAAATCAAATAGAACGACCCAAAACAAAGCAGCAGCGGCGAGATCTAGGAGAAGGGATAATAGACAACTGCTTAGTCGCATGAATAGGCACGGGCTACAACTTGGATCTGGCAATGTAGCCTACCTCGAGTCCCACCTGCCGTACCCCTCACATTGCTCTCCCACCGTCAACCCTGCAATCTCCCCAGCACACGTCTGGACGCTTAAATAAACGCAACAATAATGTCAATCCGGAACCATAAGTCATTCAGGACCGCCCACATTGCCTATGGTGGCCCCAAAGGTTACAACTTTGACTGGCTACAATTCGTCCCCGTTTTCTTTTAATTGTCGTCCCGACAATTGACTTCGTTAACACCAAGGCCTAAACATGGCTGACGTTGAGCAGCTTGAACCAGGCACCTGGGAATTCGTAGCCCCACCCCCTATCGTCACTGGTAGATGATGGGGATTGGAATGTCTACCAGCTGTATCACGGGTAGACCTTCGTACAACCCCTTCGAACGGACAGGGTCGTGGAGTGACGGGAGCAATTGGAATGTCTGTGTCCACCGGCAGGTCAGAGGGGGCTTTCTCAACTGGGATTGCGACCAGTAAGACGTCTGGACGGCCAGTAGATGGCCTTATGGAGTCAGCCGGGCCAACCACGATGCAGAGTTCACCGTCTTCTTCCTCTGCATTCCTTGGACCCTGGCGGGTTTGTATTTCTCTGGGTGGGGAAACAGAACAATCACAAGGTACCGGCTTAAGCATAGCGTGATGTACATGGCGTACTTGAGACAAGTCCTGTTGAGGTGCCCTAATCCGTTCACGGGCCACCTCCACCGCCACCTGGAGTCGCCGTTGATGTTCTCGGACCCACCCGCAGACCTCCCCGGCTACAGGTTCCACCACGCGACCTAGCAGGAAATCTACAGGGAGCTGAGGTTCTCTACCGAACATCAAAAGGAATGGGGACTCACCAGTAGATCGTGGTAGCTGAACAACAGCTGTGGGAGATGCTCTGGCCAGCGGGGTTTCTGCTCAACAGGTAAGGTACGGAGTAAATTATGTATTGTCCGGTTAAAACGCTCACATTGTCCGTTACCTTGTGGATGGTAGGGAGTTGTACAGGATTTTTTTATGCCATACATGGCACACAGCTGCTGGATAAGGGTACTCTCAAAGTTTCGGCCCTGGTCGGAATGGAGTCTAGCTGGAACTCCATACTTGTAGAATCATTCCCGGACAAGTATTTCTGCAACCGTCGATGCTCTCTGGTCACGGGTGGGAATGGCCTGCGTAAACTTTGCGAATGCATCGGTTAAACAAGCACCTGTTCCCTACCATCTCTAGCAGGTTCTAAGAGAGTCAAGTCAATAGCCAGGACCTGGTTGGGCTTGGATGCCAACAAATTACCCATAGCGGCCCTAACCCGTGACTGGGTATCTCTCACACAGTTGGCACCACTGTTTGATAGTCTGCCCCATACCCGGCCGGTTGCACCTCTGCCGGATCAGCTCAGTGGTGCGCTCAGTTCCTTGATGGCCATGGTTGTGGTGTAGTTGGCGAAAGACCTCCTCCCTAGGACACTCGGGGAGTAGCAGCTGGTGGACTTTACTCCCTCCATCCGACCTTCTGTATACCCGGTACAGTAATCCATCCTCCAGGGTGAGACGATCCCATTGTCTCAATAGACCCAGGGTTTCAGGGGGAAGGCCATGCTTCTCAATACGTCCCGGCATTCGTTGCTTCTGCCAGAAGAAAAGGAGAGCAACAATAGAGGCAGCAGCAGCCTGTAAGGCCATCAAGTCAGCATTTGACAGTTCTGGAAGAGCAGAAATGGCTGCCTGGGTTGCCGTGAGAGCTGGCATCTCTCGTGCAGCTTGCTGTACAGCCAAAGGAAACAGGGTTCCCGCATGTGCAGGTAGATCCCTTGCAGCAGACGGGTTGGATTGTCTGGACAGGGCATCAGCGTTCTGGTTGGTTCGTCCCGGATGGTAACGGATAGTGTAGTCAAATTCAGCCAACTGAGACACCCAGCGTTGTTCAGTGGCAACCAGCTTGGTGCCAGGCAGACGTCCGGATGCTTAAATAGCCCCAACAATAATGTGAATCCGGAACCATAAGTCATTCAGGACCGCCCACATTACCTACGGTGGCCCTAAAGGTTACAACTTTGACCGGCTACATATGTAAATAGTGGTGCACTTAAGATAATTAGCACACTTTGGGCCCTCTCTTTTCATGCCTGTTACTGATCAGCCACAAACCCCCTCATTACTTGTGTTTCCTGTTGTCGTTAGTGTAAAGTTTGTCACCTGTGTTCACCTGTGTTCCATGTGTTTCCTTTCCTTAGTGCCCCAGTCTGGCAGTTCCTGGTTTGTTGTGGAGCTTGGTTTCAGGCAGTGTAGTTGTATGAAGTAATGCTTCCTTTTGCATCCACCCTGAGTTTGAGCGTTTGTTCAGGTGCACTCTCCTGGGTTAGCTGGGACACTACCTTCCCCTTATCCACCTTTTTCCAGGCTAAACAATGGATGCCCCCATGACGACCAGTCCGGTTTCCCATTTCCGGTTAGAAGTGAGAATACGTAGCTGGTAGTACTTCAGTGAGAGGATGAGTTCGGGCTCCACTTGTGCTGTTGTTGTAACTTTTACAACTATTTCCGTAGCCTTTAAGAAATGTGCTAGAGTGCAAATGTGCTAGCCACTATGTAAACAGCACTCGACCGGAAATGGAAAACCAGTGGGCCAGTATGTATCATGGGAAATAGAACGGTCGCGGAATAAGGTGGATATACAATGCGACTTTGGGTGGAAGATACTGGTAGAATAGCTCAATATGTAACTCTTGATTATCTAAATGACAGTTTGGGATTATAGGTCAATTTTCCTTCTATATCTAAAAGCAAATGGCATAAATTAAAGTTATAAGTTTGATTATCTGACAATTCTATATTTCTACCGTCAGATGTGAAAGTGGTGCTGATTGGCTGCTGTTCATCACAGGGTGTATTCTGATTGGTGTTTCACTCATAGAGCGAACAGGGCTCCATTCCAATGCTCTCTAAGCTCAAGGAAGGGGAGTGAACACATACACTCCAAGCATTGGTAAAGTCACACACCCCAGCTCGATCCCTCCGTTCAACTACCTCAGCTGGACGTCTGGTACCGCCATCGCTAAGAGCAAGCAAAGGTCGATCAGCAAAGTCACAACTTTTCTCTGTTTTGGGACCTCAGTGGTGGAACGAGCTCCCTGCCGATGTCATGATCGCAGAGTCGCTCACCAGCTTCCGCAAAAGACTCAAAACTCACCTGTTCAGAGTTCACCTCGACTCTACATAGCTACCCAGCCCCTTCCAGCCACCATCGTATGTTGTACGTCCTGGCACCTAATGTACGCACTTATTGTATGCACTTAATCTACATTGCACTTATTCATAGTACTTAATTGTGTAACATCTGCAGTAGCTGCTAACATTGCTGTACACGGGGAATGGGTTAGCCTAGCGATCGTTAGTACTTGCACTTGGCTCTATGAACATCTTTACTGTACTGACAGCGATATATTGTTTCACTTCTTATGACAAATGTACTTATTGTAAGTCACTTTGGATAAAAGCATCTGCTAAATGCCCTAAATGTAAATGTACTACTACCACACTACCGCCACAATGGTACACTTTGCTTACTTGGCAAAACTGTGTGTTTGCTATATTAAATAAAATGCAATTGTTCTTTGATTTGGTTTCCCCAGACAATTTCGTTGTTCCTCCGAAAACATAGCCCACACGTATGGGATGTTCTGGTGAAATAACAAGGATAGTCTTCTTGTTTGCACAGGTGATGAAATTCATTCCCCCTGTAATTAGAAAATTACGCTTCACCTGCAAACAAACAAACGCTGTGATAAATTAGCTTCGTGGCCTACTGGTGTGTACATGTACCGACAGCATAATGAAACGCTCAGACACTGACGAACAAAGACACCAGCTGAGAGGAATCTTGTAGTTCTGTTGATTCTCAAGAGGCAAATTTCCAGCTGAGACCCAAAGACTTTAATATGTTTGACTTTGAAAAGGATTTAAAGTTGTGGATTGAAGATATTCTTGTAAATATCATCCCCTTTGTTTGAGTGTTTGACGCTGAATGAACAGAACATGTGTGTGTGTGGGTGGGTGTGTGTGTGTGCGAGAGAGAGAGAGAGAGAGAGAGAGAGAGAGAGAGAGAGAGAGAGAGAGAGTGTGTGTGTCTGTGTGAATTTGTGTGGGTTCCTGGAGATAGACCATTGATGAGTAACTGCCATGAATTTCTTGCTACCGGCAAACGTTTCTCTGAAGTCTATTACATAATTTAGAATCAGGGCGGCGTGCTGCGGCGGCCCGCGGTGAAGCCAGACGATCACCTGACTTGGCACCGGCGTCCTAGGGTGCGACACCCTGCAAAGTCACCCTCAGAAAGACGCGTGTCACAAAGACACGATCCAAAGCCCTCCTACGAACAGAGACGTCTTTCAAAAGGAAAAACCCTTACAAAATATATACCAAATGGCTCCATATTAAGCACGAGGCACTTTATTTCGTTTTATGGCCGCCACCTAGTTCAGGATTTTCTTTATGAGTCTCGCAAAGCGCAACGGAACGCCATCTGCGCCGCCATAAAAGTACCCGCCATGTTTGAGGATTGATCGTACTTTTGTACTTTTGGGATGGGGGGGGGGAGGGTGCAGACACGTGTTGGGTTTATACTCTGACACATGCCGATTTAATGCTAATCACGCAGTAGCCGTAGTGATGAGACTGTAGAGATGAGCAAGAGAGAGAGAGAGAGAGGGAGAGAGAGAGAGAGAGAGAGAGAGAGAGAGAGAGAGAGAGACAGCAGCAGTAGCAGCAGGGGGTAGCGCCCTGTATGCTCCTGGAATGAACCTGCTACCAGTCTGTCTCTCCCTCTCTCTCTCTCTCTCTCTGTCTCTCCCTCTCTCTCTCTCTCTCTCTCTCTCTCTCTCTCTCTCTCTCTCTCTCTCTCTCTCTCTCTCTCTCTCTCTCTCTCTCTCTCTCTCTCTCTCTCTCCCTCTCTCTCTCTCTCTCTTTCTGATCATGTGGTCTCCACATAGGAGGGAGAGGAACCTACTTCCCCTTCTTCTCGCTCTTCTCTGGGCAGTAGAAGCATGAGGAGGGGAGGAGTGTCCAGGCCTCCAGATGCTTTAATTTGTAGATTATGTTATTGATATTTGAGCATGGCAAACGCTCTCTCCGTGCAACACCTGTTGTGTTATTTACCATTGTTGATTCAAACGAAAAAAACATTTGTGTCCCCTTTAACGCATAACTAGATGTGTGGAACGTTTGTTGCATATTTCCAAGCCTCTTAATACGTTGCGGGTCTCCCAACGATTCCCACAGACCTCTTTTTACATCGACACCCATTCTATATTACTTAGCATTAAACCTAAACGCCACACAGTCAATTAGTCTTCTCATTTCCCGAGTTACGTGTATTTAAAAAGAGAGGCAACCTCAACAGCGACTTAATAAATTGCCCTCAATTATTTTGCATTAGGCTGCTGTTGAACGATCCATTAGACAGCAGATACTAAAACAATGCACTCAGCCGCGTGGCGGTTTGAACAGAATCCACCGCATTGTGAGAGAGGAGTGGGAACGGGGCTAGCACTCTCGCCCCGCTCCTGGTAAAAAGAAGGCCTGTTTTTTCAGAAATACCTTAACAACGGTGATGGTTATTCAAAAACACTTTGGCCCTGAACCATTTTGATCCAAACCGTGTGCCCTTACGGAAATGCATAAAGCATAATGCTTCTCATTCGAACATCTTTGGAATTTCACAACCGTATAAAGTGTCCACTAGAAATGGAGATAAAAATCCCAGGTAGGAATGGTCATTTCAGTGTGACCTTGGTGAGCAGAGAGACGCCCAGCCAGCCACGATGAGCCCTGGCCAACTACCCGGGGGTCTGGAGGCTGGACATGTGGTCATGGAGACGATGGATAGGTCAAAAAAAGAAAGATTAATGATGCATTCATGTGGTTTCATCATAGTCGACGATTGAGTGGAAAAACGTTGATTTGTGTTGGGATATTACTCGAAACCTCTCTGGTACAGATATTATATTATATTATATTATATTATATGATATTATATTAGATTGGATTGGATTGGATTAAATTCGATAATAGATTGCAATGGTGTTGTGTTAATGTTAAAATGTTGTTGTCCAATATTTGGGTTTGAGAATCAGAGTCAGGAATACATTTGGTTCTAAATCAAACGTGTTGCATTCGGTGTTTGACCGCGGATGCTAATCACGGCCTACCATGTAGGCTACCCCTGAAATCAAAAGAGCATACTAATGAACAGAAATCTATAGCAATCCCAATAGGCAAATCTGTCATTTAGATTTTGCTTCTGGGGGTGGGGGTGGGGGAGAAAAAAAGAAGACTGAAGGAAAAAGATGGAGGCAGGAGGATGAGGCGACGGTATGAGGGGTGAACATGTATATTTTCCATCTGCCCTTTTTTCTTGTGTACATGAAACCTGCTGACGTCAATCAAACCATTATTGGCGCCCTTTTGCGAGGTAGCCTGGCGGTTAGCATGTCTACTAGCCTGCTTACTGTTGCAGCTGGTTTTTCTTTTAAATATGAGTGGGTCCTACGAACCGTTATCCTGCGATAAAGTGCTTTATTTTCTTCAGGTAGGGGGGATGTGGGGGGGTGGGGGGGGAATGGTGCACTGCGTATCGACGCATCGAAGTTACGGCGCAACAATTTTAGCACCTTGAAAGGCGACCAAGTCGCCCTGAACACAGACACTAAGCCCCGTGATGTTTAAACATTATTAAATATATTATTTTGTTTGTTTTGCCCTTTCTTCTCTAAATCCAAAGATATTACTGGCATTCCAGATTTTTATCTTTTTGTTCCATTCTGTGTCAGATGCGTAACGGTGATAGATGCGCTTAGCCTCTACGATATACCATACAATAGATTTTATTGATCGGGACATATAAGGGCTGTTTTTTTTCTAATATTTTCACAATGTACATTTAGTGAGCGACGTCACTGAACATTAAATCAGTCAAAGCTACGCAGATCTGAAATGTATAGAGAACACACAAGTAATCGGAATATGTACTTTTATAAATAATATATTATTTAATAAAAGGGCTCTAAATCGTCTCCAATGGCTGAAATATGTCGCCTTTTTTAGTCTTTTTAATAAACTCTGAATAGTAGGCGGCCTATTTGGCTTATTTTCAATAAGAGGTTCAGCATCCAAACGCAACAACCATGGACAGCACAAAACCAAAACCAAAAAAAAAAGATCTTCCACCCGTGCAAAAAAAAAGGCTTTTTAGCGCACTTCTCTGGATGCGCGTAATAATCCCACACATCTCACCTGGACGGAAACCAAAGGGCTATACAAACATAAAACAGAGCATCACACACGCAGCCTGCAGCTCGGGAAACACACGCTCCTCTCCCAAATCTCCTCTTATTCTGGTCCATCCTCCCCCAAGTACATTATGTCTTGTGCCTTTTTCTCGGGCAAAGTTAGTTTTTCCAAGCGTTACAAATCCAAACACCCGACGAGCGCACATAACGCACGGGCCGATCAAACTGTGGGTTCACCATCCAGACTGCGTTGAAGTTGATTGATCGATTGATTGATTGACGTGTATATATGAAACTCCAAGGAAACGTTTATATTTGACTATATAGTAGTAGACAAGTGTAGAGAGAGATACAGATATTCGTCGTCGGCTTCCTTGGCTGACCCGTTCCTTTCAGTTCAGAATAAAATGGGGATGTGGTCTTTGTGTGTGTGGGGGGGGGGGGGGGGGTCTTCTCCCCTTCCCCTCGACCTCCGAGAAGACCAAGAAGAGTCACTTGCGCCACGGATCGAGGGGGGGGGAGGGTGGGGGGGAGTGGTGATGGTTCGGGGCGGGGGGGGGGGGGGGGGGGGGGGGGGGGGGGGCGGCGAATCCACGGGGTTTTGCGGGATTATACGGGGAAGACCAGAAAGCCCGAGAAGGTGGAATATTTCCATCCGCCCATGAGGGTTCCCCTCTCTAGCTTCAGGTACACGCGGTCCTCGCGCTCCACCATCAGCAGCACCCCGTTGCTGGCCGCTTCTCTCGTGACGTCCTGGTCACCGGCGAACGCGGAGATCACCGGGTAGTCGTTCTGCATCAGGTTCACCTTTCAGGGACGAGAAACGGTATCAGATATTGTGTACGTGTGTGCGCGCGCCCGTGTGTGTTTGTGTGTGTGAAAAGCGAGTGTGTGCTTACGTGTGTGTGCGTACTTGTGTGTGTCAGTGTATGTTGCGTCTAACTACAGGGAAGGTTATGATGAGGAATCGTGAACTCGGCGGCAGCGCTCCTTGGACACTTGTTGGATGATGGGGAGGGAGACGCGGTGACCGTGAACGCTCACCTGTATGGTTTGTCTGTTGTAGACCTTTACAACGTGGAAGCTGAAGCTATAGATGCCCCGCCTCGGAGCCTGGAACACGCTGGCTTTGAGGTCGAAATGGTTGCCGATGTTCACTAAAACCTGCGAGGGGAACAGTTTCTGGGCATGAGGACGTGCCGTTGGAGGCGCACGCAGGAGAGGCTGCATGCTTCGACCACACTATTGGCCTGAAACTAATTATCCCTATTTAGTGGGCACACGACAATTAGGATAGAGTGGTTCCTGAATTAAACTAGTCCAGTATTTATTTTATTGAAATTAAATGGTTGGTTGTTTGAGCCAACAATAAGTAAAAAAAAAGGCACAGTGTCATTAGAGAGGCGTGAGCAATTATCACACCAAACCATCCGCCCCGAAGCGATGCACGACATGTCTGCACAATGGAGGCGTACACACACACACACACACACACACACACACACACACACACACACACACACACACACACACACAATTAAGGATCTTCTCCAAAAAAGGTTTCAAAAGTACGCCACACTATTACGCACAGCATTAAACTATAGAACGTGCACAATAGACGCACGCCAATGCATCAGGCCTTCAGTGAATGGACATATATCCATAAGTTATAAACGACCACATCACACATTCTCTCATTCTTCTTTTTCAATTGAAGGCATGCAGGCAGGCTATGCACCAATTGGTTGTGCAGGATCCACCATAAACACACATTCGGGGTGACTCAAACAGATTTTGAGGGGGTTCGGGATGGGGTTCGGGGGATTGGGGACACCTGACCTGGTCGAAATAGATGGTCATGGACGTGTTGCTCATCTCGGAAGGCTCGTGATTGGTCCCGCGCACGGCGGAAAATGCCACCTTCGCCCCGGCGGAACGCACGGATATCCCGAGCGAGGAAGTTACTCCTCCGTCCGAGGACGGGTTCGAGTCGCACACCACCAGGCACTTCCCCTCCAGCACTATGGGCTCCGTGTCGTTCTGGCCGAGGCATAGCACCGTGCCGGGTCCCGTGAGCAGCAGGGTCACAGCCAGGAGGACGGCGCAGGGTCCCGGGCAGCGTGCTGGCAGCCGCATGGTCGGAACGCTGGTCCTGTGTGCGCACACTGATACAAGCCGGCAGCCCCTTGGAGGTTTGTTAGCACTCGATCACCTCGGTCCACTTGGTCCCCTCTCGCGCGCTCTCTCTCTCCCCCTCTGTCTCTGTCTCTCTCTCTCTCTCTCTCTCTCTCGCGCGCGCGCCCTCTCTTTTGCTCTCTCTCCCTCCCTCGATCTCTCTCTCTCTCTCTCTCACACTCTCTGATTCTGTCTCACTTTCTCAAACAAGAGCGCACCCCTTCTGCCGTATACTTATTGCGCCTCCCTCCCCTCCCTCCTGTACTCTTTGAGTGGATTAAGGAAGCACGTTTATGGCTATTAAAGTATAAACTATTACGCACCATTACGCACCGATACTATGAAGTTATATTTGGAGATAATGCCCAAAATGATATTCCGATTGATTCCAGGCAAAGACAGGTTTGTTGCCGTCGTTGTTGTTTAAAACCAAAATGCTACCTGTTAAAAAAGTAGGTCCATTTAAAAAAACACTCTATCCTCTCTCCATCCCGCTGGCGCGAGTTCTCGCTATGCGTACGCAGCGACGTGCAGACTGAACTGAGCCGCTGGATCGCCGGCGCAAAGGAGAAGAGGAAGAAAAGGATGAGAAGATGATGAAGAAGAAAAAGAAGAAGAAGAAGAAGAAGAAGAAGAAGTAGAAGAAGAAGGAGTCGCCTCTTGGCTTCCTTTGGAGACAGGATTCACGCCCATTCTCCGGAGGCAGGAGGGCAGCGACGGCGGTGAAACGCCATCAAAGTTAACCTCAGGGCGCACGGACTGTGGGGGTTGGTTTAATGAGCGGCCACTTGTTCTGACGGCGGCGCTCAGTTGCACCTCTCCAAGTATGCAATTTATATAGTGGCAGGCATGGTGGGCTGATGTCGTTTTGCGTATTGATTAATCCGTCATGAATGAGAGGGGGGCGGGGGGGAGGGGGGGGACAGCAAATAACCTTGCTTAGCGTGGTGAATTCGGCATGCATATGAATCTTGACAATTTGGGAGAGAACGAGTGCTTCTTTTCAAGAAAGGTACGTGCGCGCCATCTACTGGTTGATGTTGAGGCTGCAGCGTGTGTCAATCATGCTGTTATTATTATTGTTATTATTATTATTATTATTATTATTATTATTATTATTATTATGATTGTACTCTTTTAGCATCACTAATGGATTATCTTATTCGTTTGCTTGTTTTAATTTGTGTGATCTTTATATGTTTCACCATTTTGTAACGTGTGTGTGGGTATCCGCCCACTCAGCCATTAGTGGCTCCACTGTAAAATCATGCCGGCTTTGGGATGGCACACACACACACACACACACACGCACACGCACACACACACGCACGCACGCACACACACACACACACACACACACACACACACACACACACACACACACACACACACACACACACACACACACACACACACACACAAAACCCTTTCCCAACACTGTTTTGACAAAAATCACACTGTCAGTGCCGACTGGCCGGCCGTGCGGAAGAGTGACTTGAGGTCGCTGGGAGCCTCGACTGACCCTGGGACTGCAGAAGGACACATTACTTTAGATATCATAAAATGTCAAGTATGGAGGGCATGGGAGAGGACGGCGTGTGCGTAGCCCATGACATTACCACACCGGAGGCTCCCGGTGACCCGAGAGGGCCATCACGTCCATCAGGGAAGGGAATGAGTAGAATCAGGACTTCATGGTGACTTAGCCAGACGTGCTAGCGGACAGTAAGAAGAGGTGGCTCATAGGATTACGGCTCGAAGATGTTGAACACGTGAATGGATAAGTGTAGGTGGCCACAACACGCTGTACGTTAGGCTTTTAAAGACTTACATGAAGTGATGTACATGTAAAGAGACATTATTGATTTCTTGAGACTATGAAATTCTGTGAAATGGGTGAAATGTAACAGCTACATTGAATTTAACCCAATGAAGGATTCGAATTTTAGGCTATATGACTATTTTATTATAGTCTACATTTCATAAGATAAAAATGCAATGAAAAATAACAAAAAATAATTAATACATTTAAGAAAATTCAGACACATTGATTCGGCTTGTGTGGTCGGTAATAGTTTCTTTCGATTTTATTGGATGTGCTTTTATCTTTTAATTCGAAACCGGAAACCGAGGCAGTCGATTACCTCCCCTGCGTTCCAATACCAATACCTCCGCTTTTGGGCTATTTTGGGCCCCAATCCTCTGCGCAGCAGGAGATACGAGGTTGGCACTACAGGGGTGCTGAGTGACATCACCTGTGGCATGTGGTATTTTTTTTCATTCCATGTACAATAGATCGTTTCTTTGTAAGGGGTAGCTGCAGAAAGCGCTACAAGTAAAAAAAAAAAAGTATGCGATTTGGAACGCCGCCCTGAACCAGTTCACCATGGCGACCGCACGCGGAGGGTTCAGTCGGGTCAGCGAAGGTGCAGAGAGAGGTAACCTCACCGTACCTCACTTTACCGTACCCGAAGGGACGAGTACCGCTGAGGAACCCTGCACAGATACTACACCGTCACTAGACATAAGGTGTGCAAGGGAAAGCACACGGAGCAACTGTTATCTTATTCCTTATGTTTTGAACAAATATCAGCACTGGGGATAAGTGGTGTTTCACTATGATACTATGATAACCTTAACCCTGTTTTCAAACCTTTGTTTCACAATGATGTTATGATAACCGTAACACTGTTTCTAAACCTTGGTTGCACTATGATCCTATGATAACCTTAACCCTGTTTTCAAACCTTTGCTTCACAATGATGTTATGATAACCGTAACACTGTTTCTAAACCTTGGTTGCGCTATGATCCTGTGATAACCTTAAACCTGTCCTTAAACCTTGGTTTCAATATGATACGATACTTTTTTTGGTGACATGAACGTTTACTATTTTATTTTTGAGCCGTGTCCTCTGAAACATTGTAAATGTATCCCATACGAAACATTACATGTACCCCATACGTTACCTGAATTGTAACGTTATGTGATTCTATAGTTTAACGTCCACTTAGCTGAAACATTGTACACATGCCCCATAGTTTACCTGCAGCATTATATATTATGCACCCCATATGCAATGTGAAAAATTACATATACCCCATAGGATAACTGAAACATGACATGTACGCTTAAGGTAATATGAATCATTATACATGTACCCTTAAGTAAATATTAACAATGTTAATGTACCCGTACATCACCTGAAACATTTTAGAGCAAATGTCAAAACAAAATGCCACCATATCTTCGAAATCGGAGTTGCGTCGGGCCAAAGGTGAAAAGTCATCATCAAAAACGCAGAAGCAATGTTTAATTCAAAGGTAAGTGTCAGATCAAGAGATTCTCCCAGTTTGTCAGGGTCAGCGGTTGCTGTGTGTATTTATCTATCTTAACTTGATACAGAATTGATAAAAATCGACACCTTGTTTCCTCTAAACTAGCCCTTTTTTAATGCTCAATAAGTGGTGACTGAATGTTTTTTTGTTTAACCCATCGTCCCCTGTCTCAGAATGCCCTCCGAGGTCCTTGTGAAGATTCTGCACTACCTCGATGCATCTTCCCTTTTCTGCATTAGCCATGTCAACAAGTTCTTCAATCGGCTCGCTAATGATGAGTAAGTACATTGCAGATATGCATTAAATATTTAATGTTTGTGCACACGTCTTCCTTATTGCAGTTAATGGTGGAACCATTATCTCCTTGAATTATTGAGAATAGTGTTCATTCGTAAGATGTTCTCACAGGGATTTAAATAGTTTCTTAAATCAAAGGTCAACATTTTTCACACCGTAGCTTCGCACTTCTCTCTCCTCCCGAACGCCAAAACACTTTCTTCACACTAAATTGCCTTTTTATAGTTTATAAACCTTCTTCAGCACTGCATAGGAGCCTGTCTTTCTTTTGTCCGAATGAATTCAATAGATAAGGTCATGCAAACACGTATAGCGCATTGTCACAGTAACGTCTCACAGGGGGCCACGTGTCCACTATGATGTTTACCTACTAGGTGGGTTGTGATAGTGTAATCACCAACCCACCTAGTGGTTAACCACAGGCCTTTAACATGGTGGTGTTGTTGCTGGCTGATCACCTGTGATTCCCGCCCCCTGCAGCACCATCTGGCTGAGGCTGTACTTGTACGAGATTGGCGGGGGGAAGGAACGGAGGCCCAAAGGACCCGTGGAGAACACGGTGCCCAAGCGGACCGCGGTGTCCGCGGTGTCCGCGGCGGCGGCCGAGCCCCCAGGGCGGGCCCCCGGCCACTGGAAGAGGCGCTACTTGAAGGCGAGGGCCGGGTACAACGTGTCCGAGTGGATGAGAGACCTCCGGGCCATCAGCCCTTACACCGGGCTGCCGAGCCAGACGGAGTCCTTGCTCCGGTGAGAGGCTCCCAACCCCCCCACCCACTGGCACACACACAACTTCCCAACACCCACGCTTTCCCAAAGCCTGTTCGCGTCAAGCGCGTCCGCTGTCGGGTCGATGCGCTAGCCCCTTGATGTCGGGCACTCGTGCGTGACTCCCAGCTACTGGGCTCTGCTGTTCAGTGGTTTCGTCGGTATGATCTTTGACATGAGATCAGTGGTATTTACCTGTCCATCATTTTTCAGCTATTTTGAGTGTTTTCATGTGATTTGGGGACCGTATACAGTTTGAGGTGAGGATAGATTCAGCATGTGTTACGTAGTGCTTTATTCTCAAACTAAGGGCCGACATATTTCAGTGGCAAACAAGAGTGGAGAACGAGGCTCGTTCTCCGTGGTTATCTTCAGCACTTGGTTTCAAACCCGAGGCTGGTCTCAGCTCGGTGCAGCCAGAAGATGTAGTCCATTTTTGCCAATCAAACCACGGCCAAGATGCGACGATGAGACTTTATTTATCCTGCCAGGAAATGATTGGACCACAGCATCTTCCTGCGTTTTGACTTCTTTAATCTCCACAAGCATTGGAAATAAGCATTAGCATTATCTTCATATAATATCGATCTTGATTCCGGTCGTTTCGGGACGTGCCAGGTATAAACTCGTATAAAGATGTTTGACCGCCAGGCCGCTGGCACTCTTTTAGACATCAAAACGAAAGGTTGATCCGAGACACAGACGCTTACCACAGCAGAGTACTGCTTGTTTTCCCTCCGTCTAATGGCACGTTCTTATTAAAGGTGAGACAGGAGGTCTCCGTCTCCATGTGTGGGGCCCTCGGGGGCGGGGGTTGTGCTGTGTGGGTGTGTGTGTGGGGGGGGGGGGGGGGCGACTCATCCCTCCTCCTGTTGATCTGACCTCTGGTCATCGGCTCCGCGGCCCAGTGGCGTTGGGACTCTGCGACCGCTGCCTCCGGAGAGGCTGGCCGAGTACAATATAATTGTGTTCCTTGGCGTGGCTGTGCGATTGTTGTTGAAATAAACGACTCCCTCCCCCCCCCCCCCCCCCCCCCCCCCCCGGAGCCCAGGCAGACGGTTTCCGGGGGGGGGGGGAGGGGGGTTATGTCTGTGAGGAAACGCAGGGCTGTGCAATTTAGCCCCGTGATAATCATTTGACAAAGCGTCAAGTCCTCGTTCTGCTGGTGGAAGTGAATTCCCATGAGTCAGCCAGCTCCCCCGGTCCCCTCTGCATCATCCTCGATGCGCCCGCTCTCATTCACGGCGGACTTTGTTGTTTGGGCGCTCGGGAACAACACAGCAGGGACATCCCATAATCGCAGGTTCGGACACAATCGGGTCACGTGCTCTGTCATGAGCAGAGAGTTTTCTCTCTCCTTTGGTCGTGTCTCGCCCTGTCTCACTGGTTAGTGTTCGGTTTCAGACACATGGTACAATGTGTTAAGGCCCCCACCTCATTAAACAGATTCAGTGGATTCAGATTAAAGAGTGCTACACTGCAAACAGCCTCTAAGTGAGGGCCCAGGAATGGCAGGGGAAAAGGTAGATGAGGACTCCCACAGCAGTTACAGCAGTCCACTCCGAGCTATCGAACGTTTCCTTTGGAAAGGCCGAAGTAAACACTGACTGGAAGTTAAATGATTATTTACTGTATTAATTGTTATCATAAGCCACTCATGGATTGTAAATTCCTGCAGATTTTAAGTGAGTTAGTCTTTTTAAAAGGATGAAACTTGTTAGGATGCCACCAAAATTAAAAAGTTAGTGGCATCTGTATAAGTACAAAACCCTACCCTCAAACCCCCGTCAATAGTGGGCATTGGAAAAACAAATGTAGGAACGCTCGTTTGGCTCTTCCCAGGAAGCGACGCGTCGCGTGGGAGCTGACCGTGACCCTCGGATCGGGGCGGGAGGCGGCCTTTGAGCAGAGCCAGGTGCACTTCTTCCAGTCGGCCGTCACCGTGTCCTGGAGCCACAGCCGCTGGCCGCTCTGCAGCCAGGTGGCCTCCCTACAGCTGCACGCCGTGGTGAGGGTGGCTCTGACCTGCCCCAGCCTCCAAAGGTGTGTGTCGACTCATCGATGGCCGTCTTCATGGACCCTGTGTTGGAGGATTGCAAATTGCTGGGCTCAATAAGAAGAACTCTTAAGCAAATAGCCAAATACTGCTCTGTGTCAGCAATCCTAGGCAGTCTGCATTTATGGAGAAGGCGCTGTCATCTCTACCCATCATATAACTCTACAGTATAACTATATTTTTATCTCTACTGATTCACTCGGTTGTGGATACCTGCAAAGTGTTTGGGTTGTTGCGTGAGACATAATTGGCTCTTTATTAATATTTGGATGCTATGGTGTTGTAGTATTGGTCTGTGTGTGTGTGTTGATAAACGGCACCCGTTTTTACATTTGGTATAAAAAAAAAAGAACAAAAAGCCTTTTCAAGAAGGCTTTGTATTTCCCTGGCCCCTGAACAACCAGCGACCAGTTTGAGTTCATGTTATTTGTAACCAAACTAACCAAATTCCCTTTGGTCAGTAAACAACATGTCTCAAGTAATGTGGAGTTTACTCTGCGCAATTATTGCTGTTTTCAGCAAGAATTAGGTTCCCCCCCAGAGGAGCTGAACTGATGATTGGCATGCCACCCATATAACGTCCGCACGGACCTCGGAATAGAAGCCAATGTTTCACACGTTATCAACCGCAAACACCGGCGTTCATTAGGCCTTTTGACTTCCAGGAGTGAACAATGTATTGGTCCGGGTCAAGCACTGAGACCACCCCCCCCCCCCGAGCCTTCACTGAGGCTTGACCCTGGAAACCACGATCTGTTAAAACGTGCTGCCTGCTCACCAACCGTGCAATATATGCATATTTTAGATCGACACCTGATTCTGTGCACTGTGTACCTCTGCGTCTCTGTCCCACTGGGTTCCCGTCCGGTTGGCCTTCGGCAGACCGGGCTGGCGCTCCCTCATGGCCTCGGTCGACGCCCAGGCGCTCTCTGATAGGGCGCCCCTCGTGGGCCACGACCTGCTGGTCAAGGTGCTGGTCCTCCAGGGCGTGCTGGTTGGCGTCTGGAGGGTGAGTCCCAGAGCCGCCCGTCCCACAGTGGGACCTTCCAGGTCACACTTGGCTCCACTTAAAAATAGTAGTTTAGTTGTTTAGCATCTTACCCTAGCGACCTGTGTTGTGTACGGGGAGTGGGTTAACCTAGTGATTGTTAGTGCTTTGTTCTATGAACATCCTTATTGTACCGACAGAGATATATTGTTGTTTTTCTTTCTTCTGACAAATGAACTTTGTTGTAAGTCACTTTGGATAAAAGTGTGGCTAAACGCCCCTGAATGTAAACGGGTTCTTTGGTTAAAAATGTAAAGTTACCAGAAAGTAGTGATTTGTGTTGAATTTTACGTTTGGCTTTTACAGCGTAAATTCATTGCATTGAAAGCTGGTCGTACAACGGTGTTCCAAACTGAATTGAGACGCTGTGGTGGATTGACTCCAGTGGTCCGGGGGCATGCCCCCCGGACCACTGGAGGGTAACTTAACCTTTTGAACTGCGCACTGTGACGGAGCTCAGATGCTTTCCGTTCTTCATGCTGAGGGCCAGGGGCTAAGGGGTTTCCCGGTTGTCTCTGCAGGGCACGGCCTCCATTGCCTTCGTCATCGCCTGTTTCCATTTCCACCGGCTGGTTGAGAGGAGTCTGCTGGGCACTTCCATTTGGTCAGTTTACGTACACTTTGGACTTCTGTGGGTTGTGTTAGGGCTCTGGTTTGGGTGATTGGGGTTATCTCAATGTAAAGACTAAATGCAGGACGAGTCTTGGCTATTCAACCACCTTTTGATAGATATTATTTATCTGAAATATTAATTATTGCGCTTTATTTTCAAGCAGTATGCCATTTTTTAATGCAGTGTAGGCACAGCCCCCTCTAGTGGTAGTTGGTAGGAATGGACTGAAGTGAATAATCATTAGAAGACAAAGGAGGGAGAGACCCCTGAAATCCATGTCAAGCCATTTCAATGACTCTTTGGCCTCTCCCCAGTCCCTACTCTGGACCAGTCGATAAAGCCCCCTTTGATGACATAGACCCGGAGTATGGTCTCCATGGTTACACCCTACACATCGTGCTTCACAACACGGTGGCTGAAATAATGTCCGGCCGCTTCTCTCATCTCTTCTGCCGGAAAGGTGAGTCTCTATTACATTTTGCACGTTTTATTAAAACGTCTATTTTGGATAACCAATCTTTGTTGGAACGCACCCTGGTCATTTAAGTCCACACCGTGGTTTGGACGGACTGTTGACCTGTGGCGACATCGCTGCAACCCCTGGTCCTTACCTGCACTGCCTCGGTGTCTCCCCCAGATCAGATCCAGAACGGTCACATTGAGCTGGTGGCCATTAGCCGGGCCGATCTGTCCCAACACACGCCGCTGTCGGGCAACATCAGCCTGCCCTGGAGGTGTGAGGGCCTGGACGGCACGGTGGAGGTAACACTTTCGCCCCCGCTTGGTGTATCGTGGCAGGTAGACGCCCGTGGGGTGTGACTTTCAAATTTTGCATTTGATTTATTATTCGAAAGGCGATTTTTTTTATTTTTAGAGATATAGTAGATCAGGCAGAACGTTTTTATAGAAAAACTATTTAACATGGGATACAGTTTATGTTTTAGTTTTTTAAAGTGTAAGAGCACATTACTTGCGTGGGGGGACCATTAGGAAATATAATACAACTAATCTAGTAAACTCTCAACCAAGTTTCAACATTGCCCTTTCATGACTTTTCTGAAATGTGTCTTGTTCACACACCAGTGTCCTTAAAAAATAGGAAATTGTATATAACAAGGTTAGAGGTAATAATCGGCTTTATAGCTGTAAACAGGATCGCAGCTGTAACTGCAAATTCGCAGTGTACCTTTTCTCCAGCAGGCGTCACCATGGTGCCAGTTTGCTATACGATTAATAATGAAATGGCAGAGTACATTACTAATTCGAAGCAATTGCACTTGGGCCAAAATAACAAATGTTGTTATAATTATGAATATTTATTTTCACTCAGGAACTTATTCCCAGTGATGTAACAAATTGGATATTTTTACATTAGAAAAATGTCTTAGTTGTAACATCTGAATGTCTCGACTCATTCAAATTTTTTAAGGCTACTAATAAAGCATTGCAAAACATTATTATTGTAATATAAAGCTTTGGTACTTTGGGGGTTATTGGTGAGCAAAAATAAATCCCATGCAGTCCTATCTATAAAACAAACACATCTTGAAGGGACCAGGCATTGTATGTGGCATTTTACACCCTGAGAGAAAAAAAATGGACAAAAAAAAAAGTTAAGAAATAAAGTGGGGAATTAATCTTTCTACGCTGCCCGATGAGGACGTACTTGATTTGACAGAACTTGCAAGGCTTAATACTACTGGCAACCGTGATGACAGTACTTGATTCTCATTGTATTTGTGGTGCATTTACCACAGACACAGTGAGTAGTATTTAGTCAATAGTTGTGTTCCCTATACATCTCGCGCCCTGACACTGGTGCGCCTCTGAAGGAGCTGGTCCAGAGAGTGTGCCCGGCGCAGACCATTTGAGTGATCTGCTTTCTGTTCAGCTGCCTTCTGAGCCACGACCATTCCCCTTTCAGCAGTAAAATACAATTATTATTTTTCTCTCTGGATTGTTTTGCCTGTGTGTTGATTATACGGAACGTGTGCAACGATGCCTTCGAGGTCGAGCACGTTGTAGAATACAGCAGCTGGCCTTCTGCGCGTTCCACCTTCCACCGCATAGCCCATGGTCATGTGGTCCGTAAGGTCGGCCCCCATTTGGGTTTTATCAAAGCCGAAGGTACTGTTCAACGATCCCCACTGTTCAGTAGGGAGGTGTTCTTTATTAGCCTTTGCCTGTTCAATTGTGAGTGTGGCATTTACATGCTTGATCCGAGTGGGTGAAAGTGTTTCTGCGCCACATTGTGATCGATGAAGACCGTGGTGTGATAAAGGTGATCGATGAAGGCTGTGTTACAATTACAATTACAATTAGGGCATTTAGCAGAATGTGTTGTGATAAAGGTGATCGATGAAGGCCGTGATGTGATAAAGGTTATCAAATGAAGGCCGTGGTGTGATAAAGGTGATCCGATGAAGGCCGTGTTGTGAGCCTAAGGTGATCTGTAGTGGTGCAACGGATCACAAAACTGTGACAAATGTGACTTGGCTTTCAAATGCTTTTTTGGATTTATTTCAACATCAACAATGAATAACTAAAAAAAAATATATAGATATAAATATTTCAATACAAAATAAAGTACAATCTGAGGCATTATTCTTCTTCTTTTTAAGATGGATAGTAAAAATAAAAACTGTGAGGGTTGATCCGATCATGGATCATCCGTGATCCGTTGCACCACTAGTGATCGATGAAGGCTGTGTTGTGATAAAGGTGATCCGATGAAGGCCGTGGTGAGATTAAGGTGATCCGGTGAAGGCCGTGGTGAGCTAAAGGTGATCCGGTGAAGGCCGTGGTGAGCTAAAGGTGATCCGGTGAAGGCCGTGGTGTTCTCTAAAGGTGATCCGGTGAAGGCCGTGGTGTTAAAGGTGATCCGGTGAAGGCCTTGTTGTTCTCTAAAGGTGATCCGGTGAAGGCCGTGGTGAGCTAAAGGTGATCCGGTGAAGGCCGTGGTGAGCTAAAGGTGATCCGGTGAAGGCCGTGGTGAGCTAAAGGTGATCCGGTGAAGGCCGTGGTGTTCTCTAAAGGTGATCCGGTGAAGGTCGTGGTGTTCTCTAAAGGTGATCCGGTGAAGGCCGTGGTGTTAAAGGTGATCTGGTGAAGGCCTTGTTGTTCTCTAAAGGTGATCCGGTGAAGGTCGTGGTGTTCTCTAAAGGTGATCCGGTGAAGGCCGTGGTGTTAAAGGTGATCCGGTGAAGGCCGTGGTGTTCTCTAAAGGTGATCCGGTGAAGGCCTTGTTGTTCTCTAAAGGTGATCCGGTGAAGGCCGTGGTGTTCTCTAAAGGTGATCCGGTGAAGGTCGTGGTGTTCTCTAAAGGTGATCCGGTGAAGGCCGTGGTGTTAAAGGTGATCCGGTGAAGGCCTTGTTCTTCTCTAAAGGTGATCCGGTGAAGGCCGTGGTGAGCTAAAGGTGATCCGGTGAAGGCCGTGGTGTTCTCTAAAGGTGATCCGGTGAAGGTCGTGGTGTTCTCTAAAGGTGATCCGGTGAAGGTCGTGGTGTTCTCTAAAGGTGATCCGGTGAAGGCCGTGGTGTTCTCTAAAGGTGATCCGGTGAAGGCCTTGTTCTTCTCTAAAGGTGATCCGGTGAAGGCCGTGGTGTTAAAGGTGATCCGGTGAAGGCCGTGGTGTTCTCTAAAGGTGATCCAGTGAAGGTCGTGGTGTTCTCTAAAGGTGATCCGGTGAAGGCCGTGGTGAGCTAAAGGTGACCCGGTGAAGGTCGTGGTGTTCTCTAAAGGTGATCCGGTGAAGGCCGTGGTGTTAAAGGTGATCCGGTGAAGGCCGTGGTGTTAAAGGTGATCCGGTGAAGGCCGTGGTGTTAAAGGTGATCCGGTGAAGGCCTTGTTGTTCTCTAAAGGTGATCCGGTGAAGGCCTTGTTGTTCTCTAAAGGTGATCCGGTGAAGGCCGTGGTGTTAAAGGTGATCCGGTGAAGGCCTTGTTGTTCTCTAAAGGTGATCCGGTGAAGGCCGTGGTGTTAAAGGTGATCCGGTGAAGGTCGTGTTGTTCTCTAAAGGTGACGCGCTGTTCTCCCCGCCGGTAGAACTGCTGCCTGATGAGCTTCACCCTGCTGGACGAAGCCCAGCAGCCCTTCTGGTGCCTCAGCTCTCCCGTTTACATGGCGCCCGCCAAGAAGCCCGTGGCGTACGACTACGACGGAGAGCACTTCTCACTGTGCTGCCTCCGCCCGGAGGGCCGCGTGGCGATGGAGCTGGTGCGGACGGATCGGCAGAGGCAGCTCTTCCTCATCGACCTCCGGCTGTACGTCGGTCTACAGGAAGTACACCGCCACTTTGGGAAGAGCTACTGAAGTGTGTGTGTGTGTGTGTGTGTGTGTGTGTGTGTGTGTGTGTGTGTGTGTGTGTGTGTGTGTGTGTGTGTGTGTGTGTGTGTGTGTGTGTGTGTGTGTGTGTGTCAGAAACATTGGTGGATGTGATTTATATATCTGACTTAGTTTTTACCAAGTTATATGTTGGTGTTTTTAAGGTGTCAGCCTTTCTAAAGTTGTTATGCTACAACTATATTATTTAAAAATAATTTAGTTTGCTTAGGATAGTAGTAGTAGTAGTGTGAATATTAGTTAAGCCATTGTCAATTGTTTTTTGTTCATTTATTTCAAGTTCGGGTTTCCCTTGAGTTGAATTTAATTGGAGTAAAAACATGCATAGTTCATATGCATTATTCAATTTTGTTTAGTTTTTACATAATTTGTCATCAATGCCATAATCTTAACGGTATTAATAAATACATCAAAAAGTGAACACACTGCATTCAGATGATAATTAATTGATGACTAATGCATCACAAAAGCTCTGAAAGAAGCACACCTTTACAGGGAAAACAAAACAACATAAAATTGATACAGAAGGAAAAGGATGAAATTAATTGTATTGACTTAGCTATGTGGTTTGGTGTCCTATATAAAGCTCATAACCCTTTGGCCCAAACTAAACAATTTTGTAAATCTTTTTTAAATCGATTGTATTTAACAGTCTATATTCTAATTCTATGTTTGTTACTTGATCCGACTGAACTACATGCCACATGGCTTCATAGCGGGATAGCGATTTCTTAGCCTGGCGCCTTGTCTGCCATTCTGGCTAAGGCAATGCCTAACGTCACGGTTTGAGTGTCACTGGATGTGTGAAGGTCTGTCAGGGACAGCGCTTGATTCTATTGTCTGCGTCAGAAAACATTTTTCACTGCCAAATATGCCCGTCTTATGCCCGCCTTTTTCCCGGCATGGTCTGCACGTTTACACTGACTGAGGTAATATACTGGCCTGATTTCGCAACCCAATAAACCCTCTCGTACCCTATGCATTGGCGGTTTGATTTTGATGTAAATGCGATTAGACTGCTTCGCGGTTCCAGAGGCGGGTCTGGTGTTTCCGCCAGGTGTTGTTGCGTTGTCTCCACAACAGAGACAACGCAGTGATATCAATATGAGTAGTTATAACTGGAGCGACGGTGAAAGATGCTGACCGTCATGGGAGAGAAGGTGATGCAATCGCATTTAACACAGAAGGGGAAAGATGGTGCGATCTACGAGAAAGTATCAGAGGAACTTTCCTTAGGAGGCTTTTGTCGGGGAATAAAAACAGAATATGTTGGCGTTTTTGCACTTGAAAAATAGTAAATCACGTTTGTAGCCTACACTCAGATGTATACTCATTCTTGCATGAGTGTCTTGAATCATGAAAAAAATTAAAGCATTTGGAGTATGCAAATTATTCTAAAGAGGTTTACTCTCCGTGCGTAGCCCCGCCTCCTCCAGTGAACCAACAAAGCCGGCTCCTTGACGAAGGGGAGATGGAAAAATGCATTTCTAGTTATACTTCTAACATGTTGGTCAAAGCACAGTTGAGGGTCCAACAGGACACCAAGATTTCTGACAGAAGCACTCTGTGGGTTCCAACCGCAGTGAGACATTCTCAAATTCTCTCTGGTCCGGCTTTGAGCCAATAATTATCAGCTCTGTCTTCCCAGTCTTGAGCTGCAGGAAGTTCTGTGACATCCAACTCTTCACCGCAGCCAGACAGGACTCAACCTTCTGGATTTGGGCCGAGTCCCTTGGTTCTACAGGAATAAAGAGTCGGGTGTCATCCGCGTAGTAGGGGTGTAAATCTCTGGTTTCATCACGATACGATATTAAATCGATTCATTGGACAACAATGCGATATTTGCCGATATCAAAAGTCTGCCGCGATACTATTTCGATTCGATTGATTCAGGTGCATGCGATCGATATGAGACGATATCATATGCCCATTTAACGCAACCTCTTACATTCACATCAACTTAATTATAGTTTCATCATTTTATTTATTTGCTCTTCCAGACATTTAAAACAAAAAAAATCAATTTTTAACAAATAAAGTGCCACATTGCATTTAAGTGCAAAATGATTTTTATGGCTCAAATTAAAGAGCCTGTAATGATCTTTCATTTTGAACATAGACCATTCCTAACCTATCTGTGTGGATACTTTTCTTCTAAAAACAAAATATCCCTCGGAATCATCTTGGCTATTAAGATAAGCCGTTCTTGTTGCCAGATTGGGCTAATTTTCCCGCCCAATTTGGTTACTTTTAATCACGTTAGGCTGGAAAAACAGGAAATATGCCCCGTTCGGTTTGCAAAACAAACCGAAACTAGACATCTTCGTGCTCACACATGTGCTCGCTGTTACTGCTTGCCTCGTTTTACTGGTGAACGGATGCGAGCGGCTTGGCGCACTTGCGCCAAAATAGTTTCACAAACACCCGCGCAAGGAGATTGTCAAAATAAAAGCGTATAAACAGCGATATGCATCGATGCTTGGGCGTTGCATCGATGCAGTTATATCGTTCGCCAATCAATCGATGTATCGATCTACATCGATGGATTGTTACACCCCTACCACGTAGCAGTGGAAACTAATTCCAAAGCTGCGGATAATGTCACCCAAGGGAAGCATGTAGATTGCAAAAAGCAATGGACCAAGGACCGACCCTTGTGGTACAACAAAGCGTAGTTTGCAGTGCTTCGATTCTGTACCCTCATGGATCACAGATTTTGTTCTATCTATGTTGGTGCTCAAGATGGTGAAGAAGAATGCTGTGGTCGATCGCGTCGAACGCAGCACTGAGGTCCAGCAGCACAAGCGTCAAGCTTCCATTTGTATCCAAAGCAAGAAGGATATAATTTACAACTCTTGTCACAGCAGTTTCAGTTGTGTGGAAATTCCTGAACCCTGACTGTAAAGGTTCGAAGAGATTGTTCCTCGTCAGATAGTAGACGATTTGCTTTGCTACAATCCTTTCCTGTACCTTGGACAGGAAGGGCACGTTCGATATAGGCCGATAGTTGCTGACTAATTCAGGATCTAGGCCAGGCTTTATGAGTAGCGGTTTTATCACAGCAGCCTTGAAATTAGAGGGAACAATTCCTGTGGAAAGCGAGAGATTCATAAGCCAGTGGATTGCAGGCCCCACTGTGGGAAGAAGTTCCTTAAGAACATTGGAAGGAAGAGGATATAACATACAAGTTGTTGGTTTTGATGCCTTTATCACCTTTTCAAGTTCAACCAGAGGAATTGCCTTGAACTCCAGGAGAGTTGCCTCAGAGTTCTCCGTCCTACTGGGCAAGACCCCATTCTGCCCCGCAGGATGTGTAGGACAAGTTGCACGGCAAGCATAAATTTCCTCTCTAATCGATTGAATCTTATTTTCAAAGAAATACATGAATTGACCTGCCAAGAGGGAGGAGCCTACGCTCTGAGTCTGTTTCTGAGTCAGACTCTTCACCGTATTGAAAAGAAACTTGGGATTGTTTCTATTCAAGTTGATGATACTGGAAAAGTAGGTTCCTGGCAGTAGTCAGCGCACCCTTATAGGTGAGCAGACTGTTGTGCCATGAAAAATGAAAGGCCTCAAGTTTGGTCAAGCGCCATTTGCGTTCAAGGATTTTTGCACGTGCGCGTTTCTGCATTAAACCAGGGAGCTGTTTTTTCAATGATCGTTTTTTAATTGCAAGTGGAGCTACTGAATCAATGGCAACAGACAAGGCATTTTAGAGGTCATCAGTATGGCACTCCACAGAACCCCTATAGTTACAAAGAGGAGCAAATGAACGAGGTAACTTATCTGCCGTCGCTGTAATGGTTGCAGATGTGATGCGGCGACAGCTGAAAGTAGCCTGCTGATCGTCGCAGGGGCAGGATACCACCACCTGGAAAGTGAGCAAAAAATGGTCTGATAAAGCTGAGGTGTAGGGAGAGACCACTAGCTGTGAAATGTCTGCACTGCGGGTCAAGACGAGGCCCAGAGTGTTTCCACCGATGTGGGTTGGGTACTGGACGAGCTGTTTGAAGCCAAGCGTATCTGTAATGGACAGAAAAGCCCTTGTGAGGGCATCAGATGGGTTATTCACATGAATGTTGAAATCCCCAATAAGCAAAATATTGTCTGAATATGCAGACAGAGCAGGTGCAAAATCAGAAAACTCATCAACAAAAACGGTTCTGGGGGACGGTATACTACAGCTAAAAGAAAAGAGTCTGGAGCTTGGCCCCTTTCACGAAGGCCCAGTATGTCGATCTTATTATCAACAATTAGATCCTGGACCAAGAGCGCTTTAGATGAAAGCAACCTTATATTCATGAAACCTATTCTGAGTGCTTCCATTTTATTATTTTCAGAGGGACACTCAGCTCTGAAGCGGTCAGGGAGATGGCACGATTTCGACATACTGGTCGCGGTGGTTAAGTTGCTGGAGGACAACTTTCTCAATATAACTGAACTTTATGAAGGATAGATTTGATATTGGTCTGTAGTTGTTAATAATAGAGGAATCTAGGCTCCGTTTTTTTTAAAAGGGGTTTATTAATTGCAGTTTTCAAGGCGATAAGCCTGGTTGCTAAGCATAGCACTTGAGGATTCAAGTGCTATGCTTGTGACGGCCCGCAGCCATATCACACAACACTGGCTTCAGTTCTAATGGGATTTATCTGAGATCTGTCACCTTCGAAATATGCTTAATTTCCACATACCATCACCCAACTGCCTTGGCACTTGGTGTCCAAATTTTGGTAATGAGCCAGGGAGACGAGAAAAAGAAAAAGTAAAATACAAAGAATTGGCTTTCGATGCTGGAAGAATAGGAGATAAAACAATAGAGGACATCTTGAGAGAGAAACCCTGTGTGAAGATTAAAGGGGTCATATTGCGCTTTTACTTTTTATTTTTTCCCCTTTATATAGTGCGTTATATAGCTTTTTATCCATTGATAAGGTCTGCTAAGGTACAAAGCTCAAATGTCAGGCCAGGGGGAGTCCTCTCCCACAGAAAAGATCTCTCCTGAACTGCCTGAAACAGCTCTTATGCAGTCAGCCTTTATTTGCAGTCAGCCTACTACATAAAGAAATTGGCGGTTGAAAAAAAATGACATCCACACAATTTATATTAAACTCACTGAATTCACTTTCTGAGGTTTTCTAACATTAATATGAGTTCCCCTAGCCTACCTATACCTGTCCCCCAGTAGCAAGACATTTCGTTTGGTGTAAAACGAGCACTAGGCATTCTGCTCCGCCTTTGAAAAAACAAAGCTCAGACGCATCATAAAGGGAGATGCCACCTCCCCTTTCTCTGCCTTGCCAGCACAGAGAATTTGGCCCGCCAATGAGATACGACCGTGCGAGCGCCGTGTGTGTGTGTGTGTGTGTGTGTGTGTGTGTGTGTGTGTCTGTGTGTGATTACACACACTGTAACGCAAGTGTTGTACACTTCTTTGTTATTTGGATAACCGTTCTGCTGTTGGTGTTATGGCGCTTAACACGTCGGACTCTCGTCTCTGGTATTTCCACAACGAGACTCGTAGTGGGGGTTATCTCCGCCATGGTTGAGAAGGAATTGGGGGAAAGGAACTTTGACTCCCTGAAGTAGGTATGAACCACGACATGGAGGAGAAAGGGATTGTTGCCCACGAATGTCTCCCGCTTGAGCCCAGCTTTCCGCTGCCGAGGGACCACCGCCTCGGCGCTGCAGGAGGCGGTGGTGCCTCGGCAGCGAGGCTCCGGCGGGAGAAAACCGCGGTCAACAATCCCTTTCTCCTCCATGTCGTGGTTCAGTCTACTTCAGATTGATGTCGACGTGGAAGAACCAGAGAGAGAACCAGAGTTTGAGATTCATAATATCATCTGGAAGCTCACACAGCTTTTAGGCGTGATAATATATATTATATGATATAGATATCTATGTCTAATATGATATTATTTAGATTTAGAGCTCCAGGACTCACGCCAGAGCACCCAGAGTGTTCTTTAGAATATTTACATCTAGAATATAACACGGCCAAAGGCTGTGTGCGCCTCACCATTGCGATACACCACTGTAAACAGAGCGCATGGTACCGTGGCCGCAAGCTGCTCAGGGCCACACCCCCACCGTCCACCTTGACCCGCCTCTCTCCTGCTCATTTGCATTAAAGCTACAGACACCGAAACGGCGCGTTTGGGGAAAGCTCAATGTGCGACTGGCTCGTAGTGGCTGTAATTCTGCACCTAGGCTAAATTTCGGGAACGTCTTCAAATACTTTGTTAGGGGCCCACTAATGTCTATGGGCGTATTCACACCTGCCTTGTTTGGTTCGAACCAAACCAAAATAATTGCTGGTGCGGACCTTTTGGGCTGGTGTGAATACAAACCATCGAACTCTGGTGCGGACCAAACAGCCGGTCCGAGACCCAGCCGGAGAGGTGTTCTCGGTTCGCTTCGTGCAGTTCGCTTGAGAAAGCGACCGCGCTCGGTCCGACCCAGTTCTAAAAATAATATGCCTTTTTGGACGCAGCAGGCTCCCATTGCTGCTTTTTTATTTATATTGTTTGATTATGCGGTAAATTCAAAGATCAACTTCACGTCATCAGACCGGCATCACGTTATCAGACCCGATAAAAATGAGCCGTGGCTCAACATGGAGCGAAGAGGAGACGAAATGTCTTTTGGATATTTGGGCAGACACCAACATATAAAGTATGTTGGAGAACCCTTATAAAAATTCTGATGCATTTAATACATTCAGTACAAGGATGGGGGAGAAGGCGTTTGAGCGGTGCACGGATAGCATAACATCATAAAATCGGCGTTGTGCCAAACGCCTCTGATGCTCCAAAAGTACTGCAAATGTTTGTAACTGTATGAAACCAATCAGTATAAGCACAACGAGGGCAGCATGCTGAATCTCCATAATCTCCATAGTTAGTTTACTTTGTTTCTTTGCTTACAATTTTTTTTTCATGCGTTAGCCCGCCCCCGACGGTCTTGTCTAATGATTGAACAATCTATGCACACACGTGCGTTGTTGACAAATTCTAGGACTGTTGCGAAAAATTGCAATGTGAAAAGGAACCGCACAAAACCAAAAAATAAACATCACGTTTTGGTCCGGACCAAAGAGATCGATCTAAGGACTTCCCTGGTGTGAATATGCCCTATGTTAAAGCATCCATAAAGTAGCATGCCATGGGACCTTTAAGACGAGGCATCAAAATGTGCGTGGCCCAAATGACCACAGTTCTAACTGCTCAAGTAAGAGGAAGTAAATTGACAAAACAACATGGCTGCCAGAGGCCCAAAATGGTCCAATCAAATATGAAGGGGCAAAAAGGGGGGGTTAACTTCTGCCAATCATCATCAAACTTGGTGTAGTTAAAGGCACATGGGGAAAGATCCATTGCTCCCAATTGTATCCAGATCCTGCAATAGGAGGCGCTAAAGCAATCAACGGAAAATGCAAACTTTGGGACAGTGATATTTTCTGAACCATGATAGCTAATTCAGCAATATAACCATTCTATTATGTAAAGTTAAATCATATCATCTTCAGTCTAGGCCAATGAAACGGGGAACAGAGGTCAGACATTGTCCGGTCTAAATCCAACCATTGAACGTTCTATCTGTCGGAACATCAAAGTATGTATAACTCTTATTTGTGTTTCGCACCAAGTGGTGTCTTATGGAAAGGGCCAGCAAGAGTCCTGTGTTTACACACCTCACGGTATTGGATCAATACAGACAAAGAATTGAACACACAAAAAACTATTTAAACATCACTAAAGACAAATACTGTACTAGGTCTTGTGTGCACACTGGTAACTGTCCCAAAGCTCACCCTCAGGACATGGAGACCTGTTCTGAAAAGCTTAAGTGGGCTCATGAAGGCGTAAGCTATAAATGTGTCCTCAGACGATCGCTAGCCAGTCACAGTGCAGACTCTTCGCACATAGTGGATTTCATCCTTGCGGAATAGAAACATTGAAGGATCCGTGCATACCAGGTATAGTACATGCACTTAACAATAGTACTTAGTTCTTGTAGCATCTTATCCAAGATAGATTTGTTGAATAAGGGGAACAGTTAGTGCTTGGCACTTGGTTCTATGAACATCCTTACTGTACAGACGGAGATATATTGTTTATCTTACTTTTGACAAATGTACTCATCGTAAGACGCTTTGGATAAAAGCATCTGCTAAATGTAAATGTAGAACATCATCCATGAAACGGCTTGTGTTATTGTACAACCTAAAAACAACTAATTAGTGTTCCATTTGTATTCCAAATGTTTATACAATTACTTATTTGGACTGATCATTGTGACTTCTTTTCTGCTACACAGATTATAAATGATGGATGGGGGCTGTCCACCCAATTCTCTCAGTTTGTCCCTCACGGGCACTCTTTACCGAGAAGTTCCGGGTGCTGGTGGAGAATCTGCCTCCTGGTCTCTCAGTCACTTTGCACTCTCTTCACTGCTCTGAGAAAGAAGAATATTGGGAAGTTTCGGACACTATGTCGCTGACAATAAAGGGACTGTCGATGGTAGATATTGTTCTGATGGCTATTTGACCTCAAGCATTACTTCAATTCAAATGCAGGGCTTACTGCCTGAGAAAAAAATAATCGATGACGGTTCTTTCATGTTCCCTCAACTAATGCACAACGATTGATGACATGTTTGCCATTCCAACTGGTATCTGGGTTGATTCCACAGTTTCGAAAGATGCTAGTCTGGGGGGAACATACACTGGAAAGGAACCAATGGGTTTGCTGTGGAGTTTGATCCCTGCTCCAGGATCTAAAGAGTATTCAATGTAAGGTACTACCTCATCAGGTCGGATGAGGGTCAAAGCTTAACTCTCAGTTACGATACTCCTTGACACTTACGTTCTTTGACCTTCTCTTGTGATAATGGGAACGGGCTGGTTTCTCTTCATACATTTCAAACATGTTGAAATACATTGCGAGTAAGGCAGGGTTCGTTTGAACACATGATTGTCCTTCTGTTCCTCAGTTTGTTCAGGGCTGACGTGGTGACACCACAGGAGGTGCTCGTATCAGTGTTTCAGGGCCACCTCTCTGCAGGCTTCAGCCAGAAGCCTCCCCTGGCCTCAGTGGTGGCCCAGAGGTGGTACATGGCACCGGGGCAGAAGAGGATCAGAGTGCGAGAGAAGGAGATTGACGGCATCCTCTTCATCCCTCCGGGTATGTTCCAATAGCCTCCCCCCCCCCCCCCCCCCCCCCCGGTTCTGTGCAATCCTGAGCTGATCCGTTAGCCAAGCGTTCTCTGGATCTAAACTGTTGTACTCCTAAGGTCCTGGACCCTTTCCGGGAGTGTTGGATTTATGGGGCTATAGTGAGAAGGCGTTGGAGTGCCGTTCCGCATTGCTTGCGTCTCAAGGTTTCGTAGCCTTTGTGGTCAACTACATCTTTCCTGACAGAGAAGTCACGATGGACTATCTTCTGGTCTGTGATGTTTTCGTCCATCCTCACCTTGTTTCTGTCGATGGCTGTAGTTTCTCTCGGTCTTGTGCAGGTGTTGATCAGTGGATTTGTTAGGTAATCTAATGGGAGTGTTCTGGGTCATCTTTGTCCGTACAGAGGGCGTTTGGGTTTCTCCAGGAGCATCCGCTAGTGATCAGCAACAGAGTCGGACTCATTGGCATCTCTCAGGGTGCAATCCTGGTTCTCAATATGGCGTGCAGCACCGAAGCTATCAGTGTAAGTACTTCCAAGAACAAGGCGGATATAAGTTGTCTTCTTTCAACTGTATGATGTGTCTTAACTATTTTGTGTTCCAGCCTCGCTGCTGTGTCTCTGTCAATGGCAGCCCCTTATTGGTGGAAGAGACGGTAGTCAAAATGATGAACGATCTCTTTAAAATGTAAGTCTCCTTTTAGATGTTTATTGTTGACGAAATTCATTGCTATCTAATTCCATAGAAATTCCAACGGCAAAACAGGATTAAAGTATTCTTTTCTGGATTGCTACAATAGTCAACAAATGCCCATTTACGTCCCTAATACAAATATGGTTATTGCTTTATTTGAATCACATGATTAAATAACTTTTTCCATCAGGAAGGAACACACCATTCAGCGAAATGAGCAAAACCAAGTAATAATACGCGGTCTGACCCTACCTCACCCAAAAGATGCAACTATAAATGTAGGTACACGCATGCACATGCACGCACACACACAAAATGCACTCAATAATATTGTTTGTTATATCTTTGCTAGATGGAAAATATAAACTGTCCACTGTTGCTGGTTGTTGGGGAAGACGATTATAATTTCGCATCTGCAGAATGTGCTGAGTTGGTAAGTGGACAGACTAGAGTCTTCATTTATTAAACAGGAAGTCGAATCGAGATCGACTTCCTTGAGAGACCTGCATACAAATAAACACATATACACAAGTTTGACAAGATGAGCACAACTGTCAATACAAACCTTGTATCCAAAGTTAAGCAGATACAGTGAGCAGAAAGTTACATACATCATACAGAGAGGCTGACTTAAAGTAAGTGATCTGATTAGAGGAACTAAATCAGGGTTTCTAAATGTTCTTGTATGCTGAATACTACTTTAAACCTGATTTGCCAAGCTCCGTTTTTATAAGTGGTCCATCGAGATTTTAAGCCTATAAAACCCTTCTACCTACACATCATTTTGTGATAATTAATACAAATCCAACCATCATATCTGACGCTGTATATTGTACAGACCTTGTAGCTAGGTAAGGGAGGCTTGCTGACAGCCCACACAAGGATATAGATGGTCTTAAACAGTTTTGTTTTTTTGGGCTGGAACAAAACAGACATGTTTGTAAGAGATGCGGATTGGAACACAGGACTGAACAGAAGCTCACATTCCCTCACAGATAGCAAAGAGGATGCACACAGCAGGCAAAGAGCACCTGGTGACCATACTGAGCTATCCAGGTGCCGGACACATCATCAAATTGCCCTATGACAACTTTGTCCGGGTCTTCCCTTTCCGCTTTTCATTCTACGACCAGCAAGGTAAAAAAAAAGTAAATTGTTAATTTTTAGTTAAAAATGTAGTTCTTAATTAGGGATTATTGGTAATGTGTGTGTGTGTGTGTGTGTGTGTGTGTGTTGCAGTAATTACACTGTGGGGAGGACACACAAAACCTCATGCATTTGCTGAGGAAGACAGTTGGGACAAGACCTTGGCCTTCCTCAGGCGACATCTGTACCCTGATCCTCAAGGTCTCCCCGATGCAGCGCTGTGAACATACAGACAGCAGCTATGGCCTTTGGTGACAATACGTCTGAGACTACCAGGTTTGGCTGTGAATGTGTGATATTTCTTCTCCTAAAGTGTCACAGATCTCAGGGGTGGGATGTGCAAAGTGTTCTTGTTCAGGGTGGGATTTGCTGGGCAAAGAACCTGAATGGCCAGTAGTCGTTCCACCTCCCACCCTCGGCCTATGTACGCTGAGAGGGGAAACATTAAAATAGGCAAAGAGTGAAGCTATTTTAAAAGTCCCCAGGGAGACAGTGAAAGGTGGGACAATCGATCGGACAATAAATCCAACCAATGATTAGATGTATGGTTTAATATTTAGCTCCACCCCTTTCACAATCACAAATACAAATGTTGCAGGGTACTTCACCAACTTCAAATTATTAGATTATTATCTCTAGACCAGTATGTAGCCAAGTATAATCTGTAGCTTGGTATTTTATTTTATATATGCTATTGTGTGTAATTATATATATTTATCCTGTTATGTCTGGGTAATTATATATATATATATATATATATATATATATATATATATATATATATATATATATATATATATATATACACAGTGGGGCAAAAAAGTATTTAGTCAGCCACCAATTGTGCAAGTTCTCCCACTTAAAAAGACGAGAGAGGCCTGTAATTTTCATCATAGGTAAACCTCAGCTATGAGAGACAAAATGAAAAAAAAAATCCAGAAAATCACATTGTCTGATTTTTTTAAGAATTTATTTGCAAATTATGGTGGAAAATAAGTATTTGGTCACCTACAAACCAGCAAGATTTCTGGCTGTCACAGATCTGTAACTTCTTCTTCTTTAAGAGGCTGTTTACCTGTATTAATGGCACCTGTTTGAACTCCTTATCAGTATAAAAGACACCTGTCCACAACCTCAGTCACAGCCTCAACCTCCCTCAACAGTCACACTCCAAACTCCACTATGGCCAAGACCAAAGAGCTGTCAAAGGACACCAGAAACACAATTGTAGACCTGCACCAGGCTGGGAAGTCTGAATCTGCAATAGGTAAGCAGCTTGGTGTGAAGAAATCAACTGTGGGAGCAATTATTAGGAAATGGAATACATACAAGACCACTGATAATCTCCCTCGATCTGGGGCTCCACGCAAGATCTCACCCTGTGGGGTCAAAATGATCACAAGAACGGTGAACAAAAATCCCAGAACCACACGGGGGGACCTAGTGAATGACTTCCAGAGAGCTGGGAGCAAAGTAACAAAGGCTACCATCACTAACACACTACGCCGCCAGGGACTCAAATCCTGCAGTGCCAGACGTGTGCCCCTGCTAAAGCCAGTGCATGTCCTGGCCCGTTTGAAGTTTGCTAGAGAGCATTTGGATGATCCAGAACAGGATTGGGAGAATGTCATATGGTCAGATGAAACCAAAATAGAACTTTTTGGTATAAACTCAACTCGTCGTGTTTGGAGGAGAAAGAATGCTGAGTTGCATCCAAAGAACACCATACCTACAGTGAAGCATGGGGGTGGAAACATCATGCTTTGGGGCTGTTTTTCTGCCAAGGGACCAGGACGTCTGATCCGTGTGACGGAAAGAATGAATGGGGCCATGTATCGTGAGATTTTGAGTGAAAACCTCCTTCCATCAGCAAGGGCACTGAAGATGAAACGTGGCTGGGTCTTTCAGCATGACAATGACCCCAAACACACCGCCCGGGCAACGAAGGAGTGGCTTGGTAAGAAGCATTTCAAGGTCCTGGAGTGGCCTAGCCAGTCTCCAGATCTCAACCCCATAGAAAATCTTTGGAGGGAGTTGAAAGTCCGTGTTGCCCAGCGAAGGCCCAAAAACATCACTGCTGTAGAGGAGATCTGCATGGAGGAATGGGCCAAAATACCAGCAGCAGTGTGTGAAAACCTTGTAAAGACTTACAGAAAACGTTTGACCTCTGTCATTGCCAACAAAGGGCATGTAACAAAGTATTGAGATGACCTTTTGTTATTGACCAAATACTTATTTTCCACCATAATTTGCAAATAAATTCTTTAAAAATCAGACAATGTGATTTTCTGTGTTTTTTCTTTTCATTTTGTCTCTCATTGCTGAGGTATACCTATGATGAAAATTACAGGCCTCTCTCATCTTTTTAAGTGGGAGAACTTGCACAATTGGAGGCTGACTAAATACTTTTTTGCCCCACTGTATATATATATATATATATATATATATATATATATATATATATATTATGTGTGGGTATTTAAATAGTCAATATTTTTGTGAGGTAATGTTACATAGGTGCATTATTTGATATTCTAGGTAATGGTTTTCTCTGTCTCCTGTCTCAGGTGTGGGGCATCACGGGGGAGTTGTCTATAAGGGTTGGGGTTTATTCTGTTTGGGGTGGACAGGGAAGTTATGTTGAACGCCATCGGGCATGGAGCCGGCTTCTGTGACCTCTGCCGTGTTTCTGTATTATGATCTTGCTCTCTTCTTCCTTAATAAATGTTCATCGTGGACTGCAGTTTGGGGTATTGGTGTTCTGTGTCCTGATTTCCCGCTCGGCGACAGAAGAACCCGAATGACTGCTCATTAATGTGTTCGCCTCATTGGTTAGGTACTGGTTATTAGCTCATTAGTTTCCAAGAATCTGACTGCCAAGACACAGTATGGCATTAAGGGGAACCTCTTCGTTAACCATTTTTCCTTCATAATTATCTGTCATTTTTATATTTCTTCTGTTAGTCTTCTTGACTACAAATGTTTTATTTGTAACTCCTGTAACTCTTCAGTAATTACTGAACAACTATTCACTTAGGGCCCCGTTAGGGCCCCCGTAAGGGCCCCAGTAAGGGCCCCAGTTAGGGCCCCAGTTAGGGCCCTGGTCATTCATCATTCGTTACTCAGGAACTAATACAGTAGTCCCCTAGTCTGTTTACCAGTAACTCCTCAGTAGTTACTGAATGACTGTCCCTTAGGGCCCCGTAAGGGCCCCAGTTAGGGCCCTGGTCATTCATCAATTGTTACTCATTCGTTCCTCAGTAACAACCCACGTTTTTGCGTACCTTATTGTTAAGTGTTACCCATTTGATATGTATTATTCTTTAATGGAAGCATCGATTGTGCATGTTTCTTTTATGATCTATTTACTTCCATGGTCAACTTTTACGTTAATTTTTTTAACCTTTAGTCTCTTGGTGATCAGCTTGAACCCAAATTTAGTCATAGGAGACTTTGTGTTTTAAAATAATCGAGAAAATAATTACTTGACAACTGACAACATCTTTCTACTATAATAGCAGGCCCGTCGGACAAGTTGAAACTTGGTCAAGGGCGCATGTGCCAAGCAACCTGTGGCAAGCAGTGCGTAAGGTGCAACACAATTTTCAGCTTCAGAAGAAGCTGTTTGTTATTATTTTCAACTAACCAACAATATTTGCCATGTCGCGTGCGAGTCGCGTGTTGATGAAGCTTCAGTCTGCATTTGCTTTTGTTCGCTGAATGGTGAAAGATTATTTAAATGTTGGCACAGCTTTTCAGAGTCATTAGTGGTGAACGCTAAAAGATAGGTCTTATCATAACCCTAAAAGTACACATCATACAATAAATTACAATACATGAGTTCACAACTGCACGCGTATATAGAAAAATATTTGTTTTATTGACAACAATTAGCTGAACATTAAACGGTCCTGTCCTTCCACTCCCTGTTTTCCCAGTTAAACACAGAAATCGACTACATTTGTCCCAATGTTTGTTATATGTGAAATGAAGCAAAAAAAAGACACTCTTTCTCTGGTAACGCAGTCGTTCGCAACACCTTTCTTCTTCATCGTTTCTTCTATTTGTCGTTAAATCATGCTCCAATCTTTCATCGATCGATGCTTTGGATGTTGTGGATGCAACGGAATATATGATCCATCGTTGCGGAAACATTTATAATGATCGCGATGAGTTCTGACCGTTCTGCCTCCATTTTGTCTGTGGTCAAACTAAAACAAACAAGTGACAGCGGCCGCACTTATCCAGCCTCTTGCGAACTTAGACCCTACATCATACCCCGCCCCTTGCAAGCCCACCCCCCTAAACCCCCCGTTGATTCTACTGATGTCTAAACAGCATCGATGTCCGCATATAAAGCATTAATCACCATCAACTGTGATTCACCCTCAGGGTCGAATCTCCTGATATACAAATGCGGCGGAAATGCCGAGGACATGTGTGAAAACGGTTGCTGGTATGTAACGTTTTGGGTTGTTCAGTACCCCCCCACCCCCCAACACCCTTTCCCATTCCAATTCTCGCCTGGACATGTAGATAATGATAATAACACAGACAGAATAACTGAGGATGGAAATCGATCAACTTGTCTACTTGTTTGAAAAAGGACAAAATGCCGCCGCCCTCTTCTTCATTGTAATGCATGGGATTACCCTCCATTTAATGTGGATTGCATCAATTTCCCTTATATTCTTAGCAGTGCCCTATTTTTGGGCATTACCTTTATAGTAGATGAAAACACATATCTTAATTTCTTCACCAGTGGTAACTTATACTTTATTATACATCCTCAGGGTTTTCTTTTATCCTGAGTACCTGATTTGAGTCCAATTCATCTTATGTTTAACATATCCAAAAGCCCAAAAAGGGCTTCAATGGATGGTTAATATCAGTTGGATTCATTCAAGAATTTCACAATGTTATGGTTGCCATGTCAGCCATGTCAAAAGATGGAAACAGCCCGCTGCTGTTGACGCAGTTCCAGTTCACAGTGCTCTGTAGGGCCTCTTTAGAACTATAGAAAAAGACACTGGAGTAGACATAATAGAAATAATAGAAATCAAGCAGTTCAGCCATCGGCTACCATGCAGAGTTCCTATTGATCTAAAGCAACATGAGAGGGATCGTATGAGGGAGGGAAGGCGTGCGAGAGACTGCAGACGATATGCACTACAGAAGCCCTCTGTCCATCAACCCGTGGGCTCAACCAGCGTGCTTCGACTCCTAACATTGTCGAGTTGCATTCGTTTTTAAACACTATTGTATGTATATTTATTGATATATACCTTAACTGTAGTGCCCAATTTGGATGAGTTAGAAATCACGGGGGTAATAAATGAGGAAGCTAAAGTAAGTTCCCAATTTTTAGCTCCTTATTTGCAGCTGATGTGTGACCAGGTCGATTTTTTTTAAAAGTTTTTTAATGACAAACTGGCTACCACTGGTGCTGTGACACGTTTATTGATAAAAAACAACAATGCATTTGGAATCAGTCCTCTGTACTGCCATACATCCCCAGTATAGGATTCAGTTTGGCCCGAATGGTTTTTCCCACATGTAACCGATCTCAAAAATGGTTGTAAAGGCAATGTCAGGCCAGCGTTTTCCATACTGATGGTATGGGAAAAAAATATATATATATTGTTAAAATAAGATAATAGATTCATAATCATACATAATTGCATGCTTCCTCCATACTTCCAGACTCACCTAATCCAGTTTGAGGCTTCCTGACAGGGGGGTCGCGGGTATGGAGAGATGGAATTATTTCAAAGCTGTTCTTTGGCTGTTACTCATCGAGGGAGTGCATAATGGAAAAAGGGTTTTTCTGCAATCCTGGTCCAATGTGCCTTGAATCTTTAGGAAAGTATTGATAGACAACCGCCATCGCTTTACTGCCATCACAGTGTCTATGTCTGGCTTTTATTTTCTGTACTTTTGTGGTTGATTTATGTCATATTATTCAGAAAGGGTTGTTTGAGGGAGAGATTACACGTTCCTTTTCTGAACTCATTTTCAGATTAAGTAAGCATACATACAAGCGTACATCAACGTCAAACCTATTGCGCTGGTCTCACTGTAGTACATTTTTGAAATAAGTTTGGTTCTGTAAGTGCTGCCAGAACGTCAGCAGCACTTTCCGCTTGTTCAGTACTGACGGAAAAGCCGCCGCTGTTATCGACGCGGTTCCCCATTACAGCGTTCTCGCAGTGCGTCGCGAGACCCAGAACTAAACAGAAGAAGGTGATCAATGCGCCGCGTATGGCGACGGAGAATCACCGAGCAGCAGTTCAGCCTTCGGCTTCCGCGCAGGGCTCCTGGAACAACGCCTTTTTTGGTGCAAAGGCCCGCGCCTGGGGCTCCCTCCATTGATCCGAAGCCACAATGGAGAGAGATGGCGAGAGAGCGGGGGAGGGCGAGAGAGCGGATGAGTCACTGCAGACAATGCACTCACTCCCGTCGTGTCAACCGGCGTGCATAGGCTCTCCCAACGGGTGTTGGGGAGGGGAGAGGGGCCTTCCTGCTCCGAACGCCAGTCTTTCATGGTTGTGTTTTGATGGAAAACACTACTGTGTTTTGATCCGTCAAATCGTATCTGCTGGGGTCCTTTTTATCGCACGGCAGGCGCCTGTAGTTTCGGTCAATTACAACCGACTTCCCCAGCGTTCTTTATCCGGAGACCCTCTCTGGGTGATAATGAATTATTGAAAGCCCACCTCCGTCGAGGACCCCCGTAGTGTGTGTTTGTCGATGGGGGTTGTTTGTGGACTGTTGACACTGGGAGGGCTTTTAAAGGAATATTACTCACAGGCTTCACTTTCCATATTACCCTGCATAGCTGGGGGTGGATTCTGAGCGGCCAGCCGATGACAACACACTGGTTTCGTTTAGAGACGCTTACAATTCTCCAGTATGTCATGTGAGAACATTTGTGGGAATAATACTTTTTTTGGGGTTTTATTTACAGAAGGTGCGATTGATGGAGACCTCAGCCGACATGCACATCCACACCCAATAGAGGAAGGTCAAAACAAAGGACTTTAATCATGTCTCTGAGGGTGGGCTTTGGAGAAATATTGAAGATGACAGCCGTGTTGAGGCAGGTACAACACTTGCGATTCTCTCATGGCAAATGATGACGGATAGCGTTGGGGCTGTGCCTTGTTAACAAAGGGGATTTTTTGCTGCTGAATTGCACCTTTGGCTGATTGTCACTTGTATGTGCTGTACAAAGTGAAAGTATATTGCGAAGAAGAGATGTATTATATTTGGTTTTAGGATCCATGAATAATAATGACTTATTCTTTGTATTACCTTTTGCTTCCTTTGTTTGGTGTTTCGATAGAGTATCTAACCAAGTGGTCAGACAGATACTGTTGCTGGCAATGAACCCTTTGAAGGTATCGTTGATCTAATTGGCCGATATACAGGCCAATTAGCACAAGATCTCTGTTTCAAATGAAAAGGCGAGAGGCAAGAATAAAGCATATTCTTGCAGTGAACTTTGTTGCAATGAAGGAATACAAATTATCCTTGCTCTTATGTGCTCTTAGAAGGTGAATAGTTAGCCTTTCTCTATATGTCTTGTTTCTATTCTTGGCCAAGAACCTATAGTGTGCAGATGAATAGAGTGAAGTAGGCGGTCATTCAAATGTGTTACGCTGTCATGTTATTCAAATGTATTTCTTTTCACTCAGCCTGAGTGTCAGTCAGGTTTTTCTGTGTTTCTGAACCAATTACACATAGGGCGTAATATTTGTGCTTACAGCCCATTGTGTTGCGGTTTGAGAGCTGTCATTTGCTTATTGTCCAGTCCATGAGCAGCAGGGCTTTGATGAGGGATCTACACACGTAAATGTATTGTATGTGACCTGTATATAGGTCATATACCTGTCGTATATGACCTATGACCTATAAGTTTTAAAAATCTATAATCTGTATATTTTTGAAATATATCTGCAGTCTTTGATCTGGAAAAGAGTTTCAGGTTTCAAACATAGTACATCGTTTTCATAATCGGTTCACATGCTTAAACAAAGTCTGCGATCTTTATTAACGCTTTAAATTAAAGTTAAACGCTGTGAGCTACATTTATGTGTTCAAATACGGGTTAAATAGCTCTATATTCCGACAGCCGTCAATGATAAAGTGTTTGGTCGGGTATATTGGTCTCACAGTCCTGCAGCTCTGCACTGAATGGAAAAATATATATGATAGCCTGCTTTATCCAATCAGGAGAGAGAACTCTACAAAGAGACGGCCCTCTGTACGCATTCAGCGGCAGCCAGCAGGGGTTCAGTGTTGACAGACAATAGCGGAGCAGGCGAAGCTACTGGTCCCAGCGCTCCCAGTAACCGCTTACAAAACCAAACCGACAAAAGTAGGAAAAAGTGCCGCCAGGAAAAAGAGCTCTATATCTATAAGATCTATATCAGTGGTGCCTTCGATCGATGGGAAACTTGGTGACGTACGGAGCAAGGGGGGCAGGGCTAACTGCAGAAATGTACAGGAAGTAAGCCTGAACGACGCTTACAGGGACTTTGAGTAAGAGCTGAGTCATCTGGATGAGCGCTGTATTAACCGTGTGACTCAAGCAGGTGCACGTCATCTCTGGTTTTCCATCTTCATTTCTCCCCCATTGCCAGAACCCTTAGAGCAGATGCACAATTTCTATTACGGCAGGCATATATCTGTTTTTTGTTTTTATATTGTCCATAACTTATTCATCTATTTTTAGTCGTGTTTGTCATTGTTGCAATGTCTGCTCTACGTGCCTTACCCTTAATTGTCCCCTGGGGATAAATATATATTTTTTGAATCTTGAAACTTGAATGTATAAGATGCTGACACTGCTCTGGGTAGCTCCGTTCTGTCTCTTGAAAGGCACTGGATTCGATCCCCAATGTCTGCAGCCATGCCAGGTGACATGATCTGAACTAACTGCCTCTTTAATTGGCAGTGATACTGAACAGTATCAATGTCACAAAATCAGACAGACGGTGCCATAAGATATGTGGCCTTGTTTCAGAATTCAACTCTCAAAAGTAAATAATATGGTCATTAAGGACCCAAAAGGGATTGTGATTTTCTTTTAAGGTCATATGATAAATTATTATTATTTTATTATTATTATTATTATATTTTATCCAATAACCAACAGCAACATAAATCCTGTTTGAATGAATCAAGATTTCAGGATTCATCTACCACTTGTATGATGGATGAATCACCATTACTCAGTGAGTCCGCCTGCTTGCCAACTCCCAGAGTGAGTTCCAGAGTGTGAGATTACATCTGCAGTGGCTGTGGATGCTGACAAGTGTTCCTTCTGTAATTTGGAATAAGTAAACATCCGTGGAAGAATGATCAACTACTCGCTGCAGGGGGATGGCGTTAAAGCCAATTATAATTCAAAACAAATGAAATCATATCACAAAACTGCAAATAATGGATGTATCAGGATTTGTGCTGACTCAGATTTTAAGGAGCATCACCAGAAAGTAATTATGAACGTACTGGTTCTGTGTCAACACAGGGGAGATTGAGTAGACTGCGTGCCTTGCAGGACTGTGCCTTCCTCTTGGCTGCCTGTAGCTTGAATAGTTTCAATTAAAACGCTATACCAACCTATGAGGAGGAGACAATTCATGCCGACATCATTTACCAAAACAAGCAGTTTGGCAGGCCTTTATTTTGTGTAACGTGTCACTTGTCGGCATTCAGATTAAGTCACGTAGACGCTGAGAACAATGACGGCAAACGGTAGGGATTGTATGGTTAGATGCCCAGTGTGATTGTGCATTATACACCGTGAATGTCTATATACGCATCGTAAAGTATACGCTATGGACATGCATGTTCGGTGTGAACTGCACCCCCTACACGAGCTTAGACCACACACACACACAAACACAAACAAACACAAACATGAAGCAGACGTTTCAGACGGAGGACTCTTGAGTCCACCTCATGTTGGACTCTGGTCATCACTTTTGCTGTACTTGGTTACAACCTTGCGGTCATAATTGCAAAACAAACACAAAACAACACACACACACACACACACACACACACACTGCATCCCATCAGAGAATGTAACCTCCCCCACGAGGGTTGCATTCATCAAAGTCGTGCTGCGTTTTGCCAGCAGTGCGTTTCCTTCTCTGGGTGCCTCATGTCCATTTCAGCTTTCCTACCACTGGGTGCCTGAGCAACACACACACACACACACACACACACACACACACACACACACACACACACACACACACACACACACACACACACACACACACACACACACACACACACACACACACACACACACACACACACACACACACACACACACACACACACACACACGGTTCTCAAGGTTCTCCGTCCTTCAGTGTAGGTGAAGGCATCTTCTGCAACATAGACACATAGGCGCCCGATACGATCCATGGCATCGTTTGGACGTAGCTGTGTGCTACATTTGACATTCACTTATTGGAACAAACGCATGGCCTGAAGGCTGCAGTCAGCAAGTTGCAAGTTGTCACTTTGCCCGCACTGCTCCAGTATCACACAGACAAACACACACACACACACACACACACACACACACACACACACACACAGGCACACGCGCACACACACACGGTCGTTTGGTTCTTTCATGATTTGTTAAAACGCCTAAACGCATTTGTTCACAATGATTCATGCAGCGGTTGTTAAATTAGTTCATCGCTTATTTAACACGCTCTTGTAAAGCGGCAACACCCAATTTGAATAATGAATATCAGCGGGAATAACACACCCACACCGATACACAACGAGGGAACGCAAGGAACGGAAGAAGAAAAAAGACGGGTTCCTCTTAATTTTTCAAACACTGCATCAGTGACTCTATCGTCGCGGGGGGGGGTCCGGCGTTCACGCAGTAAACACAGCTGTGAGTCTCTTCGTTATTTATGGCCGCCATAAATCACGGCCATCTTAAAACACCCCGGAGAACCGCGGGCCGGTACGTGGATCTCAGGTGGTCACACACACACACACGTACACGCACACACACACACACACACACACACACACACACACACACACACACACCTAAGAAACACACACACACACACACACACACACACACACATCTAACATACATATGCACTTACACACCTGCGTCACACACACACACACACCTGCGAAACACACACACACAAACACACCTGCGAAACACACGCACGCACACACACAGTCACACAAACACACACACGCCTGCGAAACACACACACACGCACACCTGCGTCCCACAGAGCACAGAGAGAGGCATTAGCCACTTGGTTTAAGGAGCACATCTAAGCCGGGGCCTCCGGGCCCCTCCTTTATCAGGAGGCTCGGTCGCAAGAAAATGAAATCTTGTGGTGTGATTTATGGTCTAGAATTTACTGGTGGACAGTAGCGTGCTGTAACCTTGACATTGTGTACCAGTGTGTGTGTGTAAATCTTGGATTAAGTGTTTTTTCGGACAAAAGGGCGACAGGGGAAAGTGTTTGGCCCTGTGATAAACGAAGGACGCCTGAAGTAGCGCAGAGCTATAGTTAATTGACTAGTTTTTATTGGAGCTAAGAAGTCTGGAAATCAAATTAATTAGGAGGACTGAATGCGTTGTGATACTAGTTTATGAACCTCACTTGAACATTTGCAATTTAATCGAAGGGATGCGCTGATATTTTTTAATTGTCTTTTTAACCAGATTAAAACGATTCAAGTCATTCCAGATTCCTCGTTGTGAATCAAGAACAGGAGTTATCTGGGTTAGCATTTGCTTTCCACCAGCCGCTTCCATTGACTTGCAGAGTTACAGTACCCGAGCTCCTGTTCATGTGAAGGGAAATCACTTTTAATTACTTTACAAAGTTTTCCAATGTGTCCGATTAGTCACTTCATTAAAACATGTGCCATTAACAGCACAATACGGTTGTGGTTTGTCCACAAACACAGATCCAGCGGCACTATTTGCAGCCCTTCGATTTTTGCGCTGATGTACCGTGGACAGGTCAGCCTCTGTGTAGACGACCAAGCTACAATTAGCCATAGCAGAATTGCCCCAAAGGCAGCTTAACGTAGCAGTTATCCCTGCCCCACACCACCTAGGGGGCTCGTCCAGGCCGCCTTCAGCCCAGGACGATGTTATTCAAATCCAGTTTATTGTACCGACTGAAGCAATCTTACACACAGAGCAGGTGTTCCTTGAGGCCACGTCCAAGTTCTCCTGAGTGTGTGTGGTGATGGCTGGGTTAACCTGCGGAGCATTGGTTTCTCAATTCCCCCCCAGGTGTGAAGCCTCCTCCAGCCCCAGAGTCCAATCAGCCTGACCCTTGCTGGGTGGGTGAGTGTGTGTTGCAGGCATGTTGCTTAGGGAGGTAGGGCATCGAACCCAGAACAATTGGAGAGGACGCTATCCTGCCAGCTGCATGCCTGAATCAAAGAAAATCAAATAAAAAATACTCCTAATGAGGATTACCAAAGAGCATTAAATGAAACATCTGCTTACCAACGCAACGCAAATCTTCGCCCTGTTCCTTCCATGCATTTCATGACTCATCTCGCCCTATTTTTGTTCCTTTCTGATTCCTCTCTACTTTCACTTCTTTCAATTTTTCTAAGCTGATAGCTGCGGCAAAAGGCAAGTGGCTGACCTGGATCCGGGTCTGTGCACAGGTACAGAGCAAAAGCCAATTTCAGATGTGTCATTGGGGCTGACATCACCAGCTTTCTGTGACACTCTGAAAAAAGGGAAGGAGAAATACCTGGCTCTCTCCATCCTTGCCTCAGCCTGCATAGTTACAACTCTGAAATGTGTTAATGTGGGGTTAAATGTAAACAACAGCGAGTCATGAGAACATGCTTGGGTCACGTTTGTCCAGCACACGACAGTAAAAGCATTTCTCAGATGTGATCGCAAAAGATTGACTCAGTTTATTTTGAAACAGCTTAGTCCTTCGCACATGACTCTCTCGCCGAAGGTTCCTTGACTTCATCTTCCTACATGTAGAAGTTGGCCTCCTGTTCATCTCCTAATCCAGCATTCCCTCCACCCCCTGAAGATCAGCAGTGCTTCCCAGCCCCCTGTACTTTAATGTCTCCTTTTCGAGATCATTGCCATCAAACATCATTGGATTTAGAGTCTGTGAGCCCCCCCCTCCTCTCCCTCCCTAAACCACTATCTCAACCAACACCCCCTGTGTTGCCCCAGAGCTGGGTGCTGCATTATGTATAGCGTCTTTCCCTCTGGTAAGAACACCCACTCAAATCGGGCTTTTGTCTTTAACGGTTTCAATGGGCCATCATTCCCGGGACAAATGACTCTGCAGCCGTCACTGGGATTTGTGGGGTCCGGCTCCGATCAGCAGTGGTGGGAATGGGACACCAGGGTGCAAATATTTGCCCCTTTTCCGGAGCGATGCTATGAAGTTCAAGTAGGCGAAGTAAATGGACAGGAACAACATTGCTGAATTTTCAGCATTGCAACTAACATAACATTTGCACTGGCCTCTATGTTTCTTTAAACTGTTTACTTACCCTATTTTCTGGCAGTTTCGTGATGTCAAACGGGACTGACCAGAAAAAGTGAACAAAGGCATACCTGCATGGTCGAACCGCTTTCGGCGTGTGAATGTGTGCATGAATGGGTGAATTTAAGGCAATATTGTAAAGCGCTTTGAGTGGCCACTGGTTATAAAAGAGCTGTATAAAGGCAGTCCATTCACCATGTACCATTCCTGTCCAGTGGTTATGGTCAATCTCCTATTTTCGCAGGGTTTGCGTGTTTAAAAAACCTGCATAGAAGTGTGGTCTTTGAGGGGGGGGCTGTGAGTTGAGTGTGTGTGTGTGTGTGTGTGTGTGTTTTTGTGTGTGTGTGTGTGTGTGTGTGTGTGTGTGTGTGTGTGTGTGTGTGTGTGTGTGTGTGTGTGTGTGTGTGTGTGTGTGTGTTGAAAGATGAGGGGATTGGGGGTGGGTGGTGGGGTGAGGCATTTGTTGATGGATTCAGTTGAAACACCTGAATATTGTCACAGTGTGTCACGTGTCTCTTTCCACGTCCATCCGGATGTTTATTGTTATAATGTCGTTGATGCAACCTGAGGTTGAGCTGGAGCTGCATTAATAGCTCCGGCAGCCTTGGAGGGGGCGGGTTGTGGTGTCATGCGATCATTAAACTGTCAACGACTGCCATGACTCAGGGTCAGGGCTGACACAGCTCTTCCTGTCTTCTCTTTCCCGGCTGCAGGAAGCAAATGGCGTCCACTGCCGGCGATGCCACACAAGCAGTGGAGGCTGGGGTCTGGGTAAGGATTAATTAACAGGGAGGCTCAGGGATTCACTGATCACCTCGTTAACTTGGTCACCGACATAACCGGTGTACTCAGCAGAGGTCTGATAAGAATCAGTTTTTTTTCTGTGCTTAATTGGTTTGGCTCGGGGAAGGAAAAAGTGTTTCTTAACCAGGCTTCGTTTATCACATGGCAGTTAAAGGGGACATATACCACCTGGTGTGAGTGGGATTTGCCATTACAAGCCGTTTTCAAAATGTGCAGCATTGTGACATCACAGGTGGGCATGTCCACCTAGATGCGTGACGGATAGATGAGCACCGTTTGCCGCAGTCCACTGAGAAGGCAGGTAGACTGATCTATCCAGCACACATCTAGGTGGACACGCCCACCTGGGATGTCACAATGCTGCACATTTTCAAACCTGCTTGTAATGGCTAATCACACTCACACCTGGTGGTATGAGATGTCCCCGTTTAAGAACCTGAGGATATCGCCGTAACCAGGTTGAAATCATTTTTTTTGTGTGCATGTAAACCCACTTAAAAAAAAACGAAGAAAGCACTGAGAAAAAAACAATGCTTAGGCCCATGCATGTTGCAGATACACCCCCCCGATCCACACACAACCATCCCCTTCAGCTGTGGGGCTCTAACGGCGGGTACTGGGACTGGGAGGGGAGGTCCACTGGTCGGACCGCCCTCCCAGTGGCAGAGGGCCAGGATTTATCCATAAAACCAACAGTTTTTTTTATGAGTTGCTCTGGTGTTAGTCGTGTCACAAGTTATGGCTGATGTTGAGCCGGGGAGTAAATCCCTCATTCTGAGGCTCCGGTGGCACAGCGGCCAAGTGCTGGGGGGTTTCCTCCACTGGTTGTTTTTATTATTGCTGTTACACACCGGTACAGAATGGACACTGAAGAGTCTTTCAGCGTGCCTCTTAGGAGCAGAAAGACCACATGTTTGGATGAAAGAAAAGTCGTTTTTTTCACCAAACGTCATCCAATCATAACAGTCCTAGAAGCATTCATGCAAATACATATCCATGCTTAATTACCTAATACTGATAGATCTGTGCACATAATCGTTGAGGTTTTAATCTAAAGCTAGGACTACCAGCGGCTGCTCCCTGGATCATATAAGGCTATTCCGCAGTATAAATCTACAGCGGAACCATCCGTCAATGCGTTGTGACATTTAATATCATCAAAAGGTATGGTCTAAAGCCTTGGCAGCTTGAGTGACCTACCGACACATGCATGATACCATGCACGCGGGTGATATCATGTAGAGAAGGGAGGACAGGAGGGTAGAAATGCCAACTTGTAATGTTAAGCTCGTGAGCAACAGCATATTCTTGGTGTATAGCTTCTGGTCATCACACATCGAGGGTGTGTGTGTGTGTGTGTGTGCGACCAATTAAAAAAGTGCTTATGAAGTAGATGTCTATAATTGTCGAGGTTGCTATAAATACCGCCTCGCATTAAATGATTGTGGTCTTCCCGTCTCATCCCTCTCCTTCATCTCTTTGTCACCTCTTTTGTCATCCCCTCTCAATTTCGATTTTCCCGCCTTTCGTCACAGACTTTGTAGAATCTGGCTCACGGACACTAAGGGCGGCCATAGTGCCACCCTTGTCAGCTCACAGATGATTCATAAAACGGACGCCTTGGCTCATATCACTGAAGCGCCACTGGCCCCTACGACCATGTACAATGTGCTTGATGTACGATAATTACTGCGGGGGGTAAATTGTGTTGGACTGGTCAAGGTCTCCCCACAACATGCCAGTGGCCGGGGGGGGGGGCAGCGGGGTCAACAGTGTAATTGGAATTGAAGGCGCTGACACGCTCGCTTGATGTGACACCGACCTTGGGTTTGTAAATAAAACCGCTGTGAGGATGGAGGGGGGGGGGATGGTGTTACACTGGAGGTGACGGGCGGATGTGCAGGAAGTACTTTGGGGACGTGTTTAGGAGTGGCTCGCTCCCGACCATGTATTTTGCTCTTGTTGGGTTTCAAAAATTCCACGTTTAATGTATTTGCCATCCATACAAAAAAACGCCTAAATATCAGATTGGACTCACATTTGTTGAGGCTGTCGATGGTCATTAGCCGTCATCAGCTGCTTCTAAAGACGAACAAACTGCGATCTGATCGTTAATCCTCGCTCAAAGCCAGCGCACACACTTTGATATTGCTCACCATCAGCTCACCTCAACCACCACTTTAGGAGCCACGCTCTCCCTTAGATGTGGCCCTTGTGCTTTTTGCCGCCAGAAACACTTCGGTCTTTTCTCTCCCTCGGTTGGATTGTTAATTGATTTAGAAAGAAAGTAGGTCCCTTTAAAATGTTGATCTGCTTGTGTGATTCAGAGCCAGCCCGCCCGCCGTCCGCAGCCCAAGATATTACCAAGATTGAGTGTCTGCTCCTTATGGAACCGCTGTTGAGGGACTATTACGAGTGAGCAGTGCTGGAGGCTAGGCTATTACTGTACCTTCCTCTGCTGTGAGAACAGTTGTATAGCGACAGGATTACGTGATAAAGTAGCTGCGTTTCAACCTCCGGTCCTTCAGCTCTTTAGTCAAAAGAGATTTTATTTTAATGCTGAACACTTTCTTTCACACAGACCTCCATAGGTAGAAGGGATGGCTAACAATGTGACGGAAAGACGTGCGCACGTTATGTTGGCATGCAAATCTGAACCAGGTTAGGGTTGTTTTCCCAGTGAGGGATTAACAGAAAACAATATAAATCCTATATATTTAAAAGTCATTTTCAAACAATGAGCTAACAGAATCCTAAGGCCAGAAGAGTCTGTTTAAAGTGGGTAAACATCGGTGCATTTTCTGTTGTGACAAGCATGAGTGTGTTTACCAACCGTAGACACTCCGGAAGCTGATTGCTTCCTCAAATAAAGGGGTTGGGGTAAAGGCGATGCAATGAATTTCAGCAAGGTTTCTTTGAGAGCAATTTGCTGTACTAGGAAGTGTTTGAATTACAAAGATACAAAGAAATCACCCCCGGAGTTTATTCTAGTGCTACTGCTGAATACATATGATACACAGACCCCAGAGGTGGAAAGGGAGGGTTAGACAGATGATACACAGCTAGACCAGGTTAGGGTTATTTCCCCATTGAAAGATTAACATAAAAATGAACATGTTTACGCGTCAAATTAAATCAGATAATTTTTGGGTTATCTTCTTAGCTGGGTTAGTCTCTAAAAGGACTAAAAGGCAGTAAGAAAACTGTGTTAATGCAGGTTAGTCTCGTGCATGTAAACGCACAGAAACCAGAGAGAGCCATGAAATTGTCTTATTTTCTTTATGTATTCAACGGCAATCTATTCCAAGTCATAATTATGTAATATTATGACATTGAAATGACATAAATCCTATATATTTTAAAGTCATTTTCGAACAATGAGCTACCGAATCCTGAGACCAGAAGTCTGTTTAAAGTGGGTGTACGTCAGTGCATTTACTGTTGTGTCAAGCATTAGTGTGTTTACAGCTCGTACACACTCCGGGAGCTGTTTGTTTCCTTTATTTGTGTCAAAAAAAGAAGAAAAGGCGATGCAATGCATTTGAGCAGGATTGCTGTGACAGCAACAAGCTGTAGAAAGTGTTTGAATAACAATTACCACAAAATCACCCCCGCAGTCTCGGATGGGGGGGTGTCGAGGTCCCTGCCGAACAGCAGGTCCTTCGGAATGAAGTTCAATCTTATTCTCTCTCACTCACTCAAGAGAGAGCGAGGGAGAGAAACCTTGGAAGGAAGTGGAGCCTGTGGCTCTTTCCTCTCTGAATCCTGACATCAGGGTTTCTGACAAACCCACTCCGGGATAGTCCTGGTAGGAAAGTAACGGCTAAATGTGGCAGGTTTTATGACCCCCTCCCCCCCTCCTACAGCTTGTCTACCTGATTGCTTGGGACTCTGCACCAGGATTGACTGCTTCCAGGGTAAGTACACTACCTTCCCCCCTCTGGAGGTGGCTAGTTGATGGTGTAACTGCGCCAACCAGGGACATGTGTCGGATTTGATGACCTAAAATACAGGTCGCAAATAAGCGATTGCATCTCCCGAAACAATGAGCGGTAACGTTAACACTAGTAGGGTTAACACAGCCTTAAATGCGGCTGCTGCAGAAATGGCTCAATTGCAACAATTAAAGGAACAATAGCATAAAAGAACAGCATACACTAGGGGTAGTTCTCGACGGGAAGTACGCTTTTGCCGTTCGGAACAACGCACACGACGGCGTCACGTGTTTGGTGACGCTGATTGACTGGAGCAGTTTGTCCGTCATGTTGTGAATTTGTGCGGCTTGTCAGGTCAGAACCGTGTAGCAACGCAGAACGTGAGGTCACGTTATCACGATGGTCTCCAGGCTAGCAAAGCGTACCCGTGAACAGGATTATTCCTTTACTGGTTTTCTCCCCTGGAACGATAATGACAAGATGTAAATGTAAATGGACTGCATTTATACAGCGCTTTTCTAACCTATTGGCCACTCAATGCGCTTTACAAAATGGCGACGGCAGAGTCAGCCATGCAAGGCGACAGCCAGCTCGTCGGGAGCAGTTAGGGTTAGGTGCCTTGCTCAAGGACGACTCGACACTCCGGGGAGGAGTAACCGGGGATCGAACCAGCAACCTTCAGGTTACCAGCCAACCCAATCTACCTCCTGAGCTACTGCCGCCCCGGAAATGTGGACCTTGTGCTTTTATGGGTTTGTTCTCTCTTCACCACTCCATTGATCTTATTAGAAAATACAACACAACGACTTCCAAATCATCGCATTTATCCCCTCATGGAGCACCAGATCGGTGACAGGCAATTTAATTCCTCCCCCCTCGACAAATGGCATGGTGTTATAGGTCCAACACAGCCCGGGTTGAAGCCACACAATCAGCTAACATATCAACAAAATGGCGTCTCAAAGCGGTTACCCCCACCAGGGAGATCCTGGGGCCGAGGCCCGGGGGATTTCATTAGACCACCCAGCGCGTCGCTGACTTGACTCATGGTGCGGCCGTTCACGACAGATTGAGGCCATTCGTGTTAAACGGTTCGGAGAACCGGTCTGAGCAAGCAGCAGGGCTTTCTGTACGGTCTCAGTTACCTCAGCTGTGATGGGGTCGCTTCGTCTCCATGGTAAATATTTTTTTTAATAACAAAAGCGACTGCGTCTTCTGTATGACTTCACGAGTATGAGTGTGTTAGGATTATAATAAGTCAATGGGGCTGCCCTGCCTCTGCTTTCTCATCATCACTGGAGGGTGCTGTTTTCACTCCGATTCTCTGAACCCCTCGTTCTGGCAATGTGTAGGAACGCTCAACACTTGAGGACTGTTGGAGGGTTTTCTGCTGCCGCTCGCTGATTAATGACAAAAATTGTTTCACAATTCTAATTAATTTAATTTTCCACTCAAATAGTGCTTTAATATTTTACCGCCTGAGAATATTTAGGGGATTCATATTTGTTACTCATAAAGGTTACTGTTTGCATCCGTCTTGCATCAAAATATTAATTTATGGATAAATCAACATATTGCGCTCTCAAAATCGAAGACCATTTAAAATAGTAATTTGTACAGTTCCTGAAATCTGAAATTCAAACGAACAAACTGCACATTTTATGGTTATATAATTACTTTGTTTACTCTCTAACAGAATATGAATTAATTCAAATCGGTGCATACAGCTGCCTGCCAAATAGTTCTGCACTTCCAACTCTTCAACTGCCAAGTACACAAGTGACCCCGATAAAATCCACCAATCCTGTATTTGTAATACCTGAACATTTGACATGAGGAACAGCAGCCGCAGAATCTCTACCAGGAGATATGCTTTCTGAGCTTCTCAAAAAACGTTTTTATAGACAGACACATTTTACTTTTCCCCCAGGTTAGCTTTTTTATTTTTTACTATAATTACCTTTTTGCAGCCTTGTTATCTTTAATCCCTCACCGGATTACCTGTAGAGTATCTTGATGAATCCCATAGCAACGACATGCCTTGAACTCACAGAACAGCCCTATGTAACCGCCGCATCTGGACTGGGGGGGGGGGGGGGGAACAGTCCAATACACAAATATTACATTATGACATCAAATGAATGATGATCATAATTAAATACCCGGCAACGGTTTTCTGTTTCCTTCGGAGGAATTTGATACCGTCATCCCCTCCCCATGTGGCAAGACCACCTAGCATTCTGCTGATGGACCTCCACCACAACCCATAAATCAATGGAGAACATCAATCTTACCCTTTACCATCCCCCACTGCACAGATACTGAACACCCCCCCACCACCCACCCATCCACCCAGAAGCTACGCCCGCATCTTCCCCTTATCGACTTTAGCTCAGCCTTCAACAGAGCGCACCGTAAACCCATTCAGCCTCTACACTAAAGCACCGGGCGTGATCCTTCACCCCGGCGGCTGCCGCTGGATCTCCCATGAGCTCCGGCCGGAACAGCGGACAAAGGAGGGGTCAGCGGTCCAGACCACCGGTCTGTTCCGCTGACCCACCGCCTGGCTCTCTCAGCGAGCACACGCTTCCATCAGAGCTTGGTCCAAATCCTCCATGTTTGCAGAAGGCACGAGAGTCACTGACCTAGTAATAAAGGGCTGTTAGTGTCTGCGTCAAGTGCAGATGAACCAACTAGCAAGTTAACCTATTTTATGACGTGACACCGCCCTCAAACCCTCCCAGACTCACGGCATCATGCGTCATGGGCTATATGGGCTGATATGGTCTTTTATATTAATTTATGTTTCGTGGAACTGAGCTGCCTAAAAAATGTAAATGTGGATATGTAAAATATGTAATTCTCATATTTAAAGACTGCACTTTCCTTTTGTACTACATTATTAAAACAACCCTTCCATCATTTTGGCAAAAATATTCATTTTAGTGAATATTCATAGGCAGCGACATCATTCTAAGTGAGACCAAGGCCTTCATACATTTCACTTATTTTTTAAAGTGAACACAAAGCAGTGTTATGCACTTAATCATTGTTATATATTTATTATTTGATCACTAATTGATAATTCAATAATTGTTCATACATCTTGACGAAGGTGCTGGCAGAATTGTCATGAGCAGGGTATGCGCCGTTTGCTTGATGTTTCTGTCTACAGCCATCCGCAGTCTGTAAGTACATCTTTAAGTACCTGTCAGAGTCTTAGGCTGAGCTTATGCAGCTGTTCACGTGGCCTGCTTTTTGTTGCGACTATCAATCTAAGGGAGTGATAATGTCAAAGCCATGGATGCATTTTGTGAGCCTTGAGACCTACAGGAAGTGATGCAAACACACCATTCATGGAGGCACAGTGACTCGGGAGTGAGATGGAGGATCCTTGTCTTTTTCATATGAATCAGGGCATTAAGGTATACGGATAATATCAATTTGGAGGCTCTAATCCTACATGAAGCGATGCAATTAGCAGGTGACTTCAGGGTCAAGGGAACTTTGGAGTGAGCTAAAGACCTTGGGTCTCTTTTATATGAAAGAAGGCTGCGATAACATACAGGAAGAGCAATATGGGGACTCTATGCTCACGGGAAGTGACTCACAAAGCATGAAATGCGCCTTTGAAACACATCTGGATAGTTCTTCTTAAATCTCGAGTCTCTCCGGCAAGAAGGGGGCCGCTCGCTACGACGATTCCCTAAGCCCCCTCTACCTCCGCACATTATAATGCCGTCACTACCTTCAAATGTTGCATTCTTCACTTGGAACAAAACAAATGTCATCCATTTTGTTTTGGGAGACAGAATCTTGACATACGTCAACGTATTTCTGTTTCTTTGATCAGCCGATAGAACTGTTATACGTGTCGTTTTGGGTCGTATTGACGACCTACGAAACTGTCGTTTCGGTTGAAGATCACGTTTGATGTTCATAATGCAATGATGCAATACGTGGAAATCCTTATTTTTATTTCTCAGACATAATCTGAGAGGGGAAACACAACACATTTAAAGCTGTGCATTACTGCCACACAGAGGGGAAAAAGAAAGAAGAACCCATAAAACGTTATTTTCTCGAGTCAACAAGATTTATTACCTACTATTAAGTAGTTGTATTCCCAGCATTACATTAATGCCCAGCCATACAAACCTTTTATTTTGCAATGAAACATCTCATCTGGTAGCATATGGTAGCCTATATTATTTTAACTTAATACCATAAAAATACCTAGTACGGTCCACATCATTACGTTCCAGTGTGCTGGCCAATGAAAGTTAACCGGACCTAACAAGGCTGCGTGGTGTGCTGCAGCTTAGATGTTAGTAGACAATGGCTTCTTTATTACATGAGGTCAGATGACTGGAGGTGGAGGTCAGATCCATCTGGCCATAAGCTCATCATATCCAGCTGGTTGGTTGAATATTATAGCATGAACAGAGAGCTAGAGAACATCATGTATTCATGTACATATATGTTATTATCTATCTCTACCTCTGCCTCTTTATCTGCCTCTCTCTCTCTCTCTCTCTCTCTCTCTCTCTCTCTCTCTCTCTCTCTCTCTCTCTCTCTCTCTCTCTCTCACCACTTCTCATGGTCTGGTGATTCTTGGGTACTATTATCTCTGTAAGTTATGTAAATCACATTCAATCCATGTATTTATCTAACCCTATTGCCATAGAGTACAGCCTATGTATTTATTTCATCCCTGAGAACCGAAATTAAAATGGTCTTCATCCTAAGCATTCTAATGCAGTATTATCAATCTCCTCCTACTTAAATATAAAAAGATTTGCAGTCAAAGACTTTATTTTTATTTTTTTTTTACCTCTCCTCCCATCACCACCGCTGTCCCACCAACCCCTGTCCCTCCTCCTGGGCCCACTGTCACCACCCTTCTTCTCCCAGTGACAATCAAGTGAGGTTCAGGAATCCTAACCAAGCGTGGCGGTGTTGAAGTCTCAGTAGGGAGGACACTGTCGTCAGGACTCCGCGGTGAGGACAGGTGTAGGCGCCGATTTCGGCAGAGTTTTCATTTTGAAAAGCCCTGCATTATTACAGTTGTATTCTTGCATTGTATTTTATTCGAGGACTTTTTGGTTTGAGGAGCTCTCTTAATGTCCATGTGTTTGATTTTAATTTACTCAGACATCTTAACGGGTGGCGTAGCAGCTTCCAGGAACTGGTTGACAGCAGTAGGGGCAAAAACAAGACGCCTGCATTAACGCAACCGACGAAAAACAACGTGGAGGCTGATGCTGTCATGTTTGTTCCGCTAAAGATAAAAAACATGAAACAGTGGACCTGGGAGGGCTAGTGAAACGGTGTCCATGTTGATCATCATCACTTTAATCTGCTGATCCATACAAAAATCGGCCTTTTCTAATTCTGTTGCAGAATCCAGCCCAGGACAGAATAGCTGCTGTACTTCAATGCTCTACATACCAAGTAATAATGCAGAGAACCCAGCAGCTCCTCCTCTAAAAGATGCTCCATCCTTCCACCGAGGGAAGGTTCCTGACACGGTGCTGCGGTGCATCACTATTCAATCTGCTCTTTATCATTCACCTGGGCTCCCTGAACCGCCTCTCCCCCCCCGGCTCCACGGCCCCTCTGCCACACGCATGATAAACGCCCCCGGTCTCCTCTCCGTGTCACAGAGACTGAGCAAGGTTAATAACGCGGACACAGCTCCCCCCGGAAGACACGTCCGCTGTCTCAGGATCCACCCGACAGCACGCCTCTGACACGGAGAGGGCGTCCTGCAGGATCTGAGGTCTGTACGCACACACACGCATGTATGCACACACACACACACACACACACACGCATGAATGTACACGCACACACACACACACGCACGCATGAATGTACACACACACACACACACACACACGCACGCATGAAGGTACACACACACGCACATACATGCACACGCACACACACACGCATGAATGTACACATACGCACACACACACACACGCATGTGCACACACACGCACACGCACACACATGTACGCGCACGCACACAGAGCATGTGCATGCATGAATACACACACACACACACGCACACGCACACCTACACGCACACACACAGCACTTGCACACAGAGCACGTGTATGCAATAATACACAAACACACACACAAACACAGACACAGACACACACATACACAGCACGTGCATGCATGAATACACACACTCATTCACACACGCTAGGAAATCGAAACTCTGTCTGCCCTTCTCCCTCTCTCACACACACACACACAACCACACACACACACCCACACACACACGCACACAACCACACACACATGCATGCATGTTTGAATAGACACACACAAACAGACACCCTTAAATCAAAACTCTCTCTCTCTACCATTCTCTTTCACACACACACACACACACACACACACACACACACACACACACACACACACACAACACACACACCCTTAAAAAATAAAATTCTCTGCCCTTCTCCCTCTCACACACACGGCCGAATGTGCTCACACTAACCTTAAACACACTCTGTCTTATTTACACACACACACATAAACAAATACACCCTAATAAAAAACATGCATTCATTTTCCTCCTGCCAGTCTGCAACTCGGTGAGTCAGCACTCGGGTGGTGGCATCAAATGCAACAACTTGATATGCAAGCATCTGCTTCTCGGCTTATCTGCACTGCTCGACTGTGCAGAGCAATAGCTGCTTGGCTGGAGCCTCTTTTCCTCTCTCTCTCTCTCTCTCTCTCTCTCTCTCTCTCTCTCTCTCTCTCTCTCTGTCTGTCTGTCTGTCTGTCTGTCTGTCTGTCTGTCTGTCTGTCTCTTTCTCTCTGTCTCTGTCTCTCTCTCTGTCTCTCTCTCTCTGTCTCTCTCTCTCTCTCTCTCTCTCTGTCTGTCTCTTTCTCTCTCTCTGTCTCTGTCTCTCTCTCTCTCTCTCTCTCTCTCTCTCTCTGTCTCTCTCTCTGTCTCTCTCTCTCTCCCTCTCTCTCTCTCCCTTCATTATTCTCCCCCTCGCTCGCTCACTCTGCGATGTGGTCTTACCCGGTTGCCACGGCTCCCCTGCTCTTAATTGCTATTTTGGAAAGACATTATGGGAATCATTTCCAATTACGTTGGCTGCAATCAAATGGATGATTTAGCCGTAGTGTGGGAGACGCTCCAGTGCCACCCAGGATAGGGCAGGAGCTTAGCGAGCTCTACAAATGGGATGGGAGTGTGAGGGCAGGGTCCATAGATCCAAAGAGAGAGGAGCGAGAAGGAGAGCCAATCACCTTAACCCTAACGAGGTACTGATGTAATAAAACTGATGAATCACTTTATCGCCCGGCAACAAAATGTTGTTACCCAAAGCGGATTAGCAGGCCATTATACGCCATAAAGATATTTCTTTATGCTTTATTTTTCCTCCACAACCAAATAAGATCGTTTTTTCCATCAGTACGCTATCAAAATTGTTGCCCCCGTCACGACCAAATCAAAGTTGTCCCTTAACAACGAGCGGCTTCCCGCTGTAAATAGGTCGTTCTCTGGAAGCCGTTGAATTGAAGTGGCGTTGGTCTCTTTGAAAGCCCGCGGATTGATGGAAAACCGCTGAGTCATCCGTCTCTTTAATTCTCTGTTCTAATAATCTATTTGTGTAACGGCCGTGCTCCTCACTCCCGTCCTGCTGGTAGCTCAGTCGAGACTTCATTGGGGATGTGAGAGACGATGTCTCTCGCTGGTGGCTCAGAGATATTCATATCTGTACGGGCTGTAGTACCTTTCAGGGGCTTCCCCAGATGTTTGTCTCCACAGATGTGCAGGATCTGTGGGAAAGAAACGGGGGTCGACCTTATGCTGGCTTTCATATTTTTGCCGATAATTTCTCGGGGTTATGCATTATGCATCCTATCTGCTAATTATGAAGTGTCCTCAGCAATACTTTTAGAGGGATACCCCCGCAAGGGAAAGTCCTGCACTGCACTGATGACTTGTGTCATTAGTGGAGTTATTTACCGGGGTTATTTGATTTACAGTGGTTCCCCATAAACGGGAGAACAATATAGAATTATGATTTACAGTTTGATCCATTTACATTTACATTTAGGGCATTTAGCAGACACTTTTATCCAAAGCTACTTACAATAAGTACATTTGTCAGAAGAAGGGGAAACAACATATCGCTGTCAGTACAGTAAGGATGTTCATAGAAACAAGTGGCAAGCACTAACAATCGCTAGGTTAACCCATTCCCTGTACACAACAAAGATAGCTAGGATAAGATGTTAAGTACTTTAACTAAGTACTAAGTACGATATGCAATAAGTGTGTACATTATGCGCCAGGACATACAACATACAATAAGTAGGAGGGGTGAGAGGGGGTGTCTATGCAGAGTCCAGGTGAACGCTGATCCAAAGGGAATTGCAGTTAATACAGATGCAGGTCATTGGGTCGCAAGCAGGGGTGAAGGCATCTTGCTCTCTAGGTAGACGATTGACAACGGGCATCGACACCCGGCCCAGACACGACACTAACATATCACCATCCTGCCCTCTACCCTCATTATATTATTTTGTTTACGTTCGGTTGAACCACCATTTGCAATTCCACACCGGATTGCCCAGAAGCAAAGCTCTGAGTAAACCCATCCATGGAGAGGCAGTGAGCTTGCTGGCAGCCGCCGCCATTAAAAGATAAAGCTTCATGTTAGCCATCACAACCTCATTCTAACAGCGTGCGATAAGCCAGAGTGGACCGGCGGAAAAAAAGCAAGCCAAATTTCTCCAGACTATATATTAACTCACTGGAATGAGGAGGGAAAGCGTTTATCTGTTTTTTGAATTTCAATGTCCGGATGGAGTGGACCCATCATTGTGGAGCGCAGCGAATGGAGACGGAGGGTCTGAGTGTGGAGCGATGTGATTGGCTGGGAAGATGGTGGACCGGTGGTAAAGGTTGACCTTGAGATAGGACGATCTCTGCCCCCAGTTCACGTTAAACATGAATTGTGTTTTCTAGTTTTGTCACATTGCAGGGGACAGTGAGTGCACTCGGGTCAAATAAAACGATGGAAGGAAGCAGAAGTATTGCAGCAGTAATATATTGTTTATTGGTCAAGGAAAACATAACACGGTTCAAACCAGCAGATTTGAGTGGAGGAGTGTGCCTTTTATTGTACAACAAACAGTGGTGAGGTTTATAAATCAGGAATGAAGAAATGTTCTGTCTGAGGCCCAGTCTACTCTGTTCTCCCTTCTGTCGCTTGTAAAGTGTAAACAGGTGATTAGTTAATTCATTCAAATGCTTTCTAATCAGGTCCCAAGAGCCACGCCCCTCCTACCTCCCTTGTTTCTTCAGATAAGTAATTGTATGTGTGTGTTTGTGTGTGTGTGTGTGTGTGTGTGTGTGTGTGTGTGTGTGTGTCTGTGTGTGTTTTTGTGTATTGTATTGTTTGTGTGTGTGTTTTGTAGTGTGTGTGTGTGTTTGGTTTTATTCATTGGTATTAATCAACACACAGTTTATATGTGCTTGTTTGTGTGTTCGTTTTGTATTGTGTGTGTTTGTGTGTGTGTGTGTGATTATGGCGTTGTATAAGTGATGCAGAAAATGTATTGTGGGGGATGTCATTTCTTTGCAGGATGGGACATTTGCTTTTTATCTTGGAGTCATCATCTTGTGTGCTGTACTTCTATGACCTCTAAAACCCATTTTACCGCTATGCTAGACTGGCAAAGGAGGAGGTAAGGTAAGCATTATGGACTGTTTGGCAGTTACTCCCAAAGGAGAGCCTTCTAGGACTTTCTATGAGGCCTCCTGCCAACTCATTTGACATCCTATATCTATCACTGGCGCTTTCTACCGCTCCATAGCAATAATCTCGCTTCTCGGGTGCCTATATTTAGCTTATTCAATGTCATGAAAGGACGGGCAAATATATGTTCTCTGAGTGTAAGCATGATGTAAGAGTCCATTCTTAACAGTTAACATTGTTTTGCAATTATTTTTAAAGATGTACCGTGATGTAATGCACAATTAATCAGATTATCTCTTCATTTCCTCAGCCCATTACCATTGACATTATGAAGTCTTATCATATACGTGTTTTTTTTGGCTTATTTAAATAAAGCATATATTTTAATGTTCAAGTGCTTTTCAAATGACTATCCAGCACTTGGATATTCTAATTAGTGCTTACAAATAGTGGTAAATGCTAGATATTGTTATGACGCGCAGACAAATATTGATTATGAAACTAAAGTCAAATTCCAACATGACTTGTGCTGCCGAGCTCATTGCTCCAGCATCTAATATAAATGGATTTCACTTCAGAGAAATGAGTGCGGTTACAGTATGATAATTCATCATCATCCAGACTGATAAGGATATGACCTGTTGGTTAATTTGTCATGTTTAATATATTCTTTCCATAACACATCATTTGTCAAAAAAAAAGGTCTGCTCAAAGTGTATAAGAAACCACAGACTGAGTTTGACGGTTCAATACAAATCGGCCGATCAACGACGTCAATCCTGCACTCCATTCACACTTTTTAAAACAACACATGACATTGAATAATAAATCAACTTGAACAAGGTCGGAGATTCCTAATTGCACTTTAGTGTGGCGGTTTGCCTGCAGCCATTATCCTGGCTGGTAGTTTCGTCCGCTTCCACGGCTGTAGAGGACTGCTGAGTAATGTCTGCTTGTGTGTGGCCTAAACTGCAGCCGTCGTACCTGCTTCATCCGGGCGCTTGGCTGATCTGAAGCCGTCTGGAACTCCACCTTGTTGCGCTAAGGTGACATTCGGCTTCTTAACACCTGGCAGGAAGTCAGGATGTAAGAGATTAATTGGAAAAAGGGCCTTGTATTACTTCCTGTGACACAGTGGGAGACATAGGCTTTGGCGTTAAGAAAGAAAAAGCTAAAAGGGGATAAAGGATAAGTGAGGAAGGAGACGCCCAAGCTAATACTTTCAAACAAGTGTTGGGTTTATGGGAGATTGTTCTGGAACTGGATTGACCTCGCTAAATGTTAGCTTATCAGAGTGTTAACTTTAGTTCTCCACAACAACAGTCCGTACCGCGGTTCAAATGTTTATTTCAACAGGAAACTGTATTCCCCTTAATTAGTTCCCGCTAATTACCTATTTGCTACTTTTATTGTACACACCATTTTCTTTTCTTTTTTTACCGATTTTCCACTGCTATGAGTCAGCAAACTCTGAAGATACACGCCACAAGCCCCACTGTTAATGAGTCCGGGGTATGCTTGCTGCTGATTGGCTCTGCCTTTCTATTCCTCATTTCAGATAGGGGTCCGTTATCAAGCGAAATGAGTCACTGCACCACTGGGCTCTGCCATCAGATACAACCTCACTGAAGGTTAATGACAGCTCGCTTTGAGGGGCACGAGAGAAGTGAAGAGCAGCACTGCTAAACACGCGCCACGCTATGTACCCCGACCACGTGTACCCCTCGAGGGTGGGGGGGTTGAACCGGCCTTTGTCTTGGCTCCCTGTGGTGTTCTTTGCCTTGTGAACAGAAGGCACCAGATGCCCACTATGCAACCTGCTACAACATCATTAATCAGGACAGGTAAAGATGTCGGGAGTTTAAGACGCTTGCTTGGGATGCTGAGTTGCATTAACACAAGACAGGGATGGAATATTAACTCTGGCCTCAGTTTGATCCAGTCTAATCCAGAGAGAGAGAGAGAGAGAGAGAGAGAGAGAGAGTGAGAGAGAGACTCTGTATCAGACCAATTGTTATTTTGCCTGCTTTGGTTTAAGACTTGAATCGTCGGCACAAAACTCTTTGCTTCTTTTTGAGGTGAGCAGTTCCGCCTTAGATCTGGGTAATGTGTTATATGTTTGAAACTCCATTTATTTAAACCCTTTTGTTTTTGGCCTAAGAGGAACCGAACGACAGCTAAGGAGTTTGAGGTCTCTTCTGTGACGAATCCAAAAATCCCCCAAAAATAAAGAAATATTTTGCCGTAGGTTAATTGCTATGTTTGACAAGTCGGCCTCCTTTGCCAGTCTTGGCAGGAACCTTTCTACGTCTCCTGTGAGCGAAACATTAAAAGAGAAAAGAAAAGAAGGAAAGGTCTGAATCCTCCAGGGCTTGATGGGGCCGACCGTCATTGTGGATGGCTTACTGCCCAGTTTCAAAGAAGATTCTTTCATTTGCAGTCGGCTTTCCTCCCAACAGGGGGATTGACCCAGGATACGTGCTGGATTTTCCTGTATTACAACAGACAAAACACTCTTTTTTATATATTTTATCAGGCCATTTTTTTTAAACCATTGTTTTTCAGGTTTTTTTTGTGTCTTTTGAAACGCAACCAAATTTGAAATGAACGAATTGTTTGAATTATTTATTTTCGACATGTTTATACTGACAATACAATAATTAAACACTTACAAGAAGTAAGGCCTCCCATGTCAGAACTGCCACGCTACTTTCAAACATGACTTTCAACAAAAGGGGATTCAATTCAATGAAGCATTTTAAAAGAGATCTTACCATCTGTTGTACGCTTGTTTTTGTATGCTTTAAAAATGCAGAGAATCATTTCAGTTTTCTCCGGCTGAACCACATGGCAGAAGACATGCCTCTTTCTCGAGGGCACTTTGCACTGCGGCACCCTCACAGACGGCCAAGTCTCCGACGGAGGCCCTCTGTTTAACCTTGTGGCCTGATTCTCAACTCGTAAAATAGTAATTTCTCACTGAATAAAAATTCAAAGAATTAATCAATTAAATATCTCAAGTGTTCCCAAGCCTGGTGAAAGGCTTTGCGGTTTGCACTTGGCATCCTGGACGCAGCAGTGCCGATCGAGGGATGGGTCTGTCTGGGATAAGGCTGGCTGGCCGTGAGCACTCTGGGGCAGGCCGGCTCCGACTGGTGTGCTCAGGAAACACGACATAACAGATGTTCGGAGGCAGATAGTTATTTCATTGTCGCCTTTTTGAATTCCTGCAGATAGTACGGTGGCATACGGCCGAGCGGTGCATAAATGATGATGACTTCTGCCTCGGCCCGGGTGATTAGTATTAATAGCTATTGCCTCCCGGTAGGATGGATCTCCTATCTCTGGCACCTGTAATCCAGAGCTGTGGATTAGGCCTATTGCCGATTGATTGCTTCATCGTCCCACTCGGTGTGACTCCCCGCCTGTGATCCTGTCTTGCCGCTCTTCAATAACACACACAGGAGAGCTGCGGGGTTTGTCTTCTCTCTAAGTTCCCGTCCTCTCCCCCCCTTCTTCCCCAATTAGAAATGAATAATTCAGCGCCCCCCCCCCCCCCTCGTTCCCCGTCGCCTCGCCAGCCCACACTACTCTCGTTGCCCTTTCGATGCCAGGCTCATCCGTTCATTAGCTCAATGTTGCCGAGTCCCCGGGACAGCCGGGTCGATGTCCCAGAAGACACCCAAAAGAACCCAGAGAGGCTCATGGGTAAGCGTTATGTCACACTAACTTCCTCCCTTGTTTCCTTCCCCCCCTCTTTCACACAGAAATCGAGAGAGGCTCCTGAACAACCCCAGCGCCTCGGACCGGCTGCGTCCCAACGGAGCGCGTAAAAAGCCAGCCACCACACCCACAAACAGAAGTCCAAACCCAGAGGTACTGCGGCGGACAGAGCCGTCCTGTTCCATAATTCTGCTTGAGTTAAAACCAGGTTGGGTGTTAAAGGTGACATATTATGCCACCAGGTATGAGTTTGCTGAGCCATTACAAGCCGTTTTGAAAATTGGCCTCTTCTGACATCACAAGTGGGCGTGTTCACCTAGGTGTTTGACGGATAGATGAGCTGGTAGACTGATCTATCCAGCACACATCTGGGTGGACACACCCTCCTGTAATGTCAGAAGAGGCGGATTTTCAAAACGGCTTGTAACGCCTAATCACACTCACACCTGTTGGTATAATATTTATCCTTTCACTATCCTCAAGTGTCCTGGTATCACCGCACTATCCCGTCACGGGTTAATGTCGTGCTGGTGTTGAATGGAGGGGGAGGATGGTTCAGTGGGATAACGTTCAGGCAAAACGCATGAGACAACACACACAAACACCGCTAATGATTCATGGACATGTGACCTATTTAGCATACACGCTGTGTGCAATGAATGGTGTCAGTATTATATAACTTACTGTAACTCCAAGGGAGAGGATAGTCAACTGGTGTTGGCGTGTGCATAATGCATAATTGATTCAGTGCAATTATGTGGAATCAAGCGTACGATTCTGGGCCGCTTTTCGACTGGATGCGATATATCCTTTTGGGATATTTCACCGGCTGTGCTGCAAATCTTGATTCAGTCACACTTTGCTCTTTGTCCAAGACTAATTATTCCTCACATCTGACTGTTTATTCTTTCGCCCTAACAAGCGATGGTTTAAGTTGGTGCAAAGTCTGCTCCATAGCTGCATTGTGATGCTGCTTGTGATCAGCCTAGGGGAACCCTTACGGATAATAAAAAGTCTGCTGCCCGCCAAGAAATGTCGATCCACGTTGATTATAAATGAAGGGCAAGGCAGTGATTCCAAATATACCACAAAACCAAAAATTTCGGGAGACAGAAATCCAAGGGATGGGCTCTGAACTAACTCGTACATCAAAGCTTCTAGAAGGAAAGATAAAGGAAACACTTGACCCACTAGTGACCCTCACACAACAGACAAATTAGAAGGGAGGGAGCCTTGCGCAACTAGAAACCAAAAAGCAATACACAAAAACACACATAAGGCCGTGACTCAACAATTTAGAAAGCACCGTTTTATATATAAACCTTATTAACCTCAGAGTTTATTTCTTCTTAGAGATGGACTGCATGGATTATTGTTTTCAGCACAGTATGCATTTATGAATAAGGCAATAAACGCCGCTGTGTCGGTGTATGCATCTACCGCTTGCACACGGCACAGGAACACAGTGCACGGCCAAACAATGTCACCGTGGTAACAGCTGACCCGGGGAAACTTTCCAGTCCTTCATCACCAGCGATAGCCAAGGACAGACCAGAGTGTCGGCCCTGCAAGGCCCCAAAATAATTCTTCCACCCTTCTTCCATCTCTCTTTCATCTCCGTTCAAAGTTAGGTCGTCCTTCCCCTTCCTGCTGCTGCTACGTTTTCCCTGTGTGTGTGTGTGTGTGTGTGTTAATACGACACATCTGTGTGTGTGTGTGTGTGTGTGTGTGTGTGTGTGTGTGTGTGTGTGTGTGTGTGTGTGTTCGACGGGGGGGCGGGGGGGGGGGAGAGGGGGCAGCTAATGTCAACCTTGGAGAAACATACCTCAGCTCTCTAAACATACATCACCGGGGTTTAGTATAAATAGCTCCTCCCCGCCCGCGGTCACCGGGGGTCAGAGCAGCGAGGAGGCTGCCAGCGGAGAGCATCTGACCGGAGGGGGGGGGGGTCTCTGGAGCTGAATGGAGAACAGCTGTGAGCCTGCATCTACATAGCCTCCCCCCCTCTTACGTACCTATTGTATGTTGTGCGTCCTGGCACTTAAAAACAGTACTTAGCATTGTGTAGCATCTCATCCTAGCTCTCTTTAGCACTTAGCATTGTGTAGCATCTCATCCTAGCTCTCTTTAGTACTTAGCATTGTGTAGCATCTCATCCTAGCTCTCTTTAGCACTTAGCATTGTGTAGCATCTCATCCTAGCTCTCTTTAGTACTTAGCATTGTGTAGCATCTCATCCTAGCTCTCTTTAGTACTTAGCATTGTGTAGCATCTCATCCTAGCTCTCTTTAGTAGTTCAAGTATACATGGCTGAATATCTTTATTATTACCAGTTTGTGGCAAAAGTTTACATTCAACACACAGCGAAACGTTGCATTGGTTCTGCTGCTTATAGTTGGCTCGGAACATGTTGACACCTAAAGGAAACCCCACAGAGTCCACTTACAGACAGACTGAGACCCCCGATTTGTAAGCGGGTCGATTTTGTGGTTTGATCCCACCCAGGCCTCGGATGAGATCTCAAACCCTCCCAAACACACTGTACTATCGGGGGAAATAGTCCAGGGTTGATGAAAAATAGACCAAACCACTCCGGTTTGAAAGCCCCCTTAGGCAGACCAGCAAAATAAAGTGACTTTGGCAAATGATATTGGTAACGGACGTTCTTAGTAAAGCCAGGAGAGATAATAAAAATGGTTTCATTGCCAAGACCACTATTGTCATTGTTTTAACTACGAATTAGCCTTAAGATGAAGTTGAGTACACTTCGAGTCAACTCATTTCAACTTTTTTTGGAGTCTACATTTTAGATTATTGCATGTATCGTATATCGTTAACATAAATAAAGCTTGAAAATAATAGCATACTTTCTAATACAACATTTACATTGCTGACATATTTTTATCACACGTAAGTTTGCTATTTTCTCACCTTGGATGACTTACAGAAAATAAAGAATATCTAATGAATGAACTTCCTTTGACCTTTTCTAACTTTTCCCTGTAGTAAAAGTATGTCTTCAATTAGATGCACACCAAGTCCTCCCATAGATACTTTGTAGATGTACTCATCGGATCGTACAAAAACACTACGCACACACGGTGCAATTTCATGCCTTCCTCGTTTCCTCAGAAATCCCAATTAATTAGAAAGTGCTTGAGTGTGAACAATATAAATAACCTTATTACATGCTTCCATCCATCCATTCGCTCAACCTGTATTTCCCTGGTCGGGGTTAAAGGGAATGCAGCATGTAATTATAAAAGAAATATTGTAAAAACGAAAGTCGTTGACCTCTTCATTGGTATGGTTAAAAATAGTGACGATAACTACAGAGAGGGTCAGAGGTGAAAACAACTACCGATTTCAATGTTGTTATGAATTAAACGTCACCAACAGACAGAAACTGAACTGAACCAAACTGCAACGCAAACCCACAGCGAACCCGGCGGCTGTTTACCTTTTAGAACCTGCTCTCCAAGGGGGGCTCGGTTCCGCTGTCTTAAGTACCACTCGGTGACAAATAAATATGTAATCAATAGTCTGTGAGGCCATAATTGAGAAGTCTGAGTTCATTGGAGAAACCCTACACGGACCTCCGGTGGGAAATCAAGGTTCCATCCCCACTGATTGTGCAGAGTCTGTCAGCCAAATCAGGACCACGGACAGAGACTCCAGTCACACCACAATATGGCCGGGACACAGCCCAACACACAGCTTATACTTAACCACTGAGCAGCTATAGCCAGCCCAACACACACACACACACACACACACACACACACACACACACACACACACACACACACACACACACACACACACACACACACACACACAGTGGGGCAAAAAAGTATTTAGTCAGCCACCAATTGTGCAAGTTCTCCCACTTAAAAAGACGAGAGAGGCCTGCAATTTTCATCATAGCTAATTTTCATCATGTCTCTCAGCTATGAGAGACAAAATGAAAAAAAAAAATCCAGAAAATCACACACACACGTCTGATTTTTTAAGAATTTATTTGCAAATTATGGTGGAAAATAAGTATTTGGTCACCTACAAACCAGCAAGATTTCTGGCTGTCACAGACCTGTAACTTCTTCTTGAAGAGGCTCCTCTGTCCTCCACTTGTTACCTGTATTAATGGCACCTGTTTGAACTCCTTATCAGTATAAAAGACACCTGTCCACAACCTCAAACAGTCACACTCCAAACTTCACTATGACCAAGACCAAAGAGCTGTCAAAGGACACCAGAAACACAATTGTAGACCTGCACCAGGCTGGGAAGTCTGAATCTGCAATAGGTAAGCAGCTTGGTGTGAAGAAATCAACTGTGGGAGCAATTATTAGGAAATGGAATACATACAAGACCACTGATAATCTCCCTCGATCTGGGGCTCCACGCAAGATCTCACCCTGTGGGGTCAAAATGATCACAAGAACGGTGAACAAAAGTCCCAGAACCACACGGGGGGACCTAGTGAATGACCTCCAGAGAGCTGGGACCAAAGTAACAAAGGCTACCATCACTAACACACTACGCCGCCAGGGACTCAAATCCTGCAGTGCCAGACGTGTCCCCCTGCTAAAGCCAGTGCATGTCCGGGCCCGTTTGAAGTTTGCTAGAGAGCATTTGGATGATCCAGAACAGGATTGGGAGAATGTCATATGGTCAGATGAAACCAAAATAGAACTTTTTGGTAAAAACTCAACTCGTCGTGTTTGGGGGAGAAAGAATGCTGAGTTGCATCCAAAGAACACCATACCTACAGTGAAGCATGGGGGTGGAAACATCATGCTTTGGGGCTGTTTTTCTGCCAAGGGACCAGGCCGTCTGATCCGTATGACGGAAAGAATGAATGGGGCCATGTATCGTGAAATTTTGAGTGAAAACCTCCTTCCATCAGCAAGGGCACTGAAGATGAAACGTGGCTGGGTCTTTCAGCATGACAATGACCCCAAACACACCGCCCGGGCAACGAAGGAGTGGCTTCGTAAGAAGCATTTCAAGGTCCTGGAGTGGCCTAGCCAGTCTCCAGATCTCAACCCCATAGAAAATCTTTGGAGGGAGTTGAAAGTCCGTGTGGCCCAAAAACATCACTGCTCTAGAGGAGATCGGCATGGAGGAATGGGCCAAAATACCAGCAGCAGTGTGTGAAAACCTTGTAAAGACTTACAGAAAACGTTTGACCTCTGTCATTGCCAACAAAGGGCATGTAACAAAGTATTGAGATGACCTTTTGTTATTGACCAAATACTTATTTTCCACCATAATTTGCAAATAAATTCTTTAAAAATCAAAATGTGATTTTCTAGATTTTTTTTTTTCATTTTGTCTCTCATAGCTGAGGTATACCTATGATGAAAATTACAGGCCTCTCTCATCTTTTTAAGTGGGAGAACTTGCACAATTGGAGGCTGACTAAATACCTTTTTGCCCCACTGTATATATATGCATGTTTTTCTTCATACATTGAATTAGCTTATTGCCTCACATAAATAATTGGTGGATTTAGTGATGCACATGCAATTATGTGCAACTATTGGGTAAAAATGTGTGTGTGCGGTCCCCAGCACAGATCGGACTAGGCTGAAGATGAAGAGGCCTTTCCCCCCAATTCGATTCCATTAGTATAGGTCACGATGTTAACTGGGTGGGTCCATGAATTATTTACCGATTGCAATGTTTAAGTGACTATATTTAAATATTTCAGGGATTTAAATACAATACGCAAGTGCAGATGAAGGATGAAGCAGCATTATAGAGAGCTGATCGAGGACTCAGTCACCTCATTGGTTTAAGCGGTTTCACAAACATTCTTAGAAAAAAACCATGCTTTGCGGCCAATGATGTTGAATGATGACTTCTATTAGCGGGCCAATTACAAGAGCATCTGAAGGAAAGGTGTTAGCACTCAGAACACTATTCATCATTTGGAGCAACAGCAACTTCTGTAGGCAGTAATCCAAACAGTTGTTTGTCTTTGGAAGCCTTAAGGGACTGGCAATCTGTCCCCACGCCTTGCCCCATTGTTTCCGTCTGTGTTTTGTGTTGACGACGCGCCCAGACTCTCAACTCTTTAGGGTGTGCGGTGGTATTGTGTCGTTAACCGTGGTTTGTTCGTTCTGTATGGCTTCACCTCCCTCTCTTGGTTTGATGGCATTTGAAGCATGCGGGTTTGATGTTCAAATTAAATGTACACTTCTTAATGAATAAATCAATGTTATTTATATGCATGTCACAGAGAGAATCACTCATTTAGTTTTAACATGCAATGTTTTAAGCAAATATACACACACGTACTGTAACAATATAATATAATAATTACAGTGCACCTTAACTTTGATGTGACCCACTTTGAATGCTACGCCACAAACTATATTACTTATGAAAAAGTAATAACAGCCCAGGGGAAATGGAGGTGTTTGAATATCGGCAAATAATAACGGTCAACGGGAATTGACTATTAAATATAAACATCGGTGGCAGCGGTGGAAATAAAATACACACTGGGAGCTCGTGAGCAGCAGTTAGCAGGGTGTGTTCAGATAGAGAACCAGCTGACTCCAAATTAATTCACCTAATAAGAGACATGCAGGATAGAGACAGCGGGGAGAAGATGGCAGGGAAGACAGAACGCTCCCCGGCCGCTGGGAAACAGTTAAACAGTCGGCACGCGCCCGGACGCCAATGCACAATGAATTATGTCCTGCGTGTGTGTGTGCGTTGGTGTGTGAATACATCCTCTCATTCTATCAACGCGGGCCCAGTCATTTTCCCACTGCTTCCCCGTCTGCTTGACTGTACTCTGTACTCCTGCGGAAGCAAAAATAGGTACGCCAGCGCACGGTGAACGCAAAACACTAATCTTAAAAAGGCACAGCAGCCCAGAGTCAATTTGAGCTGGAACCTCCTTCTTCATTGGGTTTTAACTACAGCTCCCACAGCCTATTCTTTGGGTTTCCCTGCCGCTGAGACAAGGACAGTACTTTGGGGAGAATGCTGCTAAGCCGCCCCCCCCCCCCCCATCCCCACCATCCCCCTGCACTTCCCCCCCCCCCCCACCCCCTTGTTATTTGAAAAACACATTACACCACCGCTAAGGAAAACACTTCTGTTTTTATGATCCTCTGCGCAGAAACCAGGAAAAAGACAGACGCAACATGCCCGGTTAAAACCCGAGCAGATGCCATTGGGAATCCTGTTTATCTCAGTTTACACACACTTTACACAGTGAGGTGCCTTTCATGCGCTCGTTGGAGTAACAGGAATTACCCGTCCTCCACTATAAAACACTATTTCCAAGCGCATTTCATGAAAAGAAAATACCCCCCGAAAAAAAGGATGTTTTGCATCCCTAAATGGCAGTTGGGTTTCTATCTCCCCCAGTGCTTTCTGGGTAATAGGGCATGTTCCCGCAGACGGTCCCAGTGGCTCCTGCGAGTGACAGGAGACCAGTGTTCTCCGAGGCTGGCGGAGCTGCTGAGATGCAGGCGCCTGCTTGTTATTCATGAACTCACTAATTACCCCTTCTTACTCTAACGATGCGGCCCTGAGACCGGAGACGGGCGTGTGGACTCACAGGGACGTGGTGCTCGCTCACCGAGGGAGAGGAAGCGTGCACACTCAAAGAACACATGCACACAAACAGCGGCAAAGAAGCATAACAACCAAACCCCGTTTTGGCCGAGCTTCAATGGAATGGGAGTACGCCCCCGGAGGAGCCGGGCTATGGAACTAGGAATAGGAAATGCTTGTGCGGAGGTCGGAGCGTTACACATTCCATAATGGATGAATTATGACTCGGGATCATAGGCGGACATGACAAAATGCTAGCGTTTCTAAAAATACCGTTGCACACATCTATGTATTTCATTTAGCAAGGAAGGTTCCAAAGGGATGTGGGATAGGTTGGTGCAGATGTATATGAATACATGCAGTATTTGGAAATACAGAATCACACACACACACACACACACACACACGCACGTGCACCCACCCTCCCCCACACACACACACACACACACATACACCTGCCTTGCAGAGGCACATGTACTCAATGCATCAAACAATGAATCACAAACATGTGAATTTTCTTTGCATGTAGCTACAAGCCTCACTCGCAAAAGCGATTGCTTGTATGTGTTTGCATGTGTGAAAGCATGGGTCTATGTGGGAGAGAGACTGTGTGTGTGTGTGTGTGTGTGTGTGTGTGTGTGTGCTTGTGTGTGTATTTTTGTGTGTGTGTGTGCCTTGATGTAGGCAAACAGGACCGTCTTTTCAGCTCCTCCAAGCCAAGCCATTCCATAATAAGTGTCATTGATGGCATGCAGATTGCGAACTCCTTCTGAGGCAAATGCCTTGGCTACATGAATCCCGATGCCCCCAAGTGTTGACAGACTTGATTGCTGCATAAAGACTGATCAAAGCTAAATAAATAGAAGTTAAAGGGAGATCATTCGGTGTTTTCTCTGGGAGTGGAGGGGCAGAGACCGTGATGCGGAGAGCGGAGGAGATCTGCATTCACCCTCTGCTGACACAAACATAAGACTTTCTGTTCCACCGAAATGACAAGTGCACTACAAACTGTCTCATGCACACCTTGCAGACACACAGGCAGGCACACACACACACTGGCACACACACATAATATGCACATAAGCATATAAACACACAAACAAATAATAAGACAAACACACAGAAGCACACAAACCTAATAACACAGATAACACACACACAGACAAACACAACAGAGACTCAGGCAACCACACATACACACACACGCACACGCACACACGCATAGTCACACACACACTTAGACACAAAGAGCCTTAATAGGCCTCCTATGGCAGGTCATTGTCCGGCAAGGCGGGGGCCAGCTCCCCTCTCTGTCACCGGTCCATAATGCGAGGCTGGCTCCTTCTTGCCCCTATAATCAACCATCCTTTTCACGGCTGTCTGTCGCTGTCCACAGATAGCCCACCGCACCGCGCCGCAATACCTCATAGGATCCACTCCACGCACGCACGCATACACGCACGCATGCACACAGTTATTTACTGTTCTCCATCTTGCCATCCAATCTGTCGACATACACATACACACACACACAAGCACGCACACACACACACACACACACACACACACACACACACACACACACACACACACACACACACACACACACACACACACACACACACACACACACACACACACGCACGCACGCACGTGTGCACATGTATGTACCGCTATTTACTGTATCTCTATCTTGCCATCCACCTTCTTGCCACACCCCCACACACACTACCAGCCACACACATGCCCATACAGACACACACGCGCACACACAAACAAATACACACATGCACACACACACACACGCACACACACACACACACACACACACACACACACATAAACAAGTATGTCTCTAAGGTACTGGAGGTGCCGGCTGTGGCTGGGACACGGATCACTAGCAAAACAAACATCCTGTTCACGGCAGGCTGGCCTGTCACCACACAAACACACACAGAAACATAAACACACACACACACATACAAACACACACACAAACACACACACAAAATGCGCATCGAGGGACGGCTATAAACAAACCACAACAAAAAAAACAACAATGGCGCGTTCCCTATGATTCTTCTTCTCCATGTGGAGATCACGCCGTCTCACGGACAAACCCATCCTCTGACGGCTGCGAGCGGAGACACAAGGCTTTACGTGCTTTATTCACACGAGTAGTCAAGGGCATCTCCCGCCCATCGCCGCCCCCGCCCTAACTCACGCCATGCAGGGCGGCGTGATATATATCGTACCGCAGCCCAACAGCGAAAAATGGAAAACGCATTTTCCCCTCGATGGGGGTGGGTGTGATGGTGTGGGTGGGTGGGTGGGTGGGGGGGTGGGTTTTGGTGGTGTGGGGGTGTGGGTGTTAGCAGGATTGTGTGTGCACAGTCTCGCGCCGGCAATTCCCTTAAGAGAACTCAGCCGGTAATTGAAAGCACGGCGGTCCAAATTACGCCACAGACCCCCCTTAGCGGGGGGGCTGCTGGCTGCGGCGTGGAGATTTGAAGGTGGGGGGCGGGGGGGGCTATGTGCTGTAAACCGGGGGGGGGGGGGGGGGAGAGATTACAGAGGCGTTTGTGTTTCTCCTGAATCCAGCTCTAGCTCTGCGGGTGGCCTTCACACCGACAGAATGAATTTATTATTCACGCACACACACACACACACACACACACACACACACACACACAGACACACAGACACACACACACGTAAGTGTCAGCCCTGCTGTACATTGGGCTGTGAGAGGTGAGCTGAACGGTGCATAATTGGAAGTGCATGTCTACACACGCACACACGCAAACACGCACGTACACACAAAAGCAAACACACACACATACATATACACACACACACACAAGCAAACACGCACACAAACACAAGCAAACATACACACACACATAATCACGCACACAAGGAAACACACACACACACAAGCAAACACACGCACAAACACAAGCAAACATACACACACACATACACACACACATAATCACGCACCCAAGGAAACACACACACACACACACACACAAGCAAACACACGCACACGTTCGCCATGCTTGTCCTCCATCAAAGTCCACATGTGACTGTCGCATCGTATACAAGCAGACAGCGCGCTCCTTTCATGGCGTGAGGCTGGGCATCGACGCTCTCTGAGAGCGTCACCGTGGCGACGGGCTCCACAAACACAATCCAATTGGATTGAAACAAATTAGAGCCCAACTGCTTGGAATTATTTAGAGGCCAGCATAGGGCCTGCAGCCCCTGACGGCTCCGACGCCATGTGTACAGTCTCCCAGCCCTGACCTAATTGGTCGAATCTCCGTCTCAACAACGGCAGGCGCTGCTCTGCGCAGTGTTCCGCCCGCGGCCGTCAGCGTAGCAACGGTTTGACAGAGAGGAGCGGAGGGTAACGTCGCTTTAATTGCAGTTTTGCTCTGCTGTGGAGAACGTTCAGTCCCAGCTGAGAGAGAGAGAGAGAAAGAGAGAGAGAGAGCTAGAGAGAGAGAGAGAGAGAGAGAGAGAGAGAGAGAGAGAGAGAGAGAGAGAGAGAGAGTACATGGAGCCCAGATTGTGAACGCACTTTGTTTTATGTTGTACATTTCCAATGGGCTCGATGACCGGTTAGTTTGTCACTATGTGCAGCTATGGAAATGAATTGTGAAGTGTGAAGACAGACATCATGTGCAAATAAACACACACAATTGTATACACGAATGCACACACATAGACCTGCAACCACATACCTAAACTGTGCACACTCACACACAGGACACGCTGGTACGACAAAACAGCAGGCTGTGCGTTTGACGACTGCAGGTGAAGCAGATTCAGAAACGAAACAGTCAGCCCTCTCTGAACAACTGTCTCTGGAGAGGGGGGAGAGAGAGAGAGAGAGGGGGGGGGAGAGGGGAGACAGGGTGGGGGAGAGGGGAGAGAGAGAGAGAGCTAGAGAGAGAGAGAGAAAGAGAGGAGAGGGGAAGAGAGGAAGAGAGGAGAGAGGGAGAGAGGAAGGGAGGAGAGAGGGAGAGAGGAAGGGAGGAGAGAGGGAGAGAGGAAGAGAAAGAGAGAGAATAGGGATCAAGAGAGAGAGTATTTAATGAGAGGGAGAAGGGGAGAGGGGATGGATAAAGAGAAAAAACAGAAAGAGAGGGGGGAAAGAGAAAGAGAGAGACAATGGGGAGAAAGAGAAGTAAAGGGAGAGAGAGGAAGCACTGTAAAGGGCAGAGCTGGCTCAGCACTCTGCGACTCGTCTTTGTAACTGGTACAGCATGGTGCCTTTACACCGGCAGCCTCACTGCCCCTGACAGACACAGCCATCCCATCAGCGTTACCATAGCTACGTTGTCAGGGCTGTTGAGAGTTGAAAGGAAATCGTTTCATACTTTTAGCGGTTTAAAGAAGTGGATATGTTTTTTATTCCCCATATGTTTTTTGCACACTTTCTGTTTTGGAGACAAACTTGGACACTACATACATGAAACTATCTATGAAAGTGTAGTTTGTCCAAACACTTTTGTTTTGAGACAAACTTGGGCTCTTCCTTGTTTGACCACGCATAGATCTGCACGAAAATACTGTCACCTTCCGATGAAGTTTTTCAAACGTACTTCCGTAGCCATATGTTGGTCCAGACACTTAATTTGCCATGTGGTCTGTTTTTTTATTGCTCTAGCAGATGTTCTCATGGCTATCATCAAAGAGATTTATGCAAGCTGATTCCAGCCAGAGTCACCAGATCTGAATAAATAATAGCCACGACTGAATCGTATCAAGCCTATTTCAGCGGATAAATAGGCTACAAGGACTCACATTCAGACCTGAAATTCAAACCGATAGCGCAGCGGACCCCTCGGTGGACACAGCCCACGCTCTGTATTCGTTCTGTATGGGAAAATTGAATTAATATTATGAGCTATCTTTTAATTATGTTTTACTATCTGTCTCTGGGCATCTTTTAGCCTTTATACATGTGAGTGTGTGCATGTGTGTGTTTGTTTCTTTGTATGTGTGGCTGTGAGTGTGTGTGTGTGTGTGTGTGTGTGTGATTGTACCTGTGTCTCTGTGTGTATGAGTGGACGTGTGTGTATGTATGTGGGTGTGTAGATGTAGCTAAGTTTGATTACGTGTGTGTACATGTACCTGTGTGTGATAAAGCCTGTATGTATGTGGGTGTGCTGTATGTGTATGTGTATATGTAGCTATGTGTTATAATGTGCGGTTTGTGTGTGGGTGTGTATGTGTGTGTGTGTGTGTGTGTGTGTGTGTGTGTGCGTGCGCGCTTGCACGCATGTCAAGGTCGGACTCGGTGATTGTGAACGGCTGATTGTGAATGGCAAGGTCAAAAGGCTCATGTGACGCATCGCGCTCAACCTTTGAGGCTCCGCTCCTCTCAAGGCCAGGGAACAAACGTTGATGCGTTCTGCTGAACACACGCATTGACTCAGGAAGCTGGCCGTGGTAACCGCATGGATGCAAACAATATCCCGATAGACCTCTGGGGACCAGGCATGTGACCCTCTGTGGCCTGTTCACTGGAACTAACTGGATCTGTTCATGTGTTGGTGATACCCATGTTTCATTTGATTTTCTGTTACATTTTCTGAACGGATCGAAGCCATGACGGCGTAAACTAAGGACAAATAACCTTTATGAACGAGGTTCTAATGTCCGGTCTAATCGATGGTCAGCCGTTACTGGTTACGTTGTGGTTCACCGGCCTCTCCTCTCGAGTATATTGCCTACCTTACCTTTTAGGCTCAGAATAATTTGCAAGATATATTCATCAAGGGACTTGAGTTTAATTTTCCAAACTCCTGAGCATGGATACTTTTACGTAAGGTGTTAGTTTTCTACTTCTGCAATGCCTTCCTTGCGATTTTTAGGTTATTTTTGAAATCTAATCTCAGTACGGAGACTATTTCTCCCCTGCATTAGAAGCTCCTTTTGAGGTGTCTGGGTCCTGAGAGGATTGATTAAAACACAGCAGTACGTGTCAACGAGCACAATTAAAATCACACATTTTCAAGAGACGAATAAACCGAGATCGATGTGTGTCCGTTCACATTTGTTGCTATAATTCTTGGATTGATTTAAAGGGGTCGTGGTCTGATGAATCGTCCCCGTTGTACATCACAGCACCTCATCAGAAGAGAGAGAGATAGAGATAGAGAGATAGTCATCTACCTAACTAGAGTTAGTTAGGTAGATGGATCAGGTCTCAGAAATTGTGGATCGTATGAAGATGATATACTGTGAAAGTAGATTGAATAAAACACTGGAACGAGGTTGTGACGTGATGAAGATGAAGTTCTTCCTCTTTACATTATTTCAAACAACAATATCATCTCAAAGTCATGCTGTCCTCATTATTTCTCATTGGCACACTCACTATGCTCTTAGTTACACTCAGGTCACATATTTTAACAAAAGCATACTACGACTATCAGTGAATACTGAAAGATACACATAAACATGTTCATAACCGGGGATTTTGTAAAACCTAGTACATTGCTTAACAGTGGATACATCTTAAATAATATCCATACAAAGTAACCAAAATACTACAAGTGTCAAAATACTACAGGTGAGAGGATTGGTCGATAGATAGTGAAGATAGCGATAAAGATGGATTGATAAAGCTCCATATGAAAATGGATTGACAGAGAGTCAGACAGACTGATGGAAAGATGGATGTTATGGATAGATAGATGGTGTTATAATTATTATAAATTAATTAATTAATACTTTCTTCTAATTAAAAACATCACCTTGCTGCCTCACCGTCCTTCCCGTCAGGCTCCTCCCTCCATCACTCCCTTCAGCGTTCCTCCTCTCGTGTTGCTCCTCCTCTGTCGTTCAGTTCCCTCTCCTTATCTCCCCCCCCCCCCCCCCCCCCCCGCCCGGGCGCAGGCCAACACCGAGTTGTTTCACAGCTGCGCGGGCGAGATAATACCAACAGTCCAACACTATCCCAACTAAAGTTATGGAGCGCATCCTCGACTCTGGGAGCCGGCAGGAAATGCTGCAAAACAGACTCGCTTTTATTTTATCGATGAATTCCCCTCGGCCTTGGACTGACTGCTAGAGGTTAAGAGGAAGGCCGGCCCTCTGCTGGAAACAGCTCCGCTACAAAGAACGCAATCAGAGTCGATCTGATCAACAGCTTAGCTTTTAATAGTGCTGTTTCAGTCACACTTTGCAGTTGATGTTCTTCATATTTATGATGAATCTCCTACCCTAATGGGGGTGATTACTCATTCTCTATTTTGCAGCGCTACTAACATTAGAAAAAAAAAACATATTTCGTTTTAATTGTTAGCACAACAAATAGTACTTGTTTATGATTCTCCGTATATTAATTATGAGATTATGGCAATGTTGCAAGAGGATCCCTCTGTGGATGAATAATTGAAGTGCCATATTGCACCATTTGGTCACACTCTCGTATCCTTGATTCCATGTGTTCCTACGTTCTCACAAACAATTCCTTAATATCATAATTCATTAGATCTGTTTGGTGTAAAAACGTTTCCAAAGGATTTCATCTTTGGGTTTTGTTGTACTAATGAATAAAGTTTTTATTTGATCTACTGATCTAGTTTATCTTCAAATAATCTCATGTCCCAAATATGCTATCGTCTGTTAGCATAGCGTAGTTTGAGAGGAACAGATCGTAACTCGTTCTTAAACATGATTAATGTCTATTCAGATTTGATTTGTATGCTTTAAAACAGAAGACAGTCTGCTTCCACAGTGACATTCAGCTATTCACTTAATGAAGCGAGCTGCGCTCTGCAGACATCCCATCGACACTTCCCCTCCTGATCGCACTGCAGGTGTTTACTGTTTCAGGAGTAGAAAAGTTTAACTTTTCCCCACAGACGCTTCAGGGCTACTGTACTTCCTGTGACATTTAAACGGGAAAAAAAAACAGCCCAGCAAACAGATTGCAATGGTTCTGCTGGTAATCTCAATGATTGTGTTTGGGGGTTTGGCCTGAGAGGAATGCACCATGGTGCACTGCCACTCAGACAGCGGAGAGGGAGAAAACTCAGTCAGTTTAAGAGAGAGAGGATCTGAGAGAAACCGATTCAGCTCCACTAACACAGAGGCTGGTGCGAAGGTCGGAAAGTACACACACACACGCACGCACGCACGCACACAAGCCACGCAGACACATGCAGGAACACACACTTGCCCGTATGCATGCACACTCAGAGACATACGCTTGCACACGCACACACACACTTGCACACAGACACACACATTCTCCCTCAAACACACCCATACACATGCAAGCACGCACACGCACACACGTGCACACCGGCCAAATGACTCAACAGACACACAGACACACAGACACACACCCAGAATCTACAAACAGTCCGACTGACATTTGAGCTGAAACTATCTCTCTCCTCTCTGCACCCTGGGACGTGCACTGGGCCTGCAGGACAAACACACTTCAATTGACCACTGCCAAGGTTATATAGACAGGACACAATAGAGAGAACTGTTCAGGGGTCGCACAGTATGCCTCCCAAACACATACGCACGCACGCACATCTATACATAACATGTAATTGCTTTTGTGTTCTGCGTTGGACAGGAAAATTATGATGGAGTGTGACCACACATGTTGTCTCAAACTGGTGTGACTGGTATGGACTGGCCCTGGTCGTGCTGACGCCCCGTCAGGGCGGCGGCATCCTGTGGAGTGACACTCTGACATAAGCCAATGACACCCAGGAGGGGGGCGGGATCACACCCACCAAGTGGCCAATGAGGTCAAATGTTGAATAACTTTCGGTTTCCGCCAGGACTCTACACACAGACGGGACCGCGGTGTTCCTCGTCTTCCTCATCTTCCTCGTAGAGGCCTTAATAGAGGCAGAGCATACAAATGAAGGATTTCAAACTGAAGTCGTGACTTCTGCCAATTACTGATTTTAAAGGCATGTTCTTTTTTTTTTAACTGGATGATCCATCTGCACATCTATAGATACCTCTATACATCTATCTCTCTATCTCTCTAACCCTAACCCTGTCCATCTATATAGCTATCTATTGTCTAACCATCTACTGACCAGTCAATGCATCCATCCATCCAGCTATCCAGCTATCTAACCATCTATCCACTGATCAATCTAACATCCATCTATTGATTCTCTCTCTCTCTCTCTCTCTCTCTCTCTCTCTGTTACCAGTGAAAAAGATCAGACAGAATGTGGCAAAGAAGAGTTGGAGAATAAATAAACATTGACATCTGAACTTTTCAGAAGAACAATAAAATGCTCCACTAAAACAAACCCCAAATAGACCCTAACCCCACCCAAACCTCACCCGCTGAGTATCGATGGGGTTGTTTAATGGCATTCCACATCTTGGTAGGATAATTATAAAACTAGCAAAAGCTCCCCAGGCTGAACCGAGCCACAGGTATTTTTGTGCCGTATCATCTGATTCATTTATCCCTTTTATTTTTCTCTCTCACTCTCTCTCTCTTTCTCTTTTTCTCTCTAACTCTCTCTTCTCTTCTCTCCCTCTACCTCTCTTTCGCTCTCTCCCTTTATCCCTCTATCCTATCTACCTCTCTCTCTCTCTACCTTTCTCTCTCTACCTCTTTCTCTCTCTATCCCTCTCTTGCCCATACCTCTTTCTCCCTCTTTCTCTCTACCTCTCTCCCTCTACCTCTTTTTCTCTCTCCCTATATCTCTATGCTCTATCTGCCTCTTTCTACCTATGTCTTTCTCTCTCTCTCTACCTCTCAACACCCCTCTCTTCTCCTCTCACTCTACCTCTTTACCTCTCTCTTCATCTCCCTCTCTACCGCTCTTTCGCTCTCTCCATTTATCTCTCTACCTCTCTTGCTCGCTCTACCTCTTTCTCTCTCTCTCTCTCTCTCTCTCTCTCTCTCTCGCTCTCCCTGCTAGCTCCAGGTTTCTCGGAGATGAAGAGGAATCCAGAGTACTATAGAGTCTTTCAGCAGAGAGCCAGACTGCAAACGTAGCATAGCAAAAGCGAGAGACAGCGAGAGAGACAGAAGAAGAGAGCGAGAGAGAGCGAGAGGGGGAGCGAAAGAGAGAAAGAGGAAGAAAGCGAGAGAGAGAGAAAGCGAGTGAGAGAGAGAGAGAGCTAGAGAGAAAGAAGTGAGCGAGAGAGAGAGCGAGAAAGAGAGCCAGGAGAGAGAGGTAGAGCAAGAGAGAGAGAGAGCAGGAGAGAGAGAGAGAGAGAGAGCAGGAGAGAGAGAGAGCAGGAGAGAGAGAGAGAGAGAGAGAGCAGGAGAGAGAGAGAGAGAGAGAGAGAGAGAGAGAGAGAGAGAGAGAGAGAGAGAGAGAGAGAGAGAGAGAGAGAGAGAGAGAGAGAGAGAGAGGAAGCGCATGGCTCAAATATTTCTTCAAAGCTTTGGCAAAACGCAGCAGCCCTGTGCGTTAACGCACCCCTTTTAATGGACGCCCAGGTGTCTTGTTCACCACATGAATACGTTCTTTAAGAGATGCTCATACTGCTGAACGCGCTGATGGGCTTCATTAGAGGGGTCCGGTACACTGGCAGGAGAAGACATTAAGAGTGTTTACATCTTCTGCGCTCTCTCTCTCTCTCTCATTCTCTTTCTCTCTCTCTCAAATTCAAATTCAAATTCAAAAAAGCTTTATTGGCATGACTATTGGTAATCCAAACAGTGTTGCCAAAGCATTACAGTATTACAAATATTACGATAATAACAATATGGAACGTCAGAACAATATGTACATATATCAACCTGTAACAATATAACATAACATACAGATATACATATGTACATATATAAAAAAAAAATATATATATATAAAAAAATAATAATAATAATAACAAAATAATAATAATAAAAAATAATAATAATAAAATAAAAAAAAACTTAAAATTAATGAAAAGCTATATAAAACGCATTATAGGTTACTAATAATCATTAATCAATCAAACAGTGAGGCCTGGTGTAGAATGTCATCCTCTCATGTTGTGGCAAGCTGAAATAAATTGTGCTGCGAGGACGGAGCTCTCTTTTCTCTCTCCCATTAATATTTGTAGTTGGTCTACATGGGAGTTTATAAAATGAGGGTGTTTTTGGCCGAATTTGCTAAAGTATATTTCGCGGATATTTTTGAATTTGGGGCAGTGTAGGAAGAAGTGCTGCTCGGTCTCTACAGCAGCTTCTTCACACTGCTGGCACAGCCGCTCCTCTTGGGGCAGCCATGACTTCTTATGGCGGCCTGTTTCTATGGCCAGGCAGTGAGCGCTCAGTCTGTACTTTGTTAGCAACACTCTATGTCTAACATCAGTCACTGTGGTCAGGTAGGGGGCCACAGTGTACTGTCTATTTAGGGCCAGATAACACTGCATTTTGCTCTGTGTGTGTGTTTTAGTGTTCCAATGGGTGAGGTAGGTTTGTTTCTGATGTTTTATAATTTGGTTGAGTCTAATTGATATATTCTCCGACTGGTCCTGAGGCAGAGCAGAGGGGGAACCTGTCTGTGGACAGAGCCTCAGGACCAGCTGAGTAAGGGGACTCCTGTTCATCTCTTGGTTTTGCAGGGCTTTGTACTGGAAGGAGTGGGGGTCACTTTGTTTTAGATGTAGCCAATATTTAATTGATCGTTTTTGGATTTTTAATAGAAGTGGATACTGACCTAATTCAGCTCTGCAGGCGTTGTTAGTGGTTGTCCTGTGTACCTGCAGAATGCTTTTACAAAATTCGGTGTTTGCAATTTCAATTGAATTTTTTTCCCATTGGTCAAAAAGTTGGTTTGTTTGTGGGCCCCACACTTCACTTCCATAGAGCAAGATGGGTTCAATAATTGCTTGAAGTAATTTGAGCCAAATTAGAATTGGAATCTGAATGTAAATTTGTCTTTTGATTGCATAAAAAGCCCTGCGTGCTTTCTCTCTCAGTTCATTGACTGCTGGATTGAAACTTCCAGTGGGACTTATTTTCAGGCCTAAATAATTATATTCTAAACAGTTTTCTATTTTATGTGTTCCTATTGTGAAGTGCAATGTGTTTCCCAGACATCTGGGTCTTTTCTGGAATATCATGGTTTTTGTTTTCTTAATGTTAACAGCCAGGGCCCAGGTCTGACAGTAACGGTCGAGTAGGTCTAGACTCTGTTGAAGTCCTTCTTTTGTGGGACTTAACAAGATTAAATCATCTGCGTAAAGCAGGAATTTGATCTCGGTGTTGTGGAGAGTGAGACCAGGCACTGTGGACCGTTCCAGAATGGAGGCCAGCTCATTTATGTAAATGTTGAACAGTGCAGGTGATAGACAGCAGCCTTGTCTCACTCCCCGCTCCTGAGTAATAAAAACTGTTCGCTTGTGTCCAATCTTGATGCCGCACATGTTGTTTGTGTACATTGATTTTATTATGTCATATGCTTTACCCCCTACACCGCTTTGAAGAAGTTTTTAAAGTAATCCAATGTGCCAAATTGAGTCGAATGCTTTTTTGAAATCAATGAAACAAGCAAATATTTTGGTTTTGTTTTGGTTGATATATTTGTCTACTAGGGTGTGTAGGGTGTAAATATGATCTGATGTGCGGTGATTTGGTATGAATCCAATTTGACTTTTGCTCAGGACATTGTGTTTCATAAGGAAGTCTATGAGTCTCGAATTAATAATGCTACAGAAAACCTTCCCCAGGTTACTGTTCACACAAATGCCTCTGTAATTATCAGGGTCAGATTTATTTCCATTTTTAAAAATAGGTGTTATGAGACCACGATTCCAGACGTCTGGGAAGTAACCTACACTCAGGATCAAGTTGAATAATTTTAGAATAGCCAATCTGATTTTTTTACTGCTGTGTTTCAACATCTCGTTTAGGATGCCGTCAATTCCACATGATTTCTTTGGCTTAAGGTTGTTTAATTTTTCTTCCACTTGTTTTTCAGTGATAAATAGATCTAAAGGGTTCTGGGAGTCTTTGATGGCCAATTCTAATTTGTTTAAGTTTTCTGTAATTTGAGTTTGCTCCGAATCTGATTTGATAGGGATGTTGCTGTATAGGTTTTTGAAGTGATTGATCCAAATGTCTCCATCTTGTATAACTGGTTGGTTGGGTTTGGTTTTGTTTCGGTTTTTCCAATTTTCCCAGAATTTGTTTGTGTTTATGGACTCCTCAATTATTGTCAGTTGTTTGAGTGTGTATTGAGCCTTTTTGATCTTAAGTGTACGTTTGTATTGTTTGAGCATGTCACAGTAAAGAAGGCGAACGTCTGTATTGCTTGGGTCTCTGTGTTTCTGATTGGATAATTTTCTAAGTTCTTTTCTTTTTTCTTGACATTCTCCATCAAACCAATTGTTCTCTTTATGTTTTTGGGGTTTGTGGCTGGATTTTTTCAATTGTGATTTATGAGCTATAGTAATAAAGATGTGGTTAATTTTTCCAACTGCATTGTCTATGCCTTCTTTACTGTGAGCATGTGGGGTGTCCAGAAAGCTGTCTAATAGTGTCTGAATTTGTGTACGCCCGATTGCTTTCTGGAACTCTTGTTTACTGTTTGGGGCCCATCTGAAGGTTCTGGGGATGTTAATCAGATTACTGGGCTGTGATGGTGAGGTGTTAGTTTCTGTCCTTTTAATGAACACAGTAATTTGGCTGTGATCAGAAAGAGGGGTTAGTGGTTTGACTATGAATGAACTGAGAGAGAAAGGGTCTAAATCCGTTATCATATAATCCACTGTGCTAATGCCAAGAGGTGAGCAGAAGGTGGGTCTTCCCAAGGAGTCACCTCTAAACCTACCGTTAACAATGTATAGACCGAGGCTTTGGCATAGCTGGAGCAGCTCTCTTCCATTCTTGTTTGTCTGGGGATCAGAGTTATGGCGAGGAAGGTTAGTGGTGTTTTGGGGAAAGTTTTGGCCAAATATATGGACGTTACCATTATCAGGATTTGAGTCTGGACGGCAGCCTGTGCGGGCATTGAGGTCACCACAGATCAGCACATTTCCCTGGGCCTGAAATCTGCAGATCTGGGTGTGGAGGTTGGGGAATGTTTCCTCGCTGTAGTAGGGAGAGTCGATGGGGGGAATATATACCGTACATAGAAATAAATCTCTGTCTGTGCCGGTTATATTTTTTGATATTTTTATCCAAATTGTTGAGTGGTCCGAATTTATTATTGTTGTATGTTTTGATATTTCTGATTTGTGCCAAATTATAATTCCTCCTGAATCTCTCCCTCTTTTTATCCCTGGGTTTTTCACTGAGGGAACAAATATTTGTGTGTAATTTGGGGGGCAGTGAATATCGGTATCGGTTCTACACCAGGTCTCTTGAAGAATCAAAAAATCTAAATCAATTGTGTTCTCGAGGAAATCTTTTGAGTTGTACTTTGGTCCATACAGGGAAGAACGTATTCCCTGTATGTTCCACATAGAAATTGTAAGGGGTTTCATACTGTGTACAATAAAAGAAACAAACACAAATACATTAACATTCTAAATTGAGATAAACAAAAACATTTTTAAAGATTAGTGAACAAGTTAGTTAAGTGTGTGTGTGTGTGTGTGTATGTGTATGTGTATGTGTGTGTGTGTGTGTGTGTGTGTGTGTGTGTGTGTGTGTGTGTGTTTGTCTGTTTCAGTGTGTCTGTTAGCGATTTATACAACCTGTCCCATTAGTTTGGTGCATATGAGGCTGAGGAGCTGTGTGATCTCCCCCAGGTCTGCATTGTTCCTGCTGCCTGGTCTCTGCAGGGCCTGGGCATAGCTCAGCTGCTGGACCAGGGGGGTCGGTGGGAAGGGATGGGCTGCTCCGTGGGGCGTGGGCTTAGTGAGCGCTGTGCTGGGGGGTCGAGCAGGTCTGGCTGGAGCGGCTCTGGTTCTGGATGGGGGGCTGTGTTGAGGCGGTGGTGGTGGATGGTGCCGGTAGGGTGATCCGGTGTAGCTGCGATGCTCTCTGGGGAAGAGGGGTGGGATTGTGTGGTTGAGTCGTCTCTTGCTGGGGGTGGCTCCATCCTGGGGTCGTCCTAAGGCTGCATCCTTGAGGGCTCTAGCAAAGACACCCACCATGTCTCTGTGGAGGTGCACGTGGTCGTGGAGGCTGCTGATGTTCAGTGCGGGGTGGTGGGCCAGGTGTACGTTGGGCAGGGGGGAACATCCTCGGTAGATATCGGCGTTCACCCTGTGGATGGTGGCGGGGTGAAAGTCTCTCCGGGGCAGGATGGTGGAGATGGTGATCCTGGAGAGGGGGAAGGTGTGTGTTGCTTTCTGTGCCACTCTCCTCACACACTCTGCCACCCTCTCCTGCTGGGCCCGTAGATCGTTGGTGCCTGTATGGATGATAATGTGCCCGGGCTGACCCAGGGTGGGCTCAGTCAGCAGCTCGAGGGCAGTGTCAGTTGTTGGGCACCATACTTTGCAGACTTTTTTCCCCGGGAACAGCTGTTCTTCGTTGATAAATTTACCGTTTGAATCAATTAACATTATAATGTCAGCTTCTGTGGGTATCTTTGGCTTTGTTTTGTTGGTAGGAGGGGTTGTTGTGTTGGTGAATGTTGGTATTGGTTGTGGTGTTGTAGTTAGGTTCATGTTGACGGGGGGTATTTCTGATTGTTTGGGGGTTGTTTTTTCTTGGAGGCCTTCAATTTGCTTTGTCAAATTCTCAATTGTTTGGTCCTTGAGGAGGAGCTCTTCTTTGACGGCGCTGAGGCCTCTCCTCATCTCCTCCCTGTCCTGCTGCAGCTCCTTCACCTCTCCTCTGAGCTCCAGCAGGGAGGCCCTGAACTCAGCCCCTAACAGGCTCCTCTGCTCCTCTAGCTGCTGCTGCTGCTGGCTGCTGTTGTTTAGCCGCTCCTTCAGTTCCACCAGTTCAACCTCTTGAAGAGACAGGCTCTGCCTCAACAGAGCCACAGTAGATTCCAGTGTGGGGCAGCTCTCCTCTTCTTGGGTCTTCTCTATCTCTGTGTTGTTGTTCATGTCTGTTGGGGTCTGATTTGTGGTCCCAGTCAGGCTTTTTATTGTTTTGAAGTTTTGGTTAATGGAGCTGAGGCTTGCCTGACTGCCTTGAAACATGACAGTGCCATTGTGGTATATGTTGACGGTGAATGGGGGGGTCGCTGTCCGTCTCCTCAATTACAATTTGTCTCCCACTACAGATCCCCCTTTTCTTGTGGTGGCTGTAGTGGGTACATATGGCCTTATGCCAGGCTTCAGTGTTCTCCGTGAACATTAGCAGGCTGTTTACGGTGGCCTTTCCTCCAGTCCCACTGAGGTCGGTTCTCAGAGTGTCCGGCTGCTGCTTTAGAGTGTTGGCCCTGTGAGCCTTTCTTGCCTGAGAGCTTTTTGATACGTTCTTGTACTCTATGTGCGGGGGGAGGGGTGGGGGTGGGGGAGGGGCGGGGCTGGCAGACGTGTCATCAGGGGTTGATGTTGCATCAGCCACGATTTTAGGTAGCATGGTAGCCTTTAGCTTAAATGACCTTCAAAAAGCCTAAATTTACTCTTGGGCTTCAGCCCTATTTTGAAAAAGGGTAAGGGTTACGACTTCTGTAGGTCCCATTACAATTTATCCATATAGTTTGTCCTTTTCGTTTTGGTGTCGCTGTTCATGTCACATCAATGTTTTGAGGTTTTTTAGCTTCTTACCTCTCTTCTGCTAGCAGCCTGCCTGATGGGCTCTCCTCTTGGTTTTCCCTGTTTTCCCAATCGGCTGTCTTTCTTTCATTAGCTGCTGTTCTCAAGGGCTTCATTCAGTTGGTCATTTTTTAAGTTTATCTCAATTTAAAAAGTTAAAACATCCGTAATTTGTAATTTTGAGTGGAGCTCTAGTGAAACATGACTGCTTCCTCCACTCTCTCTCTCTCTCCCCCTCTCTCATTCTCTCTCTCTCTCTCTCTCTCTCTCTCTCTCTCTCTCTCTATCCCTCATCGCTCTGATTGAGAAACAGTGGAAGTGTCATCACCAGGATAACATAATCCTCAAATTGCCTATCAGCTAAGAGACCAAATGAACGATTACATCGCGATTACACAAAAGTTGAGCTGTTGATTTAAAACCACCCGATCTTATCAGGCCGGTGGTTTAAATGACGGACGGCTTTCTGAATGGCCCATTTAAACTCGAGCGATTACATATTAGTAATTAAGGCGGAGGCCGCCCCATCATACATGCTTATCTCCGGCATTATGATGAACTCGCGTAATTAAATAGCGGACCACTTTGAAAAGGATCCGTTGAACTGAATTACCTCTCTGAGACGCTCTCTGTGCAGGCAGTCAAAAGGACTCTCTTTACAAACGCCATGAGTTGTAATCGGGAGCTGTGTGCCGCTGGATCCAGCGGGGCTACTGTTGCACAGTGGACCAGATAAGCCTCATTTGAATAATTCCCACACATCTCCCCGGCTTTATCTCTCAAGTTCACCCATGAGAAACGGGCAGCGCCGTGGAAACCAAGAATTCGTACCGCCGCCGTTAACCTCCAACACATTCTCGCAAAAAAAACCCCGCTTTGAATGATTGATTTTCGGATGTATCTTATGGGAAGATTTACATTCCATACCATGCTCAGGGAGGTTGGGACAGTGGTTTTCTATTGTGGAAGACAATGGCATATGTTGTGGTTGTTGTTCAACAATGCTATTGGTGCAGATTTGGCCGAGGTAAAGCATTCTCTCACACTGAACAATTCGGGATTCTCGTCTTCCGGGATCAGGTTTTAACTGCAGCAACACTGGGATTGGGGGGGAGGGGGTGTGTGTGTGTGTGTGTGTGTGTGTCTGTGTGTGTGTGGGTGTCTGTGTGTGTGAGTGTGTGTGTGTGTGTGTGTATGAATGCATATGGCTGTGTGTATGTTGGAATCTTCATACGTGCATGTGTGAAAGTGTACATGCATACCTATGTGTGTGTGTGTGTTTGTGTATATGCATTTGACTGTGTGTGTGTATATATTTGTATCTGTGTACGTGAATGTGTGAGTGTGTGTGCATGCATGCATACATACGTATGTGTGTGTGTGTGTTTTTACATGTGTGTGCATGTGTATGTTTGTGTGTGTATGATGAGGTATTATAGATTTGATGGCAGCCTTAAAGCAGGTGGACTGAGGCTGATTGAAGATGTCTCTTTTTTGTTTTCCGTAAGGCAAGCCTCTGAGTTGAGAGAAGAAATGTGTTAATGGAACCATCACATGCCCAATCAGCAGAAGTGAACCTCATTAAGGGGAGGATATTAGAGGCAATTGTCATTAGCAAAATACCTTCTATGGTGTTTGTTACAAAGGCACAGAGAGGGATCATGAGCCAGCAAAATACAGAGAGAGAGAGGGAGAGAGAGAGAGGGGGGGGGGGGGGGGAGAGAGAGAGAGATGAAGAGAGAGAGATGAAGAGAGAGAGAGATGAAAGAGGTGAGAGAGTTAGAGAGAGAGAGAGAGAGTCAGAGATAGATAGAATGAGAGAGAGAGAGAGAGAGAGAGAGAGGGAACAAGAGAGAACGAGAGAGAACAAGAGGGGGAGAGAAAGAGAGCTACAGATGGGGAGAGATGACTTCCCAAGCTTTGATTCATTCAGCAACTTTCCCAGAAATAGCCATTGGAACGGGACATCTCATAGACCCAGAGTGTTGGAGTGCCCCTGCGTACAGTATGTCTCATGCAGATCAGAGTCCACCAGTGAATGCTAACCAGTTGCATTAGCATGCGTGCAGGGTGCCGACTGGGTCCAGTGTGGACACGGCCCACTGCAGTGGGGTGTCTGAAGATGGATATTATACGCCTGCTGCCAGCACTATTTTGAGCAGCCGGGCCGTCTGGTGGGTCCCAGAGAAGGCTGTGACACCGGGGCCACTCTGTGTCCTCTCCTGTCCTAGGTTCCTACTGACTCGTGTCCTAATGTCTTGTTCCGCAGCGTCTTGTGTCCTAGAGACTTGTTTCCTACTAACTCGTGTCCTAACGTCTTGTTCCGTAGCGTCTTGTGTCCTAGAGACTTGTTTCCTACTGACTCGTGTTCTAACATCTTGTTCCCTAGCATCTTGTGTCCTAGAGACTTGTTTCCTACTAACTCGTGTCCTAACATCTTGTTCCCTAGCGTCTTGTGTCCTATTGTCTTGTTCCGTAGCGTCTTCTGTCCTAACGTCTTGTTCTGTAACATCTTGTTTCCTACTAACTCGTGTCCTAACGTCTTGCTCCGTAGCGTCTTGTGTCCTAGAGACTTGTTTCCTACTGACTCGTGTTCTAACATCTTGTTCCCTAGCGTCTTGTGTCCTATTGTCTAGTTCCGTAGCGTCTTCTGTCCTAACGTCTTGTTCCGCACCATCTTGTTTCCTACTAACTAGTGTTCTAACGTCTTGTGTCCTTCAGACTTGTTTACGAGCAACTTGCGTCCTAGTGACTTGTTTCCTACTGACTTGTGTTCTAACATCTTGCTCCCTAGCGTCTTGTGTCCTAACATCTTGTTCCCTAGCGTCTTGTGTCCTAACGTCTTGTTCCCTAGTGTCTTGTGTCCTAACATCTCGTTCCCTAGCGTCTTGTGTCCTAACGGCTTGTTCCCTAGCGTCTTTCATCCTAACATCTTGTTCCCTAGCGTCTTGTGTCCTAACGTCTTGTTTCCTAGCGTCTTGTGTTCTAACATCTCGTTCCCTAGCGTCTTGTGTCCTAACGTCTTGTTCCCTAGCGTCTCGTGTCTTAGAGACTTGTTTCCTACTGACTGGTGTCCTAGAGACCCGTATACGAGCGACTTGGTCCTAGGGACTTGTGTCCTTTTGTCTCAGATAATAACTTGTATCCTAACAGCTTCAACCCTTGCGAGTTGGACCTTGAAGCCACTCCCATAGTACCTTGGCGGCTGTGCCTTGGTGCCTTGTATCCTTGTGGCTTGCCTCCTTCAGACTCATACCCTAATACCTTTTATCCCAACGTCTCGTAGCCCATGGTCCCTTGTAGCCTAGCTAGCGAGCTGCAGCGTGGGGTAGTTTACCTTATGTGGCGGTCCTTGTGCTGTCTTCGAAATCTAACATCTCAAGCGAAATCTGGTTTGCTTTTTTCAATTTATTTCCCCCCCACCCCTCTCTCTCTTTCTCCCCCCTAACTCTATCTCTCTCTCTCTCCCTCTCTCTCTCTCTCTCTCTCTCTCTCTCCCTCTCTCGCTCTCCCCCTCTCTCTCTTTCCCTATATTTCACCCTCTCTGTCGCTGCCTTATTTTCTGCTTACCTTACATTTTCCGTCGCGCATTGACCACAGAGCTGCTGAATCCTGCGTTAGATCCTCGCAGACCACATTGTCGAGACGCACCGCTCCCTTGACTTTTTGTGCGACACTGCGTGAGTTCATTCCACCGTTGTTTTTAAAAACATATTTTTTGTAAAGGAAGTTTTCATCGCTTTGGGAACATTACGCGGTTTCTTTTGCGCAATGGACTGCTGTGTGGCAAACTCGTGTTGAATGAGCGACTAGCCTTTGGAGGAGGAGGAGGGGGAGGAGGGAGATAACACATTAACTCCTGGTGGTTGCAGGAGCCGGGGAACCTTCAGTTTGCAGTAGACTGAAGAATGAAGAAGCTCTCGGAGCACTATCGAGCCAGCAGAAATCATTGAGAGGGCGACGAGCAGCCGCGAAATGTGACTTGTTCACCCTTTGACAACCCATCGCCTCAGGCTTTGATTCATCCTTATTCACTCATCAGAAGAGTGGAGGAGAGGAGGAGACGGAACATGCATGCCGTGCTGTTTTACATGCGTTTGAATGCCCTAACGCTGTCCTTCTGTGGGGAAGAGGAATAAAGAAGGGCTGAAGAGGAATAAAGAAAAAGGCTATATCCAATCTTAGGACATAATATCCCAAAGGTGGAGCGATCAGGAAAGGCTGATGACGGGAGCATCATTCGTTTCCGTGCATCAGAAGCACCAAAGGGGATTGGAAACGTTTGGATGGAAATCGGGCGAGTGTTTAGACCTGTTTCTGGTTTTATATGAAACTAGTGGCGATTAGTACATTTTTTGTACATTTTCAATTCAACATTTTATCCCAAGGAGTACATTTGCCTTTTGCCTTTTCATTTTATTTTCTATTTATCCGGATCGCATCTCTCCAAAGGTCTTGCAGGAACTCTCATCTTCAATAGTTTTCTCCTGGAGCTTTCCTTCATCTAAATGGAATTAGTGGAGTCTGCAGCCCTCTGTGAAAGGAACAGACATGGTACATGGGAACAGCTTTCTTCACGGTAAGACATCCACCGGGATCCACTGAGTCGTGGGTGAGACCTCTTGTTGCTCTCCTATAATGTTCTGAAGACAGGGGCCTGTCTTACCACCATGTCTCTCACTCCACTGTTGCACGGGCCTTTTTTTTTTTCTTCTAATAACTGTGGGGATATCGACCGATATCCCCACAGTTATTAGAAGAAAAAGAAGCTGTGAGCTGTGAGGCTATTCTGACGAGTCGAGTCGTGAGCATAGCCTCACAGCTTGAAGATAAAGTTAAAGATGGGCTTTGTAACCAAACGCGCTAATTGGAGATTTTTACTTGATTATCTTTCTAAGAAACAGCACGTGATCCATATCAATGTACTTCATCCACTGTGTGTGTCTGTGTGTGTATATGTGTGCGTGGGTTTGCGTGTTCTTGCGTGCGTGTGCGTGCGCGCGCGCTTGTCTGTGTGTGTGTGTGTGTGTGTGTGTGTGTGTGTGTGTGTGTGTGTGTGTGTGTGTGTGTGTGTGTGTGTGTGTGTGCATGTTTCACAGTTGTTGCAAGTCTTCTCCTACTCGGATTGTCCGGGGCAACAAAGAAGGACACGGCAGGTAAACACACGCACCACCTTATCACCCAGGTTTATCCCCCTAAGCCTCATATATTAGCCTCTTTGTCGAACTGATCTTTCACTTTGTTTCCTGACTCGATTTCAGGGAAAAACAACTCAGGCGTAAAGCCCGTGGGTCAGTGCGGTACCTGGGTGAAAGAGCCAGACGGAGGGGTCTTCACGTCACCTAATTACCCCAGCAAATACCCCCCCGAGACCGAGTGTGTTTACATCCTAGAAGGTGAGTGCCCACCTGCGGCAGAAGGAACAGTGGAGGAGAAATAAAACGTTTCCCTGTCACTGCTCCTCTCTCCCGGTGTCTGATTGGTCGTAAGAGGAAGTGGGCGGGTGTTTGGATTGCTGTTGTACCGCCGTGGGACGGTTTAGATGTTCCGTTTGGACACTGAGGACAGGTTATTGGATTCATCAGCGTGAAGAGATGAGGTTAACCCATAACAAGATGGCCCTCCATGGGACGACCTCGGCTCTGTAGGCTCTAAGCGAACCCCAAGACACCGCGCGTCAATACCAGCCGGCTGCTTATTGAATACGTTAAGAATACTGATTAAAAACACAAGCAGATCTGAGCGTTGATCAATGTCAGCGTGTGGGTGATTTACAACTTGGCCGACGACGTTTTGATCCCCAGTAATGGCTTTTTCATTCTTTATTGTTTTCTTGCCACGTTTCCCGCACATGGCAGCCCCTCCGAGGCAGTGCATCGACCTCCATTTTGAGGACAGCTACTCCATCGAGTCCTCATGGGAGTGTAAGTTTGACAACATCGAGGTGCGGGATGGGCCCTTTGGCTTCTCCCCCGTGATGGGCCGGTACTGCGGCCAGCACAGCCCCCCCGACGTCAGGAGTAGCGGGCGCTATCTGTGGATAAAGTTTGTCACCGACGGGGAACTCGAGGCGGTCGGATTTTCGGCGCGCTACAACTTCACTGCAGGTAACAAACGATTTATTTTTGTTTTTTTCTGTTGTGTGGTGCTCTGGTGTCCTTGGTTGAGATGTATGTGTCTGTAGGTAAGGCCTTGAATGAAGGAACACACAAAGTGAATCATTCAATCTTTAGTTAATCATTTGGCTTTACAGGTTTTCTGTCAATACTGAAAATGCGCTCCAGTAAGAAGCAGTTTGCTCCTATTGGATCGTATTGGAACTGTCATTGACCACATAGGGTTGTCATGCCTCGGTTGGATTGGTTTTTGGCACAGGATGGTCTATAGTAGTGTATCGGGTTGTTTGAGTCCCAGCTGAAAGAATTTCAAGGTTTCCATCCCCAATGTCCACCAGTCTACCTGTAGACCTTTGAGCAAGGCGCCTTCTCCTTAATGACCTGGAACTAAAACACTATCAGGAGCGTTGGGTTCCAGATAGTGTACAAAGAATGGGATGGAGTACTGGCACAGCTAATCTTTCAGGTCAAACACAATTCTGGCAATCATGGCAGTAAGTGGAAGCCCTGAAACCTCATCATTTCCATCCCATTTGAGCCCAGATCCCATTAGGGCAGTGGGGGCGGGGGTCCGACGGCAGAGGCGCTGGGCCGTATCGTGAATCTTATGGTCCTTGGCCTCTCCTTGACCCAGCGTGGCAAAACTGTATGTTTTAGTGGAGGGTTTGGAGGCTTTTAAGTCCGGGCTGCCAATAAAGCTGACAGGGGTTGTATATGGGAATTAATGGGAGCTCCGCTCATCTCCGGCTTCCACACAGCACCATTGTTTTGTGAAGATAGTAACCCTTTGAGGGCCTTTATGGTCCCATTAGTCTACTGCGTCAAATAAGCATTACAGCAGGGAGGAATGAGAAGAGAAGGAAGGGGAAAATATCCATGGTTGTTTTAAGAGCAGCGGCAAAAAAAAAAAAAGTCTTTGAATGCATATTTTAATATATTTAAGTAAGAGGAGATTAATAATACTGCATTAGAATGCTTAGGATGAAGACCATTTTAATTTTGTTTCTCAGGGATGAAATAAATACATAGGCTGTACTCTATGGCAATAGGGTTAGATAAATACATGGATTGAATATGATTTACATAACTTACGGAGATAAAAGTACCCATGTATCACCAGAGAGAGAGAGAGAGAGAGAGAGAGAGAGAGAGAGAGAGAGAGAGAGAGAGAGAGAGAGAGAGAGAGAGAGAGAGAGAGAGAGAGAGAGAGAGAGAGACCACCAGTGATGAAGTTGTCCTCTAAGTTCTGACGTCATGGTGACTAACACCAGCAGTGTGGCGGCAGCAGCAGGCAGTGAATGAATGAGCCGTGCTTAACCTGAGTCATGGCTTATTTACTATGAGTCCTTTTGGGAAACTCAGGTGCATGTTGTTAGCATTTGCGTCAGCAGCACTGGCAGAAAGTGGTGCTCGTATTGGTCACGAGGCGTACACACATCCAGTTACTTAGGGCGTATTCACACCTGCCTCGTTTGGTTCGAATCAAACCAAAAAAATCGCTGGTGCGGACCTTTTGGGCTGGTGTGAATACAAACCATCGAACTCTGGTGCGGACCAAACAGCCGGTCCGAGACCCAGCCGGAGAGGTGGTCTCGGTTCGCCTCCAAACGAACCCTGGTGCGGTTCGCTTGAGATGTGAAAGCGACCGCGCTCGGTCCGACCCAGTTCTAAAATAATATGCCTTTTTTGGACGCAACAGGCTCTCATTGCTGGTCGTTTATTTATATTGTTTGATTAGCGCGGTAAATTCAAAGATCAACGTCACGTCATCAGACCGGCACCACGTTATCAGACCCGTTAAAAATGAGCCGTGGCTTAACATGGAGCGAAGAGGAGACGAAATGTCCAAAAAAATAAAAAATTGCAATGTGAAAAGGAACCGCACCAAACCAAAAAATAAACTTTCCTGGTGTGAATACGCCCTATGAGAGGATGTTGTGTTGGGGTTACAGCATGACAGAATCATGGGATAGAAGCGCTCCAAATGACTCTGTTTCAACCATCCAGCAACTGCTTTAGGAACCATAGTGGTGTCCTGGGTTTGAATCCCTTGAGTTGGGGGCGAGGGGTCCGTTCCGTCCGGTGGGGAATGTGTACGTTTTCACCCCACGGTCACATGGGTTTCATCCGGTTGCTCCAGTGTCTTCCCACACCGAAAGACGCACAGCTGAGGTTGATAGTGCTGCCCGTGCCCTTGAGCAAGGCACCGGCAGTAGACCTGGAGTTGCTGCTGCTGCTGATGGGTCAGAAGCAGAGATCACATTTATCTGTGTGGTACTCGTGCAATGACTTCTAAAGACGACTGGGGTTGCGGCGGCTCTACGAACAAATTGTTCTAAAGGTGACTCTCACTCTGGGCACTCAAACAATAAAGAATATTAATTTGATGTAGGAGTTGCAAAAGTGAAAATCGAACCAAAACAAAGCAAAAAGCCAAGGGCGTGGTGTCGGCTGGAGCTGTTTTTGTACAGCATCCCCAACAAGGACAGGGCTTTTTTAAACTTTGTACGAACCGTTTGTTTCAGAGTGTACCTTCTCATACACAAGGGAATGAGAGAATGTGTGCGTGTGTTTGTGTGCGCGCGCGCGTGTGTATGTGTGTATTCGTTTGTGATACGTAGTTGTAATTGTCGTGTTTTTCGATCATTCTGGTGTACAGTGATCTCGGGGACTTCTGGACTGATAGCTTCACGCCAAACCCCCCAACCCTGACCCCCGCTCACCAGGGCAAGGAAGGGAAGGGGGGAGCAAACACCATCACACACCCAGTCTCCCCCCCATCCTCTCAGTCACCCCCCCTCCTCTCTGACCCCCCCCCCCCCCCCCCCCCCCCCCTGTTTGGTAGCCTGTGATCAGAGCTGTTTAAGGAGTCGAGGCGTGTCAGCAGCAGCAGATGCTGCTTCGTCCACCCAGGGATTGTCAGCATGTTTCCCCTTCTGATCCCGGGATGAGGCCTTGTTCACTGGTGGAGAGGAAATGAAAAAGGAATAGGATGGATTTTAAAGAAAATACACTCAAAGTTAAGGGGTTTCACAATGCTCGTGTGGATGTGAAGGAATAAAGTTTGTATTTTCTCTTGAGTTGAACCACCCGTGGGTTTTTGATTATTAAGCTTGTTTGTTTTGTGCGGCTGGATTTACTAGGGTGAACTGAAATAACCGGTCTGAGATTGGTGATGGATATTCATTTGCTGTGGTGTTTGTAATTTTAATTGGGTTTTTTTTCTGCCACTTTTCATTTATTGTTAAAGTGTGATTTTAGCATATCACAATTTTTCTTTGAAGCTGTTGATAATGTTTTTCTGTTCAGGCTAATATACAGGGAGGAATGCTAATAGCCTACATTAATAGTTCCACAATAACTATGATCAAAGTACTGTTTAGAACCAGTACAGATAAAGAGGTTGAATGATCTTAATGAGTTTTCAACTAATTGTGAGAACCATGGGCTTTGTTAGCAAACAAGGTATATTCTTGTTCCTGTCGATTCTCTTGATGTACAGTCCTGACTTTTGGTTTAATAAAGAAATGTGTAAGTGTTTTGCAGTTATTTTGAGCAAATTCCAAAGAGCTCATTTGTACTGACAGCTTGAACCAGCCCGGGTAATAACCATCTATCTAAATCTCAATCAAACTATTTATGGTTCTGTTGCAAGACGAGGGCTTTTGGCCCCAGCATTACCCAGGTCTCATGAATGCATGACGCTATTTCTTTCTTTCGCTCTTGAATATCTTTCGCTATCATAACCATGTGACACGGCGCTATATCCATCACTTTCAGTGTCACAGCCACATTCTCCCCCATCATGAGCCATTTCAGCCATTAAAACCATAATCTTTATGAGACATTGAGTGATCTCAGTCGCCAGGCAACCTCCAACTTTGCTACGAATCTCAAATTACTTTAATGGTGTTTGAGATAAGAACCGAAATGGGCTTTCGCGGGGTCAAACGCACAGGAGGAAAGTCTGCGAGATGGAGCTGAAATGGCTTCATACTGGAAATGGGAAATTGAACGGAAAGGATCGACCCCTGGAATCCAGAGGGTGAAGTGACAAAGTCAGCAGCACCCAAACGGCTATCGCTTTGGTTTCTCCTCAAAGGTTTTCATCTCTCTCTCTCTCTCTCTCTCTCTCTCTCTCTCTCTCTCTCTCTCTCTCTCTCTCTCTCTCTCTCTCTCTCTCTCTCTCTCTCTCTCCCAAAGTCATTCACTGGAGAAGAGCACTGACATTTAAATGGCCAGAGTCCTTTTGTTGTTCAATTGGACTACTCCGTCTTCTGTAATTATGCTTCTAAAGATAGTCAGGTTGGCAGAATAAGAGAGGCAATCTTTCAAGATTATTTCCATTTATTTCAAGACACATAGGGGACAGGGAGGGGAGGGGCCAGCAAATAGTGAATTAGGCCAACCGATGGACTGAGACAAATAAATACTGTTGAGGGAAAGTAGTTAGACTTGATTAGAGCATTTTGACTTTGGGGAGGAGAATGTTCGAGGAGGAAATTAGAAAATAATCTGTGGTTAGACATGGAATTGCTTTGTGGTTAAGAGGTCGTTATTTTCCTGATTCAAAATAGCATTGCGCTTTAGCTCTCCCCTTTATAGATGATCCCCACGTCTCTAGAGATGTGACAACGCAATA
>NC_136950.1:21191279-21217594 GCF_949987615.1 Pollachius pollachius | reverse complement strand
CACACAGACGCACACACACACACAAACACAAACACACACACACACACACTCAACACACACTCAGCGCTCAACACTGACGCGAAAAGAGCAATTTGAGGGAATTAAAAATCTTTTAAAGAGGGACGCAGTTATCTTCCACCCTTTTTTTCCGACTGACATTTTTATGTAACTCAATTGATGCATGACCGCCTCCATTAGCCTCTGATCCCCAGGTTGGTATAAATACGCTTTTCAATTTAGATAGTGGGTGGGCAGCAGCTAGCGGGCCGTTCCATTGGCAGCCCCGTGAAGAGGCGACCTTCCTCTGTGATTTCCTGACAAATCGTTCATTCGGCGGTGCGATTGAAGCCTCCGCCACGTCCCGTTGGCGCCAACCAGCCCCTCTCCACTCCACACTTTATCAGCGGCTGGAGGTACGTCCTCCAGGTTGAAGATAGGCCGATACGTGTCACCGTACCTATCGGCTAATTGATTGACGGCTTGGATTCAAGATGTAATTTGCATATATTTCCCCCCGCTGCCGTTCCATCAACGCCATCCTTGTTTTGTTTTGTCAGGAGCGCCTTTGTGTCAGAGAGAGAGAGGGGAGGGAGGGAGGGAGGGAGAGGGAGAGAGACTATCAGGATAACAGAGTATGTTTGTGTGTGTGCTGCGTGTGCGTGTGTTCATTTGCGGGGGCAGAGAGAGAGAGAGAGAGAGAGAGAGAGAGAGAGAGAGAGAGAGAGAGAGAGAGAGAGAGAGAGAGAGAGAGAGAGAGAGAGAGAGAGAGAGAGAGAGAGAGAGAGAGAGAGAGAGAGGAGAGGAGAGAGAGAGAGAGAGAGAGAGAGAGAGAGAGAGAGAACGGAAAGCGAGACGGAAAAGAGATAACGAGAAACTATAATGGGGCTTTATCAAAGTCAACCTGAATACTTTAACGGGCTGCCTCTGAACATCAAAGTGCTGCCTTCTCCCATTCTGCCGAGTCCCCCGGACACCATCAAACGCCCCGGTCCACGGCTCGCCCAAATTGGCTAAATTGGACGACCGGCTCCCTTTGTATTGTGAGCACGGACACCAGAGATGAATCTCTTCCCCGCACTGACGCCTTAGTGGGACTTTAAATAACCCTGGCATTTTGGGCACTGGGTCTCTGCTCTGTTCATCTCGCTATCGGGGGGCGGGGGGGGAGCTGGAGGAGGGTGGGGCGGGGAAGTGGGGAGGGGGGGGGCTGGGCGAGGTTTTGAGAACAACCTGACTCATGGCTCGGGACACCTCTGGGTCCGCCTCATGTTCTCCTCCTCCTCCCCCTCTCCCTCCCCCTCCCCCTCCTCCTCCTCCTCTCCCCTGTTCTCCTCCTCCTCCTCTCCCCTGTTCTCCTCCTCCTCTCCCTCCTCCCCCTCCTTCTCCTCCTCCTCCTCCTCCTCCTCCTCCTCCTCCTCCTCCTCCTCTCCCCTGTTCTCCTCCTCCTCCTCCTCCTCCTCTCCCCTGTTCTCCTCCTCCTCCTCCTCCTCCTCCTCCTCCTCTCCCCTGTTCTCCTCCTCCTCCTCCTCCTCCTCCTCCTCCTCTCCCCTGTTCTCCTCCTCCTTCTCCTCCTGTTCTCCTCCTCCTCTCCCTCCCCTCCCTCCTCCTCCTCCTCCTCACGCCCGTTCCCCATGCGTTATAGATTTCCAGGGGTTGGTTCTGAGCCGGTGCAGGGAGGTTCTGTTCCTCATGTGGGGTCTTGGTTCCATCCCCCCTCCTTGAGGAGCCGGCTGTTCTTCTGACTCTCAAGGATCCAGACCGATCGAACCGCGGAGTGAAGTGAGGCAGCTTTTCTGCACATATATCTCACTTCAAAGGTTATATATACTGTATTTATATATATATATATATATATAACTGTTTGCTTTAACACCATCGTCATCAATCTTGATATTCTATACATACAAATTGTATTGATGCAGTTTAAAAGCAGCCAAACTATTTTTGCTACCATTTGCTTATTCACATGTTTTCCAGCGTGCCATCGAGGGCTCCGTTTGCACACTCATTTCAAACGTTTTCCCTCCACGGAAGCACCACACTTGCCAAGGGATCCGAGAGGCAATATCTCAAAATCACGAATGTGCTGAGGACAGGGATTTCTTGCAATCGCGCGGCCGCTTGAGGTAACCACGATCAATATCTACGCTCAATCTATACTTTAAAAAGGTATCTGGGGAAGAGATTGTCTCCTTACTCAGAAGGTCTGCGTCACGTTCACCTCGGAGGTATCCCCCATCGAGCGGCCAACATATTGGAGGCTAGAGACCTGGGCGCAATGAAGGCCAAACGTAGAAGGGCTACAGTATTACCTACGCTGCAATAATTACACCGCGCTGACACACACACTCACACAAAGTAAGCGTATTGCTATTGATCACCCCCCCCTCTCTGTTTTGCTGAGGCAGATTTTGTGTGCCCCCCCCCCCCCTCACCCACCCACCCCTGACACCGCAGGGTGATAGCGGAACTCCTGGCGGGGGGGCGTTTTGTCAGCCTCTCCATCGTGCAACGCAGCCATCTTCCACAGACATCTGCATTCACATAGGTAGACACACGCAGGCACACACACAGGCACACACACAGTCACGTAAACAGGCACACACACACACACACACACACACAGTCACTCAAACAGACAGACACACGCACACAGTCACCACACACACATACACACTCTAACACACACATCCACATGTACACTCAAACACAGATACGCACACAAACATGCACAACAAGCACGTGCACACACACATACATTCACTCACTGTCCCCCTTGTTCAAACACATACACACATGCATGGGAATATATTCACTCACGCACATTCGCGTGCACACATTTGTTCTCTCCCAACAACTTTGGTTTGTGCACACACACACACACACACACACACACACACCAGACACACACACACAAAGATGACTTTGATTCATCTGCCATCGTTCTTTCATGGCTGTAGAAGGAGCGAGACTCAATCATTCTGAGCTCTCTTACCTCCATCTCTCGCTCTGTCTTATTTATTTCTTTAGCTCTCACAGCCGCTGGCTTCCTGTGACCCTCCATTCCTAGTATTTTAACCGTGCCTTACTCTTTCTGACACACCGGCTCACCTTCAGACTTCAGTTATTGACTTGTTATCCCAGCCTCAATCAGGGAGTGTGAATCCAAGAGGATTTGATTCCGGGAAAAAAACGAAAGTAACATCAAATGACAAGTGGTTTGGTTTGTTACACGCCCGAGTGTGAGAGCAGTCGATTGTAATTGGGAGAACTCAAAAATGTGAATGTAGAAAAGAATATAAATACTGCAAAGTAGCTGTGTGTGCAGTGGACTGAGATACATCATAACATCAGCGCAGAATAATATAAGGCCAACATTATAGAGTGTTGTAATGAATGTACGCAGAAGGTACTCTTCGACTCAAATCTAATCCTTCACGATCCAGACAACATCTCAGAGGTTCATCTTTCAACTCTCATTTCTAATCGAGACAAATGAGCAGTTCCAATATCGTCAAGCTAGACCAATTTGTGGTGTGAACAAAATCCCAATGCTGTTCTAGGTGGAAACTGTGATGCTGCCTTGCAGCAATTCTGTGTGCTGAGATCTGTCAATACTCTGGGGACGGACATTTTACCGCCACCGGCCAATGGGATGAGGCTGGGATAAACCAGAGGATTGTGGGTAAGACCTGTGGGCATCATGGGCTCTGAAAGGCATTAGGCTTTCTCCTAGTATCCTATTTGAACGTCTTTCCGGATGACGAATCCAGGTCAGCAGGTTAGAGCGGGAAAAACTAAAATGGAGGGAGATGTATTTCAATTGCATCCCCTAGGGGGTGAAAACTCCCCGGGTACTGGCAATTTAAAATCGGGGTATTCCTGTGGGAATCCGTGGGTAGGCATTTGCAAGTGTGTAAACCCCCCCCCCCCGCTCTGTATCTCTGCGTTGAATGCGACCCCACTGCTGTGTCAGTGTGTTATTCGGAGCGCTGTGGAGTCTCCGTGCCGAGGCAGGTCTCTGTTACAGGAGCTCCATGCTGCTCCACTTTACAGTCACAGCTGAAGCCCAGCGTACCGACCTGCTCAGCCCGTCGTTAAAGCGCTCCACAGCGGCCGGTCTGTAAGCCGCTGACCCTTTCTTCGGTAGCTAAAGTCTAAAAGTCAACTTTTAAGTGACCTTGGTGGAAAAACATGCCGGGCTTCTCGAAATAGCGAGCCTGAACATTTTTGGCGGTGTTTCTAAAATAAGCCCGTCGTCGGGAGAACACAGGTGTAGAATCCCATGCGTCTGCAGCTCTGAAGTTGTGTTGTTTTGGTGACGTCAAAAGGACACCGGTGGCGAGGTGTGTGTGGTGGGCGGAGCTTCGTCCGGGTAGCAGTTGGTGATGGCTGCATCCGAGAGGAGGGGCAGCCTTCCAGACACTTATACTTTAGTTTCTCTAAACTCGGCAAAGTTTGGGTTGCTGAGCATTTGAAACAGCGCCAACCAAGGAAGACCGGAAATAAACCGGGTATTCAATGGAGATAATAGGAAACACCACAACAATATTCATCTCTAGCCTTTTCATGTTTATTAATACCTGTGTTGTTGCTTTTTGAATAATCCATACTGGACATAAGAAGCTTTTTAAAATACATATTTCATGACAATTGCAAGTGACAGTATATCTTGAAACATTTTTCTAGAGACCCCCCCCAACATTTTTCTATTGAGGCTTTCCGTGGGTCTGAAGTTCCAATCAGGGCTCCTCTGACCCCTGGAGACCCCATATTACGCACCCTGTGAAAACAGGATGTCAACACCCTGCCATCACTCGTAGACGTGTTCTCGGCAGAAAACTGAATGACCCCTGATTTGAAATGTAAATCGATGCAGTAGTTTATACTCGTGATATTCTTTCATTAACGTTTACTTGTCGATGTTGAATGTATCCAATCTACTGTCCGGCAAGACCCGAGTCAATTGGCCGATATTCACCCGGCAACAAAGCGTGTTTAGTGGATAAGTTCTCATATTACATTTTTGGAAAATATGCGATACCGCTTAATTACCAGTTCACATCGATATATGATCAAGGAGGCCAGACAGTCGTTCTGTGATCCGACGTTTAACGGTTAGATACGCTCTGATCGGTTGGATTCAAAATAAGAATAGCCCATCAGTATTGAGCAGTAATGTCGAACACCAATACACATGATCTGCATGGTATGCAGCTCACATAACTCAGACTCACACACTCTCTGGGCTAGAGGAATACACGAGGACATCTGCCCACAGCCTTGTCACACGAACAACCTTCACAGTGGGCACACACACACACACACACACACACACACACACACACACACACACACACACACACACACACACACACACACACACACACACACACACACACACACACACACACACACACACACACGTGCAGGCAGGGAGGAGATTCTGTAGCCTCTCTCTCCTAATGGAATCAACACTTGTCGGGCAGGTGTTGCTTGTGCTGGTATTAAATCAGTGTTTGAATGTCTTTGTAGGCAGAGGGAGGGAGGGAGGGAGAAAGAGACATAGAGGGAGAGGGAGGGAGAGAGAGAGAGAGGACATTTTGTGCCTCCACATGGTTCGTAGAACTAGGACAGGAGGGATGGCTCAGCTCATCTCTGGCCTCTGGTTTTATTGTGTTCTCACGACGGTGTCAGCAGCGCTGGATTTACACACCCGTTCCGGACCTCATGCGGTCTCGGGTGCAGCATATATTTATATGGATAGATATTTAAGTATTGAGATCACGTTCACATGAGCGTGCACTGTGATGCATAGCATGGCTACGTTCACCCGCGCGCACGTACACACACACACAGCTCAACGGCAGCGAGTTACGGCTAATACTCCTGCCAACCTCTTAAACGGAAAGGAAAAGCAAGGGTGGGAATACTCTTCTGGTGGTCGGGGTTTGACACTTGAGGTACTGGGTTCAAACCCCAATGTCCGTAGTCTACCTGTCATCATACCTGAGCAGGGTGGAACCTTCTCCTCCATGAATCATCTGATAGATGAACAAAATGATAGTGATAATGAACATATCAACATTATTTTTAGGAAAACGTTAAGGTTAAAGCGGCTTCCCTTGAGATTTAGGATCCTCACTGAAGAGGACGAGAACATGAGAGGGATCCCGCGTCTTCTGGGATGGATAAGAGGCCTTTTGGTGCCAGATGGGCAGCATAAAAATGAACCAAACCCGAGGCAAAGATGTGCAATAAAAGACAAGTGCAGGTTGAGGTACAGTCATATATATATATATATATATATATATATATATATATATATATATATATATATATATATATATATATATATATATATATATATATATAGTTGTTCCATCTGTCCGCTGAAGTAGTGCTCCATCGACATTGAGTTATTTAGCAAACGCTTTCATCCAAAACGACTTCCACCTGGGACATAAGAGGACTCAAACAGATCATAAACCTTGAGTGGGTGTCGCTCACTGTCTGTTTGAGATGTGCTGTGTACTGTGCTTTGCATTCCATGTAAACTGTAATACACCCTGGAATGCATGGTGTGTGTGTGTGTGTGTGTGTGCACGCGTGCTAACGTGTGTTTGTGCTTGTGTCATCTGACTGCGCGTCTCACCGGGCAAATCTGTCTCTGACAACCGCCGCCTAAATTTAAAATAAAAAACGTTCTCTTTCATCCTTGTGGTTGACCTTTGTGCGTTCCCCTGCGTCTGTGCAAGTCACGTTTACACGTTATGGTGACGCTCAATGGCGAAATCCTGCAGTTGTTCATTCCGCCGTTAGCCCGACAGCCCATCTGCTGCAGTCACTTCTTCAATTAATGGAGTGTTTCCTGTTCCTCGTCGTAAGGACGCTCTCGGAGGGAACATGAAACACAATCCTGCCGGCTCCCTCATCTTTCATGTTTTTTCTGATGAACGTCAGATGCTGAAAGATCCTGTATTTTCTTTATTATTGTGCTTTAAAACTTTTCTGGGAATTTTTTGGGGCAACTTCTTAGATTTTGCATCTCCACTCAGACCACACGAAAGCAACTACGGAAAATCCAACACTAATTGCACAAATGTGTTTGTTAATAAGACAAACGCATAAGACAGTTCAATGTTTGCAATATTGTCTTGCACGGATGTACAGTAGCATCCCACCCACTCAGGATTATTAACAACAGCATCTACAACTTCTTATTTGCATATTAATCTGGGCCAGCCTCACTGATGGAAAAGCCTCTTCCATCAGGGAGTGTGTAGCCAAATATCTAGTTCAAACATTATTTATGTTAACACATGATTACAAATCAACAAGATGTATTAAATACAAAATCCATCCATCTGATATTCCTCCATATCTAATGAATCATATTGCATCTTGGTCAGCATACACCAATCTTCTCCCATTGTGGTTTGTGTGTGTATGTCAGTGTCTGTGTGTGTGTCTGTGTTTATGTGTATGTCAGTGTCTGTGTGTGTGTGTCTGTGTTTATGTGTATGTCAGTGTCTGTATGTGTGTTTGTGTTTGTGTGTATGTCATTGCCTGTGCCTGTGTGTGGGTCAGTGTGTGTGTGTGTTTGTGTGTTTGTCAGCTCCTGTGCCTGTGTCTGTCAGAGTGTGTGTTTGTGTTTGTGTGTATGTCATTGCCTGTGCCTGTGTGTGGGTCAGTGTGTTTGTGTGTTTGTCAGTTCCTGTGCCTGTGTCTGTCAGAGTGTGTGTGTTTGTTTGTGTGTATGTCAGTGCCTGTGTGTGTGTGTCAGTGTGTGTGGGTCAGTGTTTGTGTGTTTGTCAGTGCCTGTGCCTGTGTCTGTGTCAGTGAGTGTGTGTCAGTGTGTCTGTGTTTGTGTGTATGTCAGTGCCTGTGCCTGTGTTTGTTAGTGTGTGTCAGTGTGTGTCTGTGTATGTCAGTTCCTGTGTCAGTGTGTGTATGTGTGTGTCAATGTTTGTCTGTGTGTGTCAGTGTGTGTCTGTGTATGTCAGTTCCTGTGCCTGTGTGTGTCAGTGTGTGTGTGTGTGTCAGTGTGTGTCTGTGTATGTCAGTTCCTGTGCCTGTGTGTGTTTCTGTTTGTGTGTATGTCAGTGTGTGTTTCTGCGGTCTCTATCCACACCACATATACATTCTCGCTCCTCATGTTAAAGCCTTTTTTCTTATCGCCACCGCTGAGACCTGAGACCCTGTCACGAGCGTCACGCTACGACCCGGCCGCGTCTTCGGCTTCGCTGACACGCGGCGCCGCGCGTACAAAACAACAGAGGTCCTGACCACCGTCACCACCACCGCCGCTCACGCACGCACGCACGCACGCACGCACACACACACACACACACACACACACACACACACACACACACACACACACACACACACACACACACACACACACACACACACACACACACACACACACACACACACACACACACACACGCACACACACACACCGCCAGATCCCCCTGAGCTCGCTTTCTCCCGTTGACAGCCAGAGACGCCCGCCCCCTCTCTCACACGGCCGCGGACCCAGCGGCCCGGCGATGCCATGTTTCCCACGCACCGTTCACGCGTCTGTCACGCCGGTGATAGCGATGGTCCGTCTGGTCCGGGCGCCACGGAGCCGACCGTCGTTGGAAGCCGTCCACGGGCTGTCAGGCGATGATGTCGTGCGGTTGGTGTGGTGTCAGTTTGACGCTTCGAACCCGGGAACGACGGGTCAAAGGGAGGTGGACGGAGAGGTGATGGATGGATAGATGGATGATGGGGGGGGGGGGGGGTCTCTGTTCTGCACCAGGGGTTAGAGAGCAGAACCATCCAACAGAACGGATAAAAGACATGCTGTCACATCCTCTGCCCGATGCCTTGCCCCTCGCTCCTCCCTCTTTGTCTCTTTCTTTGAGTTCGGTCTCATCTCCTGCTCTCTGATCTGCTCTCGGTGTCAATGGTGTCGCTCTTCTCTCTGGTGCTGTATCACGCATCCTCCTGCGCACACATAACGCAGAGGTGAGGAAAATAGAAGTGGGTTTAAACTTGGTGTTCCCCTCTCCTTGTTGAACTTATGGTTAATGTTGTTTCTACATTGACCCTGTTCAAATAAAGACCTTTGGTTTCGAGTTCAAACGCAGACTTTTGTTCATACGAGTGAGGGCGTTTTCAATCCTGTTTTTGTTATGTATTCACATATCAGGGCGTCATTTGCCGAGACGTACGACCTTGCAGAACTCAAGACTACGAACGGAGGCAGGTTTTGAATGTGTTTAGCCTTGAGGACTCTCCCTGAGGGCAGTTCATGAAGTCTTTTGGCAGGCTGACAATGTTTAAATGTATTTTATGAAGCAACAGATGACAAAGATGCAATATCTGAAAAGCACAGCACGCACATTGTGAGGATTTGAATAAGATTATTCCTTTCTTCTGTGTTCACGGATTTAACTCAAGTAAACATTTGCTCCAATGTGTTGGGGCTGATTGTTGTTGCTAATGGTCAAGGTAATAAACGAATGCATCTGGGATGACTTAAGCTCGGTCCCTTTCTGCTTTGTGTTTTGTTGGGGAGTTTTCCCGGAGCTGGCTCCACAAAGGTTCTTAGGGTGACCTATCTGCGTGCATCAGCCTCGGTAGGCTGTGAAGACCCCGGTACATTCATCCTCACAAGGAACCACCAGCAGCCGCAGCGGATATTTGACTGTAACGGCCGCATGCAGCGTCGCTGCATTGAGCACGTCAGCAAGGCCAATCACACACACGCACACACACACACACACACACACACACACACACACACACACACACACACACACACACACACACACACACACACACACACACACACACACACACACACACACACACACACAGTCATCCTGATAGGGAGAGAGATAATGGGAAGCAAAGATGGTAAATAAAAGGAGAGAGGATATGAACTGGCTCCAACAGAAACCTCTCTCTTTGTTCGGCTCTTAAGCCGACCACTCAAACCCACAGAGAGACGGGGGGGGGGGGTGGGGGGTTGCCTTGGCGACATTCCATAGCTATCCGTGAGCACTGCGGACTCGTAGATTAGCCTTGAAGGGCAGCCTCCGACTGGGGTCCATTGGTGGAGTCTGATTATGTATGCAGCCATCCCCTCTGCTTCGGGATTTACCAGTTTGTGGAAATGGGACACGCACTATAACGCTGGTAACTGAAAGCCAGGATCAGAGCATACCGCATACTAATCCTGAACATACCGACGCTCAGGCCTACAACAGGCAGCTTCAGCTCAGAACCAGCTCCTGATGAATCGCTCGCTGGCTGATTGTGGGCTGAACCTGCGACAAAAGGTGCTACTGCTGAAATTAGGACTTTTTTTAATTGTATAATATGCCATTTTTAAATAAATGTGTAGAATATAAAATGCAGTACAGCAGATACATTTTTTTAACCGATTTCATTTGACTAACGGAACTCGATTTGCTTGTTTCAGCTCCACCGGTTTGAGCGGCGAGGTGAGGTTCTGGCGTTGCGGTGTTGGAGGCTGAGTTGAGTATTCTCCCGGCTCCCTAATGTTACCTAATTAAAGAGCGCTGTGCCCAGGTTGTGGATAGGGAGAGTTTAGTGGCTCGTTAACGGGGAATACAGCCGGCACGGTGGGCCGACATGGAGAACATTCCATTGCGCTGATCAAAAGGGAATCTGACGACGCAGCGATCCTCTCCTTTTTTTCATTTTTACGATTTAAGGTTACGAAGAATTCGAACTTCATTCCCGCGCATTTTCATGGCACGCCATCGGACGCCGTTTTCGTGGGGTCGTCTTCTCGCTGCACACAGGGAGGGAGGGCGGGGTGTTATAAAGTGGTTGGCTGATGTCAGAAGGTCACGCTGCAGGGATTGATTTGATTGGTTGATTCGAGGTGCGTGCTTATGTTGGTCTCAGATCCGGTCTGTTCCAGTCTCAGGGTCGAAGGTAGACTTGGGTTCAGACTCCTTAACCCAAGCGGGTTTGAACCCCAATCCCGTAGTTAGACTGACCCTCATCCTAACCCTCACCCTCACACTCACCCTAACCCTCACCCTAGCCCTAGTCCTAACCCTCACCCTAACCCTAGCCCTAGTCCTAACCCTAACCCTAACCCTCACCCTAACCCTAGCCTTAGTCCTAACCCTCACCCTAACCCTAACTCAAACCGGCTCAATGTCAGCATGAATACAGAATGTAATTGCTTCAGATAGAAGCGACCGATAAAGGCCTGAATAATAAACAGGTATAATGGTCTTTACCGTCGGAACCGTCTCTATGTGAGAGACGCGTTGGTTTGTGTGCTCAGCGCTATTATGGCAAACAGCGTCGCGCGGCCTTTCTCTGCAGTCCCTCAGTGGTCGTCAACACAGAGGGGAGGGGTGGGGGGGTATATAAACATAAGCATTATGACCACAGGGCACAGTTGGACCACAAGCAAGGTACAACACTTATCTCCAATGGGTGCTAAAACAATCTGTGGGGGGTGCAGAGACCAACAATGATGTGTCTTATTTCCCATTCCAATATGTTGCCATTTCCATTAATGTATGACCATGTGTCTCCATATCTTTACCCTTGGGGGGCTAATGGAATCCACCAGAATCCACTGGGGCTCAATCAGTCATGGAGGGAAGGGGGGGGGGGTTTTTGGAGACAATCAGTAGCAATGGCCATCCCTGTGTGTGTGTGTGTGTGTGTGTGTGTGTGTGCGTGTGTGTGTGTGTGTGTGTGTGTGTGAGGTGCTTGTGTGTGTGTGAGAGATAGACCATGTTGACACAAACACACTCACCAAATGGGGTGTGATTTCAGTCGAGTGTGTGAATCAAATCCTTACATATTTATTTAATGACTACGATACAATTTCAAGCAGGAGATGAACTAACAACAAATTATTGTTAGCTAAGCTGATTCAGGCATTTTCTATTATTTGATTATTTTATTATGTTTGTCATGAGGTCCCAGAATGCAGATATTTGCACTACAGAGCATTTAATTTCCCATATTGCTTTGCATGCTGGGTTGTTTAGGTAACTCTGTCATTCTAAGGCAATAAATGAAATGCCACTTCAGGCAAAATACAACCCAAGAGTGTTATCTAGGGAGCGCTTCTGCTGTTTGAAGTGTAATGCGATCAGCATCATTTTGTAATTTCCATTTTCCTCAAACTTGTAAATGTAAACTTTGAACAAAGAGTGTTGGAAAGGTGGCTCAGCAATGGACCACTAAGACTCCCAGTATGCCCTGCATGGGTAATTCTGCATTGGTTTAACAGCAATTAAACCGCTTTCATTCATTTCTGAAAAGCCTGTTTTCCTCTCCTCTCACACAAAGGCCCATCGGCTTCCTGATGCTGTGTTTCTGACATGTTTCCGAAGAGGAAATGATGGATGATGAAAAAGTTTTAGTTTCGTCAGCTCGGTAAAAATAACCGTAATTCTTGACGCTATTATGGCACCGCGTGGTGCTTTGAATTGCACTTTTGGTTGTTGCTTGGTTACCAAACCAGTCAGCACAAACATGCCGTTTATGCTAACTGAAGAGCGCCTTATACATGAATGGTTGTTGTGTACGACTAATAGGAGGATAATAGAGAGCCCAATCTTTACTTCAGCATTGTAGCATTCCCGTTAATCTCCCAGCAGTTTTACGTCGCATTGTTGTGTCCATTGTTGGTTTAAATTCATACTGGTCAGGGAAATGGGCGAATAAATCTAAGGGAAGCCATTAAAGGAGATTGGGATGCCACTACTTAGGCTCTGTATTGACTCCCCACCATTCAGTGTCCTTCACTGGGAGAGGCTCAAGCTCCCTTTACCGGCAGAGGCAATTAAGGTGGAGGGCTTAATGGAGAAATGGATGGACCACTGAAAGGATTGATGGATGAGTGAGTGGATGGATGGATGATGGATTGTTGGAAAGGGCCGAGAGATGAATGGATGGATGGATGGATTCATTGATCGCGTAGGGGAGTCATACAGCATTGCTACATGTACTTTGTTATGAGGGCCAGATGTTAGAATTTAATATTCAGGGGGGCCAAAAAGCACTTAAGTGTTAACATAAAAACACCACAAAAATACACCTTAATACTATGCGTTTTGTTACTGCGATAGCCTCGTCGCAGATCAAACATACGGGCGTAGGTCACACGTAATGTGATATATATTTCCGAGTCCAATCCTCTAGGAAATGTCTGCTTTCATTGCCTACCTTTTACCTTTCCAATGTGTAAAACAACATTTCAGCCCTCAAAACCCTTCTTTTCTTTTGCCACAGCAGAGACATACATTGGCACGTGAAAGTCGATTGCGATTCTGATTGTCTATGTTGTAATAAATAATCTAGATGATCTCAATGATCCGTGGTTCAGTGGAACAGGCCTGTCTTCTGAGCGATGCTCCCATCTGCGTCTGAGTGCGCTATATATTCCTCCACATGAAACGGGGTAGAGAGAGAGGAGTGGGATGGAGGGTGGAGGGGGGGCAGGTTGTTAGGCAGCTCTCTCTACATCCTTTCGCCGTATCTCAGCAGCGATGTGGCCGTTAAACCTGACTGATGGCCGCTTCTGCTCAAACCACTGAGTCCGTGACCGAGTCCGTCTTGACATACGGACAGATAAAAGTGTTCTCAAGCAGGTGACCTTGGGACGGTGTCGTTCAGCACCGATCTATCCTTCATACTACGGAGGCAGCCCCCACCCCCCACCACCACCATAAGTTCAGCGACTGTTGGAAGATATTGCTGGAGTTTCTTGTATTTTTATATATTCTGCGTCACTAAACTTGTTACTCTGATGCCTTCAGAGACATATAATGTGTCAAGCAAGGTCAAAAATAAGATTAAGGGCGCACACACACACACACACACACACACACACACACACACACACACACACACACACACACACACACACACACACACACACACACACACACACACACACACACTAGCTTGGTGTTCAAAGTCCTGTGGTTGATGTTAGTGTGTCCCCCATCAAAACTTTTCACCGCCCTTGCTTAAGATAAGGAAATGAATTACACGGTTTATAAGGAAACAGAACGAAGCAACCAACAGCCTCTTGTGTTCCGACAGAAGTGAGAATAGAAGTAGCGGTAGTAATAGTAATGTTTCTCTTTTCTCACAAATGTACTTATGTAAGTCGCTGTGGATAAAAGCGTGTTCTAAATGTAAATGTAATGTTCTAACCCTAAATGAAGATGTAAATGCAGCGGAATGTAAATGGACTGCACTTATGCTGCGCTTTTCTAACCGGTGGCCACTCAAAGTGCTTTTCAATACAGCCTAACATTCACCCGTTCATACACACATTCACACACCAACAGCGGTCTCGGCCACGCAGGGCGACAGCCAGCTCGTCTGGAGCAGTGAGGGTGAGGTGCCTTGCTCAGGGACACCTCGACACCCTCAGGCTAGGACGAGCTGTGGACGGAAGCAGGACCCTTCCGGTTACCGGCCAACCCGCTCTACCCCCTGAGCCACAAGCCGCCCACCTGAATGTGGTTCTAAGAAACAGCGATGCAGCGTCTTGGTGAGGCAGCCTAATGGGTTGTAGTTTATTTATTTGACAATCAACACAGTGTCCGTTCACACAAGCGCTCAAACAACGCTCGCCGCCTCCGTCTGTTTGTCACGTGACCACAGCCTCCGTCACGGTCTTCCATTCCCGGTAACGGTCCCCCCCCGACACCAAACCTCCCTCACATCACTCCGGTACAGACAGCGTTAAAACACCCTTAACCCTTAACACTCATTTCCCCATTTTGCTGCCCGTGTGATTTCGACGTCCAATAGTTTAACAGTTGATCAACAAACTGCATTGCAGCAGATGTCGAGGTCTTCCTCCATAACGTTATAGGTTGGCAGTTGGCAAATGTGCGCAGAAGGAAAATGTTCGCAAGGGATGGTCTTATGTTTTGTGTGAGTTTGTGTTTTTGGAATGGAATATGGTATATCAATATCATAACACACGCACATAAACAGTACTCCCACAATCCACCCTCAAGTAGTCTATGATTTTGTCATTAGGTTCAGTAATGGATATTAAATATAATTACAGGCGGGAGAATCATTTATAGTGCAGAGAATGCGCTTGGAACTTTTATCACTGTGGAAATTAAATTACAAGCATCTTTATTGCCTCACTGACTTCATTTAATCCTGGTGTAAACTGCAATTAAACCATACCTGTTACGGGGATAAGGCCTCCACTATTTAATTACATAGATTACATTTCAAATTAATACAGAAAGAAAAAAAACGATATTTGTCGATATTTTCCTCCTGCTTTAGCCTTGATCTGACAATAGAATTTGTCTTATTCAAGCGGCGATTGTAGATGTGATTTCATGCCGCAAAGACAGCACACACAAAGTATTGAATGTATATATTGACTGGAATATATATCTGGTTCCTGTGTGGACAGTTTGTATGTGCCTTTCATCTGTGGCTCTCAGTTGAGCTGCTGAATTGTGTTTCTCCCCACAAAAAAGGCTTTGCCTCTCCTTCAAATGTTGACAAGGCCTCGGCTGTAGCTACTAGCTCTTTCTCCCCCGTTTCTCTTTGTCTATTTCTCTCTCCCTCTGCGTATATACTTGTCCACCATTAGCGACCCTCTCCTCCGTTCCACTCAAGCAAGCATGTTTAATTCCTTTTGCATGACATACATTAGCATATTCTCCCGCTGAATTGGACCCCTCGAATAACCCAAGTATTATAATATTTTGGAATGCATCAACGTCTTATTTTTCATGGTGGAAGAGAAGACAACAACTCAGAGATGGCAGGCGTCCAAGAAAGAAACGCAGGAAAAACAAGAGGATGAAACATTAATACATGCGTGGCGCGATCAACCCCTGAACTACATGTTTACCATGATCACCCCCTGTACAACCTGTTTACTATGATCACCCCCTGAACAACCTGTTTACTACGATCAACCCCTGAACAACCTGTTTACTCTGAGCTTCTAAATGCTATGAATACTGGAGCGTGATATGACTCGTCCTGCAGAAGCAGAGGCGACCACATATGCTCAGCAGTCATTGTCAACCTGCTGATGCAGGATGCAGCAACAGACCCCCGCCGCCCAGTCCGGTATGACACATCCTGTTGTGTTCGGTAACCTTCCCCCCCCCTCCCACTGGCTGGTTAGCCAATTTTTAGATTCATCCAATTGTCACGATACACTGGGCAGAGAGATAGCAAGCCTCTTAGTAAAACAGGCTTTGTGGTCTAACAGGGCATCGAGCTCTCCAGACTTACCCCCAAGTGAGGGTGGCGTGCAGCGAGAGATAAACGTACCCCAACAGGAAACTGATAGACGGCGTTCTCCTCGTGCAGTCGTAGCTAACAACTACAAAATTAAAACTAAACTACTACTACAACTACAATGTTCCCCGGCAAATTGTCCGGTTTTAGGTGGTGCCGTGTGGCTGAATGTTTACTTTGTCTGAGGTGAAACGGCGAGGAGCGTTGGCTGGAGTCTACTGTCATGCTTTCCGCAGGGTCCCGCCATCTTGGTGCTTCATGCGGAGGACGCCTCCTTTCTGTCAGAGAGCGGTAAACAAGGAGACTACCACCGCCACCTCCCGGTCACATCCCGCCATACATTGGACGGACATAATTTAATTGCACAACAAGCCAGCCGGAGCGGGCAAGTTCCTCATATTCCTCAAGTGGGATTTTACTAAAGATCCAACTAGAAATAAAGCGAATAGCAACAGTCTTATTTAGGCCCCGAGACCACACGGCACTCTGACTGGATAGTGTGGTGATCCCTTAAAGCCGAGGCCATGTCCGTGACACAATCGAACAGCCGTCACCCTCACAAGCACCCCGAGGTAAGGGAGCCGAGGCGGTGGGGGTTAAGGGCCTAGGAAGACCGCCGATCGAAGCTCGCGGATTTGTTTCGGCTGCCTGACTTTGTTGATCGGCCACACACCCTCTGCAACCTCTCGTCTCACCCTCTCTCCCTCACTCACCTCACTGCCATGTGTTGTCGGGGGTTCTCCATACGTGGGGGACGTAGGAGAGTCGTGGCACTATAGAAACCTTAATCAACGTAATTAAACGGTAACCCGGACTAATGAAAACCTTGTTTTGTGGCGTCTCGCGTGAGAAACGCGGTGGCGGCTTTTAAACACAACGATGTCGCCCCGTAATGAGAAAAATAATTCCATGATTAATGACTAAACAATGACAAAAGACTATTACTGACAGAGTAGCTAGCATTCTAATGCTCCTTTTCTTCTAAAATGGGGCCGTTCTTTGCGGTGTAACATTGTGATGTACTAGCCCTGTGAGTGCAGTCCAAGGAGAAGGAGGGGGTTGATGAATTTGCTGATTAGGACCCGTACAGTAATGGCAGTACGCTATTGGTTTGCTGACACGTGCGCTTTGAAAGCATGCCTCTGCCCTTATTACCGGCGAGCCACTGAAGGCTTAAACGCTAACCATTTATTCCCCGAAGGGACGACCTCACACCTAGGGAGCAAGGGTAGGTTACCGGAGTGTGGGGGTAGGGCGAGGATGAGATGGATGTTCAACCCTAACAGGGCTGATGGAGGGGGATTACTGACGGATGACTCCCAGGATCCAGCGCTGCAGCAGGCGAGCGTTCAGCATCAAAGCCCCAAACAGCCCTTCCACCAGGCGAGCCTTTTGAACCTTAAGGCTGATCTGGAAGGATCTGAAGTGAGGTGTTATGTGGGGTGGTTAACGACGCTACACAATCAAAGACACCGTAGCATGAAAGTGGCTACGAGGTGCCATTCTAAACGATTCCAGTTGTTACGGATGTGGTCATGTGTTCTCGTTTGCGCACGTTTCTACCGTTTTGCTTTGGGGCAGTAAGCCTCTGATGAGAGCTCGGGGAAGGGGACTCGCAGTGGGGGAGGTAAATGAATCGCTGGTATTAAAGCTCATTCATTACCGTGCACGTTAGATCTGCCTCAGGTGTATGTGGGTCTTTAATGGAGGGCAGGATAGTGTAGCCGTTAGGGTGGGCGGCTCCAGTCTAAAGCCACCAGGTTTGATGCCCGGGTTGTTGATGCCCACTTTACCTGTAGGCATCCTGGAGCAGGATGCTTACCTGGGCCGCAATGGCATCCGTCTGAATCCACAGCAACACCCTCTGGTTGAAAGCGTCTGCTAAAGTGACTCAACAGCAGAGCAGTTAACAGGGTGTCCTCATTCAGCACCATGGAGAGCTCTTGTTTAGCGTGCCTTTATGCTCCCTAGCGAGACGGAGGCCGTCCTGTCTTTATTGTCACTATCACGTCTTTATTCTTCAGATTTGAAATGCGTAAGTAATGCAAACTGCTTGCTGGAACCCTTAGTTGGAGTGTGCATTCTGGTTATTGCTTCATAGCGTCCTGGTATATCCTGTCATGCTGCATAACTTAAGTGAGGCTGCGATGTTGTTAATGTAGACACACACACACACAGTCCTCTAAATGACTCTCAGGGAATGCTTTTTTCAGCCTGGATTTTATTTAGCTCCCAACCTCTTAATCTTTTTCTCAAACAGCTTAAAAGAGGTCGGTAAATACGATACTTTAAAACTGAGCGTTGAGATTGTCCTTGAGACCGAATAGCAAATTGTAAAAGATTTAATTTGGGATGGATTGGAATTTTTAAGCATAATATATAGTGTGATTACTGCAGGTTTTTTAAGTGACATTTTAAGTGGTGATGAAAAAGTGAAACCGCAGTACGAAAATTCCCTTGATTCCATAAAAGGCTGGATCAAGAATCCATATACTCTGTCTGTCTGTCTGTCTCTCTGTCTCTGTCTCTCTATATCTGTATCCCTCTTTGACTCTCGCTGCCTGTCTGTCTGTCTGTCTGTCTGTCTGTCTGCCTGTCTGTCTGTCTGTCTGTCTGTCCTATCTATCTTTCCTATTCTTTGTTCCTTCTCTCCTTCATCATCCCCTCCCTCGTTGTTCTCTCCTTCTCTACCTCCTTTCTCCTCTCCTTCTCTCCTCCTCCCTTTCCCTACTGTCCTCGTCTCCCCCCCCCCCCCCCCCCCCCCTGCCTGCCTGCGGTAATGAGAGGAGGGGTGGCTGTTGATTTATTGCACGCTAGGCTGGGCTGGATGGAGCCTGTCTGTCAGCGGCCGTCACTTAGAGAGACACACCTGGGCGCCTGGGACGGGGAGCGCTCCCCCGGGACCGGCTCCGACTCGGAGTCACCGGCTCGTCTCATACACACGAACACGCACGCACGCACACACGCCGGGCTGCACGCCCACCACATACACACATGTACATACATACGCAAACACATACATACATACACGCACGCACACGCTCGGCCGCACGCATACACACATACACACATATATACATACACACGTACATACACACACACACACACTGACATACACACATACATGCACACACTGTACACACACATACACATACACACACGCACGCACAACTTTATGCACATGTATAGAGCAAATCACACACACATCTTTATTTAAACATATATAGCGAGAGACACACACAAACACACACACACACATACACACACACAAACACAAACACGCATTATGTTAAGAAGGAATGTTGTCGGATATGGTCCCTCTTAGTTATTGTCAACCACACACACACACACACACACACACACACATGTGCACACACATGCCTGTGTGCTGGTGAGACGAGTTAAATGAACGCACCTACACACACACTTAGGCCTAGCGTGAAAACAACACTAGTGCACACCCACACACACACACTCACACACACACGTGCACAGCCAGGCGTGACACACCTGATTGGGAGCCGCAGTGAGTGGAGTGCTTTGGCATACAAGCTTGGTCCGTATCGGGTACTTGTTCCTCCAGTGGCCCCCAGGGCCCTCAGCAGGGGGGGGGGGGGCAGTTAACGGTTTGATCAATGGACGAGATGGAAACACGCACGCACGCACGCACAATCGCGCACAAGCGCACGCACAAACACACACACACACACACACACACACACACACACACACACACACACACACACACACACACACACACACACACACACACACGGCTAGATACACAAAGAATCCCTTTCATCAATGGGTTTATTCACACAACTTTGCATTATCCATTATTGGCCGTCCCAAAATAGCTTAATATATATATATATATATATATATATATATATACATACACTGTCTATGTCTGGCCTAAATTAATGCTGCTCCAAAAACGGCCTCCTTTGTGTGATGTGGTTAACAGGGGGAGCGATTAATCCCCAGGTTGAGTTATCACCGAGCTAATGGACAGAGAGTAGCACTGCCGCGGCCATCGGCCAGAGGATATATTAACCTGTGATTGGTTCCTTTTGGTACCTTTTAATGTACTGGAAAGTTCCATGCCTACGGGAGTGTAAGTGATGCTGACAGATATTCAGTCGTCCCATTCAACGGATAAACGGGTGGCTAGCACTTTGGTGGTTTCCCCGGATTAAATGCCCCCCCCCCCCCCCCCCCCGCTTTCTCACTGTCTGTCTGTCTGTCTGTCTGGCGTGATGCTTGCTCTCTCATTTAGTGGGACAGGTTGGGTTGTTCAGGTGCTAAGTGTCAATCAACCGTGGAATGGGGGTGCTGGCGGGGGCTTCAGTTGCGGGGGTTCAGGTTGGTTTGGGGTGGGGGGGGTAGAGATGTCACTCAGGGCAGACCCAAAGTAACGAGTCTAAACTGAATTCAGTTCTCCATCGTGGATTCTCTCATACGGTTGCATTGCATCATTCGGTTTCCGATCGTACTTTTAGCTCAAAAAAAAAAGGTCAGAGATCCGGACCTTGCTGCCCTCATAGCTACTGGAACGCCAGGAATGAATCGGGAATCACCATGAGGGATAGGTGTTTACTTTCAGCGCTACATCGAGATTCATAAAACAGTTTGGCCGTCAGAATGATTGCAGGTTACAGACAGCGGTCAACAAAAGTCAGCATACCGGTTATGACTCCTAGTACCACTGTTGTTGCTGCAAAATAACATAACTAGAACGACACAGTCACATAAAGTCACATGTACACAAACTCCTAACTCTCCAATGTAATAGAGATTTGTAAATTCCTTAGTGTTTCCCTTTGTCTAAATGTTAACAGGCAGTGGTTCGGGTCGCTTGTATCGGGGGGGGGTTGGTGTCGGGAGGTGTGTGGGTGGGAGGGTAGGCCGGGTCTCTGACATGACAGGGGGCGGGGGTCAGTGGGAGTTGGGGGGTGTTCCACCTCACCGCCCCGGCTCAGCAGCCATGACACCAGAGTGTAGCCCCCCTCCCATCCTGTCGCTCAGGGCCGCTTGGCCACTGTTGTCCCCGGATCAACAAACAGCTCTGCTTGTCGTTTGTTGTTTGTTGGGAGGATTGGGCGCCGTGTGTCTGTGTTTGTGTTTCTTTTTCTTTTTTTAAAGGAACTGTTTGAACCAAACTGTAAAAAGGGGTGTTGTGACAACGGTCATTTTGTTTGGTCAGGCCTCAGTATCTGTGTCAACAAGCACTTGTTGGTTGTGTTTGTACGGACGCCCAAACACACACAAACACACATACACACAAACATACACGTGTTTGTGTTGCGTTGTGCGTTCTGGATGACGCGCCGGTTTTGAAATCAGGAACATCTCTGAGTTTGGCAGAAGCCATCGTTGAATATCTTCCGTTCTGGTGGAAAAGCTCCAGACGCCATTAAAGTGTTGAGAAGCTTTCTATTTCCTGTTCCCTTTCGATCCTTTTGCTCTCACAGCTGTGCAGTGATTAATGGCTCTCATTCATTAGCCTGATCAACCACTTTGCACCTTAGCCACATTATTAATCAGATGCTTATTTAAATGTCACCACCGCGCGTCTGGGAGGAAATGAGGCCACTGGGAAACGGAGTCTTTCACGTGGGGTTCTGATTGTGTTTATTTTCTCTGTGTGTGCGTGCGTGCTTCCCTGTGTGTGTGTTTGTGTGTGTGTGTTTACGTGTGTGTGTGTTGGCATTGTGTGTATGTATCTGTCTGTATGTGTGTGTGTGTGTGTGTGTGTGTGTGTGTGTATGTGTGTGTGTGTGCCTGTCTATGTGTGTGTGTGTGTGTGTGTGTGTATGTGTGTTGGCTGTGTGTGTGTTTGTTGGCTTTGAGTGTGTGTGTGTGTGTGTGTGTGTCTATTGTCTGTGTCTGTGTGTGAGCGTGTGTGCATTATATTTATGTGTGTGTGTGTGTGTGTGTGTGTGTGTGTGTGTGTGACACACATGCGTCCTGTGCCTCTGGGATGGTTGCCTCTTAGCGACAGTGGCGTTGGCTCACCTCTGGGTCGTACATGGATCCGGCCGTCATCCCTAACAGGACGGCTAACACAGGAGCTAATGTTGCGTTCTAAACCAGACATATTGCAGCATATTAATAAAACATGGCGTGCTCTGGGATTCTTAAGCCTCCCATATTTCACAATTAGATGGCTCGACACGTTGCTATGCCTTCGCACGTGGGCCTGCGTTTATGCTGACATGTGGAATGAATCTGTGCCTTTACTTTGATCTCAATGTAGCTGTTTACACTGCAATGAACAAGAGTAATATTTCAATAGACCATTTTATGTTCCCTATATTATTAGTACTTATTTCATGTTTCTTTCTAAAGATTTAACCAGCGGGTACGCCGAGAGAAGTACTTTACATTATGATCTCTGTGCCCCCTTTTGGTTTCTATGTGTACACCTTTCAGTATGTTATATCCTGCACGTCCATACATGGGTTAAACCTTTATTTGTATGCAAATTAATTAAATTCCATGAAGTTCATTGGGTCAGGAGTGTGTGTTATCCCGCCTTGTGAGCAGCTGAAAACAGCAGTTGTTCTTACAAGCATACATGTTGTACCACATAGTGAACACACAAAACACACACTGCAGATTGGGTGTCTCAGGTCAGACAGCTGTGTGCGTGAGATGTACTCTGAATATACCTCCACATGGCAAAGTCGAGAGAGAGAGAGAGAGAGAGAGAGAGAGAGAGAGAGAGAGAGAGAGAGAGAGAGAGAGAGAGAGAGAGAGAGAGAGAGAGGAGAGAGAGAGAGAGAGAGAGAGAGAGAGAGAGAGAGAGAGAGAGAGAGAGAGAGAGAGAGAGAGAGAGAGAGAGAATTGTATTAACCTTTATTTACCCATGTATGCATTGAACGATGACCAGCTTCAGAGGGAGATGTTGTACATCATCCACGCAGGGCGGTGCAGTCAGTCCTGGCATGCAGGCGTGTGTAATTTGGTAGAGGTGGCGGCGGAGTCTAATGCGTTCACTCTCACTAATATACAGAGTGATGACGGTGATTTATACACCGCTGCTGGCCGCTTGGAGTGTTATTTAAATATATCATATACGTATGTATATATTACATATATCATTTATACAAAATTATTGCAAATTGTCCATCCGTATTCTCAGATTAAAATCAGTTTTAGTACACTACGCATACATATGCATATTTTTTTGGTCAATATGTGTCATTGATGAGGGAGGGGTTAGTGTGGGAGACGCTGAGGAGGAGGAGGAGGAGGAGGGGGAGGAGGAGCAGGAGCAGGAGGAGTAGGAGAAGGAGGAGGAGGGGGAGGAGGGGAGGAGGAGGGGGAAGAGGGGGAGGAGGGGAGGGGGAGGAGGGGGAGTAGGAGAAGGAGGAGTAGGAGGGGGAGGGGGAGGAGGGGGAGGGGGAGGAGGAGGAGGAGGAGGGGGGAGGAGGAGCAGGAGGAGTAGGAGAAGGCGGGGGAGGTGGAGGAGGAGGCAGAGGGGGAGGAGTAGGAGGAGGAGGAGGAGCTGGAGGGGGAGGGGGAGGAGGAGCAGGAGGAGTAGGAGGAGGAGGAGGAGGAGGAGTGGGGGGAGGAGAGGAGGAGGAGGAGGATTGGGTGACCAATAGCTCTCCAGTTGGAGCGGGCCCGATGGGACAGCAGTAGGGGGCTACCTAAAGGTCAGGGGGTCGTTGGGAGCGGGGGAGCGATGTGCTATCGGGGCCACGAGACGCATGAGAGGACGGCCTTATTTAAAATAACACACGTGTGTGTGTGTGTGTGTGTGTGCGTGTGTGAGTTTTTCAACGTGTGTGTCTCTGTGTGTGTGTGTTTGTGTGTTTCAACGTCTTTGTGTGTGGTGTTTCTCTGTGTGCGATTGTGTGTATAAGTTACTGTGTGTGTGTGTGTGTGTGTGTGTGTGTGTGTGTGTGTGTGTGTGTGTGTGCGGGTGCACACATCTACCTAGTTGTGTTCCTCCCTGGGGAGCCTCTCTGCCTTGTGTAACTCGTCCCGGGCTAAGCGATGCCACTGGCCGGCCATAAATCTGTACTGGGAACCAGTGGGACGCCGGCCTGAAGGTCAGCGTTTCATTAACGTCTTCCTCTGTGATCTCCTCATCGCTCATCGCTCAACGCCCCCACCGACCCCCCCCTAACGCCAACCAACGACCAATCTCATGACAGGAAGGCCTTGGTGTCTGTTGTCCATGGGGGAGGAGGGAGGGGTGCCGTATTGTCATACAGTCATATCAGAGGTAGAGATGTTCCGATACAATTTTTTCAGATTCCGATTCTTGAACTTGAATATCGGCTGATACCGAGTATGTACCGATACAGCATCTAGCGTTGTAACCACTAACAGCACTTGTTATTATTGAAGGGTTCTCTTACGATGGCGGTGATGTATAGTCCGTTCACTTGCTGTCTACGGTTTTTTTTTCGAAAACTAGATCATTGACATTATGAATCTAGAATTATGATAATACATTTGTATTCTTGTAGTAAAGCGTGAGCATCCATGTTTTAGGTCGGAGATGACACGTTTGCCCTCCTGACTTTTCGACTGCGCCCGTTAACCAGTCCCACCAGAAAAACGTGATTATGCGATCGCATAATTCAACGCATAATCAGCCAAAGTCTGCATATTCATGCGGGGGCCGCATTTTTTCTAATATGCCGCACTTTCACCGCATAAATTCCCGATTTCCGCGCAAAATATGTGGGGCTTGCATGATTTCATAATCCCCGCATTTTCGTTGCAAAAAAGTCACATATGTCTTAGCAGAAAGTTGAAAAATGTTGCGTTTACTTCACACAAGAGCAGCCGTTCCCCCTGTTGCCATGGGAACGTTATGAAGTGACGTAATTACGCGACGTGAACTTCATCGAAAAGCTGCATTTTTCGAAAGTTCACGCAATTTCATCGCATAAAATTGCATAAATATGCCGCATATTTCATCGCATCTTTTAAGAAAACGTGCCGCATAATCAAGGATTTTTGGCCGCAACAATCACAAAAAAGCGCCGCATTTTTCTGGAGGGACTGGTTAACCAACGCAGCGTAACACCGTGAATAGAACCCGCCGATACCGATGCTGCATTTTAGGCGGTATCAGAGGAACTGTCGATCGGTATGATAAGCACTCTGATCAGAAGGTTGTCAATGGCGATACTTTGGCTCACCCCGACTTTAAACAGGGAACCCAGCGTTGGGTCAGACGAGGCCCACATCGCCCGCTGCTGTAGCGTAAGGGCCCCCTTACACTTATCTTAAGTACAGCGGGCGGGCGGGCGGGAGTTAAGTGTCGTAGAGGAATCCCCCGAGGAAAGCCCTCAGTAGCGAGACTGGGAGTGCTTAGAACCCCCCAAACGCTGGAAGGGTTGTTCCCCGGCGGGACGTGTGTGTGTGTGTGTGTGTGTGTGTGTGTGTGTGTGTGTGTGTGTGTGTGTGTGTGTGTGTGTGTGTGTGTGTGTGTGTGTGTGTGTGTGTCCCGCTAGTTTGTGTGGGCTTGCCAGATGTCCACTGGGATTTCTTTACTCTTGTTTTTTTTTTTTAAACCATTTCATACCATTTTTTTTTCTCTATGATCTCTCCCGAATGTGATTGTGCAGTCTGGGACTCAGATCATATGAGGGCTGGAGACTGGGCACTGTTTTATCTTATCATCAAGCCTTGGAATGGGGACTGTTCAAACAGAGCAGGGAATGTCTGTGTACGCCTGTAATCTGCCCTGCCCGGATCACAACGTCACAACGTCCTTCATTCAGCTAGAGTGTCACTCTCCTCTCTCTCTCGGTCTCTCTCTTTAACTCTCTCTCTCTCTCTCTCTCTCTCTCTCTCTCTCTCTCTCTCTCTCTCTCTCTCTCTCTCTCTCTCTGACTCTGACTCTGTTTTCTCTTTGATTCTCTCTCTCTTTCTCTCTCTCTCTCTCTCTCCCTTCCTCTCCTGCGTCTTTCTCTCTCTCTCTCTCTGACTCTGTTTTCCTCTTTGATTCTCTCTCTCTCTCTCTCTCTCTCTCTCTC
>NC_136950.1:21111089-21191079 GCF_949987615.1 Pollachius pollachius | reverse complement strand
CTCTCTCTCTCTCTCTCTCTCTCTCTCTCTCTCTCTCTCTCTCTCTCTCTCTCTCTCTCCTCTCTCTCTCTCTCTCTCTCTCTCTCTGCAGCCCCGTGTGTAGGCGACGCCTTCTTCTGCCACAGCAACATGTGCATCAACAACACCCTGGTCTGCAACGGCATGCAGAACTGCGTGTACCCCTGGGACGAGAACCAGTGTAAAGGTGAGCGATGAGGAGGACGGGCGATCGAAACCGCAGTCAGGTGGCGTGCCTTACAGCCACTGCATGGTTTAAAAGAGGGAGGCGGGTGATCAAAGCAACACCTGTCTTTTCATTGGCTCCCGAGAGCCACGGACCCTCCCATCTCTCCTCAGTGGACAGCATAATCAAACCGCCCCATCTCCGCAGTGAGCGTTCCGGGACACGAGTTCATTAACCACAGCGGCTGCTCCACGGTCAGCCAGTGGACAGAAGGCCCATAGCCCCGTGCTCTCGTTGTGGCTCCTCACTGAGTGTCTCGGCATACATACTACAGATGTATGTCGAGACGTTCCTGGTCGTTTCTCACAGCGATGAACCGTGAATGATGACCTGTCTTCTCCCGTGAATAGCCAAGCCAGGTCAGGTCAAAGCATAACAAAAACTAAAGAAGGATTGGCGTGCAAGCCGCTCCACTCACAGAGTGCAGTAGTGGTGCGGGCAGATGAAAGGCCGACCCTATACATAAATCATCTTCAACAAACCCCTATGCATTTTTTTCCCCCTCTGCAATATCGTGTGCCGAACGTCCAAGATTTCAATCAGCACTCCGGGATGATCCCATAAATAATTCCCTGTTCCCGCATCCCGGAGAGATGAGGTAGGTCTCAGGGAGGAGTGACTCCAGGTTCTCCTGGTTCTCCTGCCTCTCGAGGAGCCGGTTTCTTCGTGCCCACCCCCCCCCCCCCCCCCCCAGGACTTTGCGGTGAACTTTACTGCTCCTTTGAACCGCTCTCCAGCTGTGCTCGGCGCCGACTGCATTAATGTGTTTACCGTGAGCCAGACGATGCAGGGTGATTAGAGCGGAGCACCGGCTACACCTGACCCCCCGGCCTGCATTAACCTCCTCATCCTCATCGTACGATCGCCTGAGAGGGGATCTTACGATGAGGATGTGTAAATTATTGTCCGACATTTCGCCGTTGTTGACTGGGGGGATGGGGGGCTGTGGTGTCAAGCACTGCCACAGATAGGCTCATGATGGGCCTCTGATCTTTGTAAGCCCCAAACATAGATCACATTTCCTTGGGCCTACGCCGATCGGAAAAAAATTAATAAAAATACTGCAGCTGATGATAGGCCCCCTGATCGTCGTAGGCCCTGGGGCTTCAGCCCAGGTAAGCCCGTGCATTAAGGCGGCCTTGCCCCCACCACCCTCCCAAAAATCATCTCAGATAACCGACATCTGTCGTAAATCTTAATGCCAATGACCTAATCATTCATCTGACTTTTTTGCCGTTTTTTTTTTCTGGCTTGACAAAGATAGCTTGTGTGCTTTACCCTTAGTCGCATGAAACAAATCTCCCCGCCCGTTAAAGCGAGCTGTTTCAGCATACCACAAAGGCAGAGGTTGACTATAGCGATCGTCCCATGAGTTCAACGGTTGATTTATTTGACTTTTTTTGATATTTTTGGCTTGTTCCCTCGACGATGTGAGATTATTTCCTCTTGTTTTCTCCGCTCCTCAAACCTCGCCGGCGCCGCGGCACGTTGGTGAGCGTTCGAACGCCGAGAGGCCCTCCTCCTCTCCCTCCGTGCCGCCGGCCTTGTTCCTCCCGTTACCGTGGCGATAAATAAAGCCGCAGTACTCACTCACCACGCCCTTTTTTGTCCATTTGGTTGATGGCTCAATTACAGCGCGTGCCCTGAGTCACGTCCGCGTCGGGGGGCTGTTTGTGAGGGGCTGTCCTTACACGGTGACCCGAACTCGGCCACCATCTGCTCAGAGGACTGTTTATGAAGTTATGGCGGCGGGTGTCTGATTCTGCATTTTAATTCTGCCCATCAACACCGGGCGCTGTGTTTGATCGTTCACAGCATGGTTCTCAACACGTATTAGAAGGAAAGTCTTTGCTTTTATCGTTGATTGATGGATCGCCATGATGTTTCGTGAACAGCTCCAAAAAGGCAGTTGGTTTTTCTTAGATTCTGTCAAACAATTATCTCCCCCCACTCAAGACTCTCCCCCTCTCTCTCTCTCTCTGCATTCCCTCTCCTCCTCCCCCCTCTCTCTCTCTGCATTCCCTCTCCTCCTCCCCCTCTCTCTCTCTCTGCATTCCCTCTCCTCCTCCCCTCTCTTCCCCCTCTCTCTCTGCATTCCCTCTCCTCCTCCCCTCTCTCCCCCTCTCTCTCTCTCTGCATTCCCTCTCCTCCTCCCCTCTCCCTCCCCTCTCTATGCATTCCCTCTCCTCCTCCCCTCTCCCTCCCCTCTCTCTATGCATTCCCTCTCCTCCTCCCCTCTCTCTATGCATTCCCTCTCCTCCTCCCCCCTCTCCCCCCCTCTCTCTATGCATTCCCTCGCTTCTCCCCTCTCTCTATGCATTCCCTCTCCTCCTCCCCCCTCTCCCCCCCTCTCTCTATGCATTCCCTCTCCTCCTCCCCTCTCTCTATGCATTCCATCTCCTCCTCCCCTCTCCCCCTTTCTCTCTCTGCATTCCCTCTCCTCCTCCCCTCTCTCCCCCCCTCTCTCTATGCATTCCCTCTCCTCCCCCCCCCCTCTCTCCCCCCCCCCTCTCCCCCCCCCCCCCCCCCCCCCTCCGCCCACAGAGAAGAGGAAAGCCAACCTGCTGGACAACCTGAACAGCACCAACGGCACCATCATCGGGGTGACGTGCTGCATCGTGCTGCTGCTGCTCGTGGTCTCGGTGGTGGTGCAGGTCAAGCAGCCGCGCAAGAAGTACGCCCTGCGGCGCGAGGCCCTGGACCCCACCGTGTTCCAGGAGGTGTTCGAGCCGCCGCACTACGAGCTCTGCACGCTGCGCAGCGCCGCGCACGCCGCCGCCGCCGCCGGCGACCTGGTGGACCTGGCCGAGGACTTCGAGAACTACCACGCCATGCGCCGCGCGTCCTCGCGCTGCGTCCACGACCACCACTGCGGCTCCTCGCCCCACCGCGGCGGCGGCGGCGGCGGCGGCGGCGGCGGCGGCGGCGGCGGCGGCGGCTTCGGGGCGGCGGCGGCGCACCACCACCTGTCCCAGCTGTCGCTGAGCGGGCGGGGCAGCCGCGGGAACTCGAACGCGCGGGACGCCGCCCTGCTGTCGGACCTGGGGCCCCCGCTCCCCCACCACCAGCACCAGGGCGCCCTGGCGGTGAGGCCCCTGCTGCCGGCCCCCGGGAACCGGCGCAGCATCCTGGTGATGAAGCACAGCTACTCCCAGGAGGCGGCGGAGCACGGCGGCGACGGCGAGGACGGCCTGGACGAGGTGCCCACCACCAGCCACCGCCTGGCGCGCCAGGAGAAGGCAGTGCAGCGGTCAGTATCCATCCATCTCTGAGGGGGCGGCGCCCGCCAGACTGCCGGCCCCGGGCCCCGCCCTATGTGGGCGGGGCCCGGGGGTTAGGGCGGAGGTCATTTGGTTTTTAGGAATCGTCTTTTGGATTTCGTTTTGTTGTTGTTGTTGTTGTTGTTTTTTTACTCGCTCTTCGGTTTCCCCCCCCCCCCCCCCTCCCCACCCGTGCCCCGCCCTCTGTTTTTTACCCATTCATTATTGGGATGTTTGTCTTTTCTTTTCTTTTGTTTTCCCCGTTTCAAATTTGGCCGTTTTTCAGTTTGTCGCTTTTAACCTTTGCCTTTTTCTCGCTTTCTCTCATAATAACAAACGGTGATATTACACAAAGGGCTATATTATGATGGAAACCTGCCCAAAGGTTGCCTTCTCCACTTCAGATATCATAAACCACATGCTGGGGCAGTCATGGATATATATATATCTATATATATATCTATATATATATAGATATATATATACACATATACATATATATACATATAGCGTACTTAAATATTTTATAGCTTGCAAGTACACTTCTAGTTATTGAGGTTTGTCAGAGATATGTTATTAAATGTAAATCCGGTCAATGCTGACTCTAAAGTTTCCTATTGACTGTTGATCTAAGGGCTTGTATCGGTGCCTCGTGTTCATTTACAGATTTAAATTTAGACTTGGATTTTAACTGCGAGATTGCAAAATGTTGTCAATGCTGCACCAAATCGCACTCGATTGAACATAGTATATTTTGGCATGCTTTGGCAAGGTCTTTTTCTGATATTTTAGCCTTTATCTGCACTTTGTCTAGAAAAATAATGTGTATGGAATATTATATTACCATATGTATGATATATATTTTGGAAGAGAAATACATTATACAATACAACACAATGGGGTTTCTCCGCCCCCGCACTTTGCCCAGATAATACTTGACAAGTGTGCGATTTCCTATGAGTCTGCATGCACTATTCATAATAAGAGGTATCGGAAAACACTATTGATTTCTTGTTTCCTTCTCCTTTTTCTAGTAAAGTAGCACAGTATGCATTCGTATCAAAGTTTACAAAGACGTGTGATATTAAACGAAAGAGACATGACATTTCAGGTTCTGCCTCATTGGCTCACTGAGCAAACATGAGTCAGAGTACAACACAACTAGGGTCTAACAGACAATCTCAAGGTAAGCACCCCTATCCCAGCAATCCACATCTGTACCTGTTCTTGTGTAGTCGTCCTCATCCCCCCCATCGAAGCCCGTGTATAGTTTTGGTGTTCTGTACACAAAACAAAAAACACAATTTTGCTATGATTTCTGCACTGTTCTTTTGAATTCAATTTTTTTGGTGTGTTTATGTATTTGTTTGCTTGCAGTCACTTTTCCCAACTGGTGGGCTTTGGGTTATGTGGAGTGTTTGTGGTGGTGATGCGGACGCCATGTTCCTCATCTCCTGAGGAACATACGTCGTATCACCCGCTGTGTGTCACCATGAGCATGGACATCCTCCTCTCTCATCTTTGGTTCAATCTGTCGACCGATACTGGATGTTTAATGTGTGCCACTTTCGCCCCCAGCAGTTAAAGTCAAAGTTAACTTTATTGTCAATCAGACCATGCAACAGTAATTACACAGAGGATCTTAATTGCATTTCCCCATTTAACACGTAGCATTTACACACATGACAGAAGGAAGTGGTTTACCCCCTCGCCACACACACACACACTTTTATAAACAACTCATATATGATAAATGTCAAATATGATATAACGCTTATGTAAAATTTAACGCTGCTTCCTCACCAAACCATTACTACTATCAGGTCTAATCACAGTCTGTGCCGACAGGCAGACAGGAAAGAAGACACTACAGCAATTCCACACTTTTACATGCAGCAGAATGTCTTTGTGGCTTTGCATGATATATTATGTGTGTGTTTGGGTTTCATTGTTTGTTTGAATAATTGAGAACCCCGTTCTTATGACTCTTATCGTGTGACACTTTGTGTGAGTTCTAACGTCAAACACGTCAGACATCTGCTAAAAGCCTAAACTATGTAACTGTATCTGGAAATATACATCAGCATATTTGATGCTATTGCCAACTTTGAAGCATGTGTGTTTGGCACAGTCGACAGTCGCACTACGGCGGAGAACTCACACAACGCGCTAACCATCATGCAGTGAGCTGTGACAATGTGTTTTTGTCTGTTTTGTGTGCGTCTCCTTATGTCCAACATTATTTTTGCATTGTTTCCATCATGTAGACTTCTTGAGAATAGTGCAATCCTGGATCAATACGAACGGGCGTCAATGAAATATGAAAATATGGAGCGGAAATTTGCACCAGCATGATTCTGATGATGGTGATGAAGGGACACTGGCCAAAAGGATATTGCAAATGAATTAAAGAGCAAGGATGTATGACGAGAACTAGATGAGAAACCTATTGTGGTGTTTGAGGGGAAGGAGCATAAACTCTAGAATGGAGAGAATATTGCAACATGGACTTTAGTCAATAACGTAGTTTATAACGTGTGTAGTTAATGGCACATTGTCAAAGCCAAACTTGAAAGCAATGGATATTTTAAAAGGAATTTGTTTATAGAACAACATTTGGAATAACAAATGTTAAGGTTGATAACAGGATTCAATTGATTAAACAGCTTTGGATTAATTGAGCATGCATTTCTTAAGTTTGTAGCGTACATGATTTGAATGAGATATGATTATCGCTTGCATTTTGTCAATTCTTTGGAATATGATGTGTTTAAATGGTAATGACTTCAAATAAATACAGTTTATCACTAACCTCATTCAAATGTACAATTTTTGGAATAGCCAAAAATGACAATTTTAGTACAATAATACAAGACATAATTGTAGGACATATGCATGCTTTTAATATATTATTTAAACCATTAACAGACTAACATTGAGATTTGATAGCATCAACTAATAGTTATTTGACTATCTTAAGCTAATTAAAAATATTCTGATTTAATTGAATTGCATGCTATATATTAACAAATAAAAAGCCAACATACATCAGACCACCCATTTTCATTTTTAACCCCCCTTCAAAAGCCTTAACTATTTAAATATTTTTTTGCATTGTGGTTAAGTTCATAAAACTACTAACCACTTCGAAGATGACATTTTCTTTTTATTCAAACCGACTTTTTTACTAAGACAAATTGAAAGAGGGATACGTTTTTGGGATATCTTCTAAGATGGATTTTATGATGCTTTGTTAAAAAAAAGACTAAAATAAAAAAATATCTTATATAAAACTAATAAATAAAGTTTGCCCTTCCTTTTGTTTGTTTATCCACTTCTTTTGAGAGGGTGTGGTGCCTGCATCACTTATCTTAGCTATTACCTCGCAATCAGTCATCAACGCTTGTTATTCATGCTATCAGATTTCAACCTCTGAGAGAATAAGTTATCGCTCATAAAGCAAAATTAATAACCAGATAATAACTAAGATATAATTTGAACTGCAAAGTAGGAAAATTGGGGTCCTAAAGAGAAAAGTCCAATTTAGACTATTTTGATAATTGAATCATTTTGTAATTATTTTATCAAGCAGGTTTTAAAAAGCATTTTTATCAAAAGTTACCGTCACTTGCAATAATCGTATATAATGTAAATAAATCTGAAGATAATTGCAAATACACACGCACACGGACAGACACACACACAGACACACACACACGTAATACTATTTCACTCTGACCTTCACTCTATAGTAAGTTTCATGACACTATCTGTCTATGGATTTGTTTGTCTACCTATCTGTAGTATCTATATGTATATGCGTCTATCTATAGTTTATATATATATATATATATATATATATATATATATAGACATATGTCTATATATCTATACGTCTATAACTCTCTATGTATGTATTTGTATTTGTCTGTCTCCCTACACAATATACATCACACAACATTTCAAATGTGTGCGTTGTGTGACATAACTGACACCTTACTTGCAGCTTTTCAATAACATTTATTTTGATTATGTGTACAATAAACAGGCACACACACACCTCTTGAATGTCCACTTATAACAGTACCTCCTCGCTTATTTTGACCTTTCATTTTCACACATGGTGAGGTTTAGTGTTGAATGTAAACAACAGTGGCCACTAGGAGACTTTGGTCCTGGGTGCGACTGGAAGTAATGGTGTTTTCATCTCTCTACAGATGCTTCAGACAGATGAATCATTCCTCTGCATCTTACCAAGTTTGACACCTTGCGGGACTAATGTTTGACTCCGCTTGTCCATCTTGAACTGTTGACCTGAGCAAGTTTAATGTAGAGTGTTGTGATGAGGAAAAACGTTATTTTTTTCTGTTTATGACATTTCTAGTGTATGATTCTATAATTTATTTTGTATTATTACAAAGGTGCAATTCCTCCAACTGTGCTTGAAAAGTGGCAAGGGGAAGCAAGCCATGGAACACTAACATAATTTCAGACACTGGACTGAAACTCTCTTGTGGGAAAAAAAAAAAAAGAAACCTTTAATGTACATTTGTTAAATGAATAAAAAACATTCAGTTTTTTACTGTATTTTTTTTTTCATGATTCCATCAAAATATATTTTATCTGCTGAAATCACGTATTTTTGCATTTAAAAGCCATTTCAGGGTTTATTTTGTCATTTTATTTTATTTGTATTAGTTATTTATTTTAATTTGACCAAAACATTCCGTTGTACCACACACACAAACCTGTGGAAAAGAGAATCCGAATGTTACATCCATCCATCACGCCCATTTTATATTATTTAATATGTTTTAAGCCAAGAGCATCTTTCATTATTGATACCATGAAGAAATGCTGGAACGAATGTTTTCAATAAAGTGATAACATGAAGATTTGGACAATGGTTGATATATGTTCCTATTTCATCGGCCCCCATTCTGAACTCCATCTCCCACAATCCCCTCCTGATATGACGTAGAATGTAAGCGCCACAAAGATTGACACAACCACAAGAGCGGTGGAAGATCAGTCCAGTCCGGCCCGCATACATGCTTTAAAAAGTGTATGTATTAAAACAAAGTAACATCCTAGTATGGTCGATCATTTGCAAAAGCTGCATCGACACGACGATTCCTTGCTGGAAGACAAATCACCTGTTTCCGCTATCCACGGTCCACTCAGAGCTGACTGATCTGCAGGTCAACAGGATAAAGTCATGGTCTACACTTTGATATTTAAAGCTGCACGTCAGCATTTGCAAAGGACAACAACCCAGTGGCTCGTGCAGCCATGGAAGAGCACGTGCACACACCTGGACCTTCTCCAGCAGGGGAGGGTGGCGGGCGCAGGCTGCACCTGGCTGCAAACACAGAGGCGCGATCTGTCCCTCGGCTCCATCCATAGAAACCAAAGCAGCCCACAGAGAGACAGTGGCAAAGTATCCGTCTCTAGACATCAAGGTGGAGTCAAACCTTCCACTGCGCAGAAAGGTACACCTGCCAATAAGATTGTTATCTGCATAATTAATGAATAAGTAATAGTGGTCTTTGAGACTATAACTCTGGCTCTATGTGTTGTGTGATTGTGTTATGTTGCAGTCAAGGACGCTGGCAGAGACTTCACGTACCTGATCGTTGTGGTCATTGGGCTTGGAGTGACAGGTGACCACACTCAATTGAGGAAAAACGTTTCAAATGAAAGGGCTTTTCTACTGGCATTCTCGTACGCGTGTACTGAATGTAAACCTGTGTTTTTTTTAGGGGGACTTTTGTATGTCGTGTTCCAGGAGCTGTTCTCTACAAGCAGTCCCAATAAAGTGTATGGAAAAGCTTTTGACAAACTCAAGTCAAACCCAGAGGTAAGACAATCTATGCCTTACATTAAACAGACTTTATCCAAAGCGAATTACAACAGCAGAGTGCCTAGTGCTCCACAACTCATAATATGCGCACCAAAAGCCCACATAAGGAGTTAAGTGTGTGTGTGTGTGTGTGTGTGTGTGTGTGTGTGTGTGTGTGTGTGTGTGTGTGTGTGTGTGTGTGTGTGTGTGTGTGTGTGTGAAAAGCAGTTCCGCCCCATTTGTGCAGAAGTGCCATCCAAAACAAGTGCAGAGCTTGAAGTCCTTTCGGAAATCGATAAAAGAAATCACTTATTAGCATATTTAGCTACATCAGTGTGGTGGCGTTAAAGCACCGGCTAAAATAAAGGAGAGGCTTAACAAAGTTAAGATATACACGACAGCCCATGTACATAATAAAACGATTTTAAATTATACGGCTTAGCAATGCCAGGCACCTCGGTTTGAGAGGTGTATATTACTATTGCAAACCAAAAGTATGAATCATGTTTAATAATGTTAGCGCTGTTCTGGAGAGAAGGCTATGAGGCCGGACGGTTTGGGTGAGCTCACAGATCGCAGCTACCCAAAGGACTGTGATATGGTTTAGTGCATTCAGTGTGCGTCCTAAATCAAGCCACAAACACACACACACATCCGGTAACACACACACCTCATAAAAAACCACACACATATCTACAGCCAGGTCACATTGAAACATCAGTCAACCAACCCAGGGCTTTGTCGCCACCATCCTGAAACTTGATGGAATCGAACCCGTGTTTGCATTCTGACCGACGGCCGCTCATAAACACTGTGGAATAGGAATCGCTGATGTTGTGCATACCTAAGAAAGAATACTAAATACGAGGACTTTGGTCGCAACAGTTGTTCCCTGATTCCCTGAATGCAACAGTTGTTGCATTCAGTGTGTAATGTCTACAACAAAATAAGACTATAATTAATTTGATGTTCCAAGAGGAGAGCGGTGTACAGGTTTATTGGTGAGACTAATCGTATTATTCATGTGTATAATCATAGATCTGTTTGGATGAATGTGTGTGCCGTGCTTTCATGTATGCGTCCGTCCATTCTTCCACCTGTAGGTGATTGGTGCATTCGGGGAGCCAATCAAATGCTACGGGGAGACGACCCGGCGCCAAAGGAGACAACATGTCAGGTAGGGGCGGCAGCCGTTTAATTTATAATCTGTGTTCCTGTTTGGACGAGGAAAAGGCGAAGTTAGACAGGCTATTCACTGCGTATTTTAAATTTTGTTGAGATGTTGACACCAAGTTACCTAATCAAAAAACATATTTGCTGTAAACTTTGATTGGAAAGCTGGGTGAATGGTGTCCTAATTGTTGACCTAGTTTGCAATTTTTCCAGTATTCCAGTTTGTTTTTTTCCTACATTCAACACATGATCTTACCACTGAACACCCCTGTCTCCACTCTCTTTAATTGCGATACGTGTAGCAGAGAGAGTGTTTCAGTCTTTCTGATTGTTTAATAAATAATATCAGATGGTTCTTTATATTAAAGCGTTTTTGTGAGTTCGCTCTCAACTTCGTCATGGATACAAGGTGAATCCACTCAATCCATATGTATGTATATCCATCCAGGGGTTATCTATCCAAAGGGCTCCAGATTGCGTATCTGGCCCTTATATTTGTAGAGCTATTCATGATTTAGTCCTTTCCTGGCACAAGATAGACTCGCTTAACGAGCGCTTTCATCCATAGTAGCGGTGAAAGCGTATGTGCTTCACCACAGACGTTAACTGACTCTCTCCACTCTCCTCTCCAGTCACTCTGAGTACCTGAAGGACGGACTGAAGCACATGAGACTCAAGTTTTATATCGAGGGATCGGAGCCAGGCGTCAAAGGAACCGTTCATTCAGAATCCAAAGAGGTTTGTACTTTGTAGCCCAGACTCAGACCAATGGCCGACCGCCCTTATCCGACCACTCCGCTGCCTCTCGTCTGACCCATTTGGTAGAAAAGTTGCATTGAAACACACCGCGAAGACCACTGCCAAATACACAGTGGCGTGTACGTTCTGCGCCTGCGCGAGATGCAATAAGTCCGTAACACCGGGTGGCCCTAGTCGACCCCTCCCACACCCTGCTCTGACTCGCTGGTTAACCAATCAGAGCATCCGATGGCTCCAAACCTCAGACCGCCAACTCTGTCAGACTTGAAAAGAAGCTTTATAGACGTGGCAAACTCATGTCGTTTAACGGCAAATGTCCATTCGCTTCCGCTTGCAAATACAACCCAACTACTGATTTTGTACCACGGGTTAAACAATTCCTTGTCTTTTGAAATATGCAACATTGTGCTAACGTTCCTCAAGAGACGACTCTGTTTCCATCGTCATCTCGTCTCTTTTGTCCTCATACAGAATATTGAAACGGGTAAGTACGAGTTCCGGTACATCTTTGTGGACGTGGACGCCTACCCCAGACGCACCATCGTCGTGGAGGATAACCGATGACGTGGAACCGACCGACGGAACGTGTGCTATCAGAACGTTCTCCACTAAAGACACGCAGGGTTCTGTGTGAATATTCAGATTGAAAGAATCTCTAATGGAGAACTGTGTTGATTTTGTAAATGCTATGAGTCTCATTGATGTTCAGCCTCATGTCCATTACATTTTATAAAGTATTCGTACAAATGAATTGGGAAATGTTAGCACCTTTTGTGAACTAAAACTTTATGTTGGTCTAAATAAATTGTATGTGAATGTGTGATTGTGTTACTGGATTCGTAACTTATACTTTGTTATGAGGTAAATCAGTGGTTTTCAAACTGAGGCGCGCCTCCCCTGGGGGGCGCCAGAGTTCCTCGGGGGGGGGCGCGACGTGAGAAAAAATAAACCAGAAAAAGTAACAGAAGAAGACGCAAACGCAAACTCATTGCTCCCACTTAAGTAGAGGTGAGCTAAAAAGGAGGCTAAACTGGCAGTTTACAGATTAAGCTGTTCAAATGTATTTTAAAAAAAAAGTAAAGCAAAAACGTGCTTAGATAAAGATGTTCAAATGTGTTAAGAAATGTAATTAAAAACGCACAAAGATGATTGGAATGTTTCAAAAATATCTTTAAAATGTTTCAAAAATATGATCAGAGATATTTAAAATGTGTAAAATATGATCAGATATGATCAGAGATGATTAAAATGTGTAAAATAATTAAAAGATCTTTCAAAACACAGGGATTTAGAAAAAAAAAATTGGGTGGGGGCTCAGCTGAAATTTGTTCTCTGAGGGGGGACTCACTCTCTAATACTTTGAAAACCCCTGAGGTAAATGATTCTAATAATATGGCACTAGAGCTAGGCCTCGGGCAGAACCACGCCCCCTCTCTTCTAAAATCCCAGCCTCAAGTGGCTTATCTCTGACACTACAGGCTACCTGCTGTGCTATGTGGTCACAGGTGGGTTGTTTTAGAACGGCTTCAATAAATTGGATTCTACACCTGTTTGCTCTAAATCACCGTCTTATTTTAGTAAAGGGTGCAACGTTTCCGACCTAGTACCCTTTCGTTGCTTGCATACATCTGCTCCCTCACACCCCCTGGTGGGCAGCTCAGGAACTGCTGCTGGTTTTTATTCCATAACACGAGTGCTAGAGATTGCATTCATCCATCAATTATGTGTGAAAAAGATTTTGCAACAAGGAGCATCTTCCGCATGAAATGAGAAGGAAAACCATTGTCTAAAGCTTTTATTAAAACATTCAAAGTGGAAAAAACAATACAAACAAAACATCTTTAAGTAATTCCATCATCGATCTATAACTACAAACACTTTTTTTTACTGCAAAGTGGAAAAGTGAAGCTAAAGGGTGATTGCGGGCTTACTATATATTCCAGCGGAGGAAGAAGAATGAGTTTGAAGCATTGCTTGAGGAGTCTTCAGACGACAGGCGTATGTACATGTATGCATGCCTGTCAGGTGCATTTGAGTGAATTGAGCATTGAGTAATGTGTACACATTCATGTTTATATGTTCTTGAGTGTTCATTTCTGTTTTAGCACCGAATGCTTGCATCTGTACACGTTTGCTTGTCGCAGACGATGTATCGAGTACGACCTAGCGGTGTGTGTTTCGCTCAGACACTCCCTAGTCTACCCACTCTTCCCTGTGTCCCAAATCCGGTAAGACTGGACGGCGATAGACGCATCCGATCCATGAGGCTTTCGTCAGGCACATGCTAAGCTACAGTGCGTACGGGACTGCTTGTGGTTTTGTGTCCAATCCTTTCAAACATATCGTGAGTGTTTGTTTACTTCTGGCGGTAGTCGTCTGCGTACGCCCGGTGGTCTCCGCGCTCGGCAAACTGGTCGCCGTAGCCCCTCAACATGTCCTGGAAGTTCGGCATGCCCTGGGGGGCCTGCTGCTGGGGGTAGGGCATGTAGGGCTCCTCCTGCCCGCTCTGGTAGGGCTCCAGCTCGCTTTCTGTCTGTCCCTGGCGGTAGCTCTCCTCCTCCTCCTCCTCCTCCGCGTGCTGCGTCGTCTCCGGCTGGGCCTCCTGCCGCGGCTCGTAGCGGCGCAGGCGGCAGTCCCGGTCGTACTCCGGGTCGCAGTCGGGGTTGGTGGGCTCCATGACGCCGTTACGGGAGCCGTCGGCGTTGAGGTGGGGCTCGTAGGGCTCGGCAGGGTGGGGGCGGGGGCCGGCGCGCCGCTCGGCGGCCGCGACTGCGTAGCACTCGCGGTCGTAGCCGATGTAGCAGTCGTAGCCCTCCTTGGTCTTCCCGGGGGGCCCCAGGGGGTGCTGCTGCTGCTCCGGCTGGGCGGGGCCGCTCTGGCGGGCGCCGTACGGGCTCTGGGCGCGGCGAGACGCCTCGCGGAGAGCGGCGAAGGGGTCGTTGGCGTCGGCCTCCGGGGTGGCGGCGGCGGCGGCAGCCGTGCGCGGGGCGTGGGGGTCGTTGGACTGGGCTTGAGACATGAGGTTGCGCAGCATGGCGTAGGGGTCGTTAGCCGGGGGCTGGGAGGGGGCCTGGCCGCGGTACATCGCGTACGGGTCGTTGTCTTGCGCTGAAGCCTGGCGGTACATGGCGTACGGGTCGTTGTCTTGTGAGGCAGCGCTAGCTTGGCGGTACATGGCGTACGGGTCGTTAGCCGGGGGCTGGGTGGGGGCCTGGGCGCTAGCCTGACGGTACGCAGCATAGGGGTCGTTAGCCTGAGCGGACGCCCGGCGGTACATGGCGTACGGGTCGGGGGCTCTGTTGGCGTGCGCGTGGGCGAAGGCGTCCCGGAACATGGCGTAGGGGTCGCTGCGCTGCTCCGCCGGGGCGGCGCGGATGGCGGCGGCGGAGGCGGCCTCCTCCTGCTGCTCGCCCTGGTACTTCTCCGGCGGGCTGGCGAACTTGGTGGCGGTGAGGGGGTTGCAGCCCTCCTCCGTCATGGGGTTGCAGGACCCAGGGCCGGCGCGGGCGGGGGGGTTGGGGGCACGGGGCGCCTGGATGGGACGGGACGGGCTAATGAGTTAGCGATCAATAAACGCAGGCAACAGAGGAAAACACATTAGCCGACGTTTTGCCGTGTTCCGGTGCGGGTCGGGTGATTTGAGTGATGGGTTGGGCCTTCGATCACTCTTCACTTCTTTCGTCACAGTACAGATTGAGTAATCTTGCAAATGACTCATTAGAGAATTAAGAGAAGAAGAAAAGTGAGGCAGCAAGCCTCACGTTTGACTACACGAGATTGTGAACTCGCAAAATCTGGATGATCTCACGAGGCTAAACCCAATCTGACCTATAGTAAGACTAATATTTTTGTCTTGCTGTAGGTCACTTTAGTCATTAATTAGAGGGTAAGGGGCTGGGTCATCTGGCTCAACTTGAACAGAATCCCTCTTTGGGCTCGAACTCAAACACCGTGACCACTATACGATCCTGCCCTTAAATAATAACACAAAAATAATATGGGTATCACTGAAGAACAACAAGAGTACAAAGCAAAAAGCTAGGGGAGTTTCTTCATAAATGTGGCATAAATATATCTCCTGTTACGCCCTTTTGCGACTGTACCTGTGATTTAGGGCTATACAAATAAAATTGAACTGAATTAAATTGAAAGCTCTTACCGATGATCTTGCCCTTAAATAATGACACAACTCAATACAGATATCAATGAAGAACAATAAGAGTAACGCTCCTACCGAGAAAAATAAATCAAATATATCTCCTGTTACGCCCTTTGAGACGGTATCTGTGTAAAGACTATACAAATAAAATGTAGTGTAATTGAATTGAAAGCTCCTACCGAGAGGGCGGCTTCGTAGGCACATCGGGGGTCCCGGAGGGGGTCGCAGTTGGGGTACTTCAGGTAGACCCCGGAGGGTGCCTTCTGCACCAGCTGGGGCTGGCAGCCGGGGTCTTTCTTGGGGTCGCAGCCCAGGTGGGCGTAGGAGGGCAGGGGTCCGGCGGCGGGCTTGTACCCGAAGGCGGCCTTGAGGTGGTACTGCAGGCACTCCACGTCCTCCGAAGAGCAGATGCGCAGAAGCTCCGCCTTCTGCTCCTGTGAGGGGGCGGGGCCGAGGAGGAAGTGAGCAAGGCGCCCATCGCCGGGGCTATTGCTGGCGAGGCGAGGCGTATCAGCGGCAACGGGAAGTTAGCCAGCCTAGCATGACCCCCACCGAGAAGGCCTATTGGTAGCCAGGCAATGAGATCAGTTCATTATTTTAATTGCTGTAATTTATTTAATTGCTTAAGCATGTCTTAGCAAGGATTGTGTGGCCTTGAATCCAAGTGCGGTGATAATTGTCATCCAATGAAATGACGATGATGTTTAGTTGCATATCATTTAGGAGCGGGGTGGGGGTAAGGCATCTTGCACTCGTCTCTACTGTGGACAACGGGGATCGAACCCAGTACCTTCTTCGGTTAGAACCGAAGAGTGTCAGAAACTACAATCAGCAATGAACTAAACCCCTGCCTCAAGGCAAGGCAGGGATTCTTGGACGGAAGCCTTCAAACCACAAAGGCCTCACATAAGCAGGAACGACATCTACAGTACCGGTACCATCAATGGGGGGGAAGGGGGGGTACCTTAGTCAGGAAGGGCTGCACGGACGGGGAGTAGTAGTAGTACCCGGACCGGGGGTTCTTGGCGGGGGCGGGGCCGCGGGCGTAGACCGGGGCGGGGCCCTTGGCGGCGGGCAGCACCAGGGGCAGGTAGGGGCTCTTGCCCTGCAGCAGCGCGGCGTACAGGCAGTGGGCGTCCTTGGTCGGGTCGCAGGTCTTGACGGGGGCCGGCTTGGGGGGCTCAGGGGTGGGCCGCGCGGTGTAGGTCGCCACGCACTTGGGGTCCTCGGAATCAGCGCAGGACTTGTAGATGTCCCCCAGGTGGCTGAGGTAGGCCTTGTAGGAGCGGCGGCCCTCGGCACGGTTCTTGTTCTGCAGGTAGGCCAGGTAGATCCGGTCCAGCTCCTGCACCTGGAGCGGGGAGGAGGAGGGGTGAGGAGAGAGGGGAGGAGGGGTGAGGAGAGAGGGGGGAGGAGGGGGGAGGGGGGGGGAGGGTGAAACCAGCAGGGAGCAAAAGGGGTTGAGGACTTTCATCAGGATCAAAGAATAAATACAGTAGGTAGGTCCTCGGGCGAGTGTGTGTGTGTGTTCAGGTTCAAATGCGTGCATGTATGCATGTGTATGTGAGCTTGTGTGATTATTGAGTGTGCATGCAGGTCAGTATTTCTGTATTTGAGTGCATGTTCTAGTTTGTGTGTGTGTGTGTGTGTGTGCGTGCGTATGTACGTGTGTGTGTGTGTGTGTGTGCGTGCACATAAGGAGGCCTCACCGCCTCCTGGTTCCCGTTGTCGGTGAAGTATTTGTACCAGCTCCAGAAGTCGGCGTGCTGCTTGTACCAGCTGATGTTCCTCCTGTTCCTCACCAGCTGCCTGCTGGAGGCTTGCTCTGCTGCCCTCTCCTGGAGACTAGCTCCCGCTGGGACGCACACACACACACACACACACACACACACACACACATACACACACAACGACGCACACCAGGTCAGGTTGTTTGTATTTGTATAGCATTTTTGGGGAGAGATCAACCTGCGACAACGACACTCTTCAGTGAGAGTGCATGACTGGTGTTAACATCATAAGATGATAATGTTTCTTCAGTAGTTCGTGCAGCAGGTTTTAAAAACACCAACACCCACAAAGACACCCTCATGTTAGTTATAATAAAACATATTTATATATAATATATATATATTTACCTTCTCCCTTGGTCTTGGTTCCAATAGGCCCTGCGGACGATAAATCTGAAAGGACAAAACAAACATAACCATCAAAATCAACCGAATAAATCAATACCCATACAATATGTCCCGTCATGGAATAATGTACACGTTTTACGGAGTTAACTACTTTAAATAATCACAAACACATTTTTAAAAATGTCATAAAAAACAAGGTTTTAATAAAAACATCAAGGACCCGCCTCTCTGCCACACACACACACACACACACACAGGTAGTGTAATTGGCAGGGTAATGGGGCTAGCCCAGAGCGACGGACTTCTGAGGCCCTTTGTACTTTTATTGGGGAACTCCACGCTGAGCAGCGTTCCTGGAGAGCTCAGAGGCCCCTAGTGTACCGGGTCTGTGCGAGTGAGAGGTTGAGGGGGTGGGTGAGTGAGAGGTTGAGTGAGCCAGTGATGTTTGTGTGCGGATGAAGGGACTGATGATGCTATTCGTTGATGGATACTTGTGTGTCTGAGTGTGGGGAAGTGGACTTTGATGGATGGATATGTGTGTTTCAGGGTTGTCTAGGGTTGCACACACACACACACACAAACATACACACACAGACACACACTACCCCACACACAGTTCAACCCTGCCCCCAGTAGGGCAACAGATTCATCTCTGCTCCTTTCATCTACACAGGGGGGAAAGCTGCTCATACTTTGCAGGAGAAGGTGGGTGAGATGTGTGTTTGGAGGTGGGGGGGTGGAAGAAAACAGCAATGAGGTGTTTGAAGAATCTTCAGGTCGCAAGACTCCAAAGTATTCAGTAAAAAACAAAAGAACGATTTATCTTCTACTGAAGTAAATAAGGAAGAAAGGAGAGAAGGAGGAGAGGAGGAGGGAGGGAAGGAAGGAAGAAGGATGGGGGAGGAGAGGAAGGGAAGGAAGGATGGGTGAGAGGGAATGAAGTGAGGTGGCTGGAAGGCAACAAGGAAGGAGAATGGATGGAGGAAAGGGAGACTAAGAGAAATAGAGTGAGAAACAGGAGAGAGATTGGGGAAGCAGAAAGATTAAGGACAGCGGGAGCGTGAGAGACTTGTGTAAAGTGTTAACACCATCGTCAAGGTTAAGCATGGAGCATTAAAGACCACAGTAAAAGTGTCTGTTTCAAACACAGAGAGAGCGAGAGGGAGAGAGATTTGTGACTGTTCATAGGCGATACTGGAATTTTTATAGTATTCCACATTTTACTTTTTATATATTGAGGATTTAATATTCTAATATTTGATGTATATATATTTTGTATTTAACATTTTATACTTTGCCGTCCTAATTGTTCACCTGCTTTGGCAATGTCAACGTTTATTTTTCATGTCAATAAATCTTTTTTGAATTTAATTGAAATTGAGAGAGAGAGAGGGAGAGAGAGAGAGAGAGAGAGAGAGAGAGAGAGAGAAGGAGAGAGAGAGAGAGAGAGAGGGAGGGAGAGAGAGAGAGACAGAGGTGAGGAGGTAGAGTCGCCCTACTGGCTGCTGTCTCAGGCTGCTGGATGGTTTTTAACAAGCCTGTAAAGAGAAAAACATCAGCGGACACATCTGGAAGCAGTGTGTGTGTGTGTGTGTGTGTGTGTGTGTGTGTGTGTGTGTGTGTGTGTGTGTGTGTGTGTGTGTGTGTCTGTGTGTCTGTGTGTGTGTGTGTGTGTGTGTGTGTGTGTGTGTGTTTGTGTGTGTGTGAGAGAGAGGAGGAGACGGGGGTGTGTTGCTGACAGGTTATAATCTTTTACAAGACCAGAAGCGCTGAGTTAAGGCTCAGAGTTGACCCCCCTCCCCCCTCCCTGTAATTCCCACCTCTTCCTCCCCCTGTCTTTACTGCTGCCTGCCCCCCCCCCCATCTGTAACCAGGAGACAGGCAATTTCTTTAAAAACAGACTTTTATTGTGTTTCTCCTTATTAGAAACACACAGAGAAGTTTTCCCTATAATGACTTTCCCTACGGATCTCAGTACAGATACACACATACACACACACACACTCACACAAGCTTGCGCACACACAAGCCTTTATATGTCAAGTGATGACAAGATCAAGCTGAAAGCCAGCGGGAGGGGAGATGAATTGTAACGAGAAGTTGGCCTCCCGTTGTGAGTTATCATCTCAGTCACCTCCCGCCCTAAACAATGTCAGCCAACCAGATTTCAACCTTGACGGGAATTCGATTTATGTTCCGAACTTTGACAACTGTTTTAGAGGAGAACTCAAAGAGTTTGAAATCGCACCGAAACGCATCTTGAATCTCGACACATAGAAGACACCTTAGGTGGTATAACAACAAAGAGGTTGCTCAAAGTTTTGATGTCAATCTTTAATGAACTCCTCTAAGATGTCATTAGAAGTCTTGTTATAAAATGTATTACGCTTTGTACTTGCCACTTTTGAAATATTGCTTCTGTTCAAGTTTGTGAAATTGTCTCTAATCTGACATATATCTACTGTATACAGAAATTTCTCAGGTAATAATAAACTGATAAATACATTTTATGACACAAATGGCAGTTTATCTATGACAAGTTCATAATGCAGCTACAAAATGCTCAACATCATTAACTGTGATCTATTGCACATGACGTTTTTTTCTGGGTCAGTAACAATCATGTCAGTAACCCTTACTGCAGGACTGGGAACATAAACACAAATGTGTACATGTACATCTTGAACGTGCTTGTGTGTGCGTGTACGTGCAAGTGTGTACATGTGTGCCTGTATGTATGTGTTTGTGTGGGTATGCGTGCATGCCATGTCCGTGTGCGTACGTGTGTGCTTATACGTGTGTCTGTATACACGTGCGTTTGTGTCTGTCTGTGTGTGTGTGTGTGTGTGTGTGTGTGCGTGTGTGTTTGTGTGTTTGTGTGTGCGCGTGTGTGTGTACTCACCAGGCATCAGCAGCACTGCGACCAGCCCTGCGAGGAACATGCAGGAGACAGACATTCTCCTTCCAGCCATGGCTTCACCTCCTCCTTCTCCTGCAGGAACACACACACACACACACACACACACACACACACACACACACCAGCCCTGTTCACATCTACGAGTAACTAACCTCCACATCATCATTTACCATTGAACAGACCCGTCGACAGTGATAGAGAAGTCAAAAACACCCGGTCGTTTCTGAGGAGGAACAGCTCTACCTCATCAGGTAGAATTAGATAATAGAGTTAGAATAAATAGATCAGTATTTATACTGACAAATTGATCATGATTGATCAAGATAGCGCCTTTTTTGAAAGAATGCAAATAAACGTATAACCGATAATCGTCAACAATCCATGAATTCCCTGCAATAGAAACAGGGGATGCAGAACCTATCTGCATTTGGTTGCTTTGGTTTCATTAAACTCCCGGTTAAAGCCTCTAATGAGGTCTGCAGAACCTTTGGAAGGACCAGAGGGTTTGGCGAGTATTCACCGACATGTTCTGTGGCCACAGCTCCGCCGTAACAAAGCACCAGGTGTCGCACGTGTTCCAACCGTACTTCAACCTGAACTTGAGAGCCCGGCAAGTACCTGAAATTGACCCAAGCTCCTACCTCCTCAAGTGCAGTTCATACAGCCTGGAGCAGGGGAGGTCGTCAGGGGTGACTCCCGCCACAAAGGTTCTAGGTTCGATCCCATTTACAGCTATTATGTAGTCCTTCTAACAGCCGAGGCCACTTACAGGAAATATCTTCAGACACATTTCATTAAGGAACAGGTCAGAGTTTAGGCATCTTGCTCAAGGGTTCCCGCAGGCACACATTAGGGGTACCTAAGGGTAAAGACTATCATGACCGCAACCTCGAGGTCTGGACTCTACCTGCAGTCATTGCGGAGCAAGAAGCCCTTACCCCCAAATCTGCTCAGTGGTAGGCTAGGTATCAGCTGCCTCTGGCTCCGAGCGGAGCCTCTCTCACCTGTGTTCAGCGCTCCGTGGGTCCAGAGGGCGTTGGCGTTGGCGTTGGCGGGACGTTTCCGAGGATCAACGCAGGGCGGGGGTCCTGGTCCACCCTGGTAGGGACGGGACGCGTTGTGTTTGGGAGGAGAGACCCGTTCCTGGAGATGGTCTTCTGACTGTCTGCCCGGCCAGGGGGAGACAGGGCAGGTTTTAAACCAGACGCGTCATCCAACACACACACATGCACACGCAACACGCACACTGTTGATTACTGGTAACACACACCCACACACACACAAAACAACACAGAACAGCACACACACCTATTTTGATCTCCTGTGCGAAAACCAAGGGGCGTCCTAACGTGGAACGCCATTGGTGGATGAGTCTTAAAAGAAAAGACTTTGACCAATTAGGAGCCTCCGTAATTAACGCCAGGAAGAGAGGGAAGGTGGGAGGGGCCGAGCAGAGAGATGGAGACGTGGAGAGAGAGAGAAGAAAGAGGAAGAGAGGGATGAGGAGAAATCTAAAGTTAGTGACTCATGTTGTGATTGGCTGACGGTTAATCCTCCACACACACACACACACAATAAATAAAGGATGAGAAGAGAAAGAAGGAAAACAGAAAGAACTAATGAAGGGGAACTCGTACTGTCAAAACACACACACACACACACACACACACACACACACACACAGTGACAGCTGGTCTACACATGGAGGAATTTCATAAACTACAGTTCCCTCCTCAGTTAAACTGTGTTCAGGCTTGCCAGTATCTTACACACACACACACACACACACACACACACACACACACACACACACACACACACACTTCGGAGCAAGCTCCAAATCCATCAACGTTTCACTGCTTCTGTCTCCTGATTAATAATAATAGTTATTTTAACAATAGTATAAGTAGAAGGTAGAGTTACTTGGACGGTTATCATTATATGAAAGCAAGTTCAAGTTATATTTGATCATTATTGAACGTGAATAATAGGATTTAGAGAATTTGTTCTTTAATTATAATAAACTGCTAGTAAAGGTGTAAAACTGCTGTGGTTGTATTGTATTTTTGCTTTTGGTTTTTATTTTAAACCTTACTGTAACCTGAGTAACCACACTCTGGATTTAATGCACAACACATTAAGAAACCAATATCCAATTACTGGATCAGGCCCCCAACACACACACACACACAGCGCTTTTCTCCTCAGCATTTCCTGCCTGCTTCTAGTAAATGTTAATCAGCTGGGCCCGCTGTTGCCTGGTTTTGGGGTAAATCTGCCAGCTTTACCAATACTGCAACAGATGTGTGTTAATTTGGGAATTTCTTTGGATCCATGATCACCCAAAAGTTATGGAAAGGGTAATTTTGCTTACCCATATTATTATTATGTATTATTTTGCTGTTATTCTTGTTAAAGGGTTGCCAGCACATGAAACTTGGCAACAAGTACAAGGGTTTATGGCGATACAATGATGCAGATTTTGTTTTGACGGGGATAATAAACAGACATAACCACTCTGGATCATTCAAGGCCCCCCATGAAAAACACATGGGACAGAAAAACACATTAAAGCTGCCTGGTTCTCGGCTTGAAAAGAGTCGATTCCTCCCCTGTGGCTGTTGACCAGGATAGGGGGTTTCTGATCAGACCACAACCGGCGTCTCCAGATGTCAACACCCTTAATCTCTGCCGTTTCTTTTATACGCCTTTGTCGGCTCAGCACATTCTCCTGCCTCGTCCTGCCCAAGCTAAACATTAAGTGGTCAGCGTCCACCGTGTGTGTGTGTGTGTGTGTGTGTGTGTGTGTGTGTGTGTGTGTGTGTGTGTGTGTGTGTAATTACGTTGGGCTAACAGGTGTTTCGCCGCCGCTACGGCTAACCTGCAATCCTGTCCCGACGGATGAGCGGATTCGAACACGAAAACGACATGAAGCATACTCATAATTTGCTCCCGAGCCGGAATGTTTGGGATCTCCAGAATTCAACCACACACCTGGTTCTCTCTGCTCTTCCTCTAGGAATAAAGAAGTTCGAAAAATACAAAAAGGTTAGAAAAAATGAATCTTTATTTCAGCAAAGTTTCGAACAAGAAGGTTTGGATAATTGTCGCTTTGTTTTATGGTTGTGAATGCACACAAAAACACACACACAAAGTGCACGACACACACACGTGTCGCGCACGCACACGCACACACACACACACACACACACAGGCCGGAGGCCGAGGTGCGTTTCCGATGGCGTCATCACTGTAGGTCGTCATCGTCGAACAGGTCTTCGAAGTCTGCAGATTTGAGCAGAATATGACAAACACACAAACACACACACACACACACACACACACACACACACAGGAGAGTACAGGACAGACACCACAAAAGAAGAAAAAAGGTTAAGACTGGCCCCACAAATGCTATGATATAGTCAAAGATCAGTGAAACATCAGTGTTTGTAGGGAGCCCTATGCCAAACACTGCAAGCTACATCTAAAGCAACAAGACAGAGGTATAAATGAACAACGTTAATACCGCAACATCATAATCCACACCTTCTCATTTTACCTCCACAAACGACAGGGAATCCCAGGCAATCATTGCCCTGAACTCGGTCAATTAGTGATACCGGACCACTGGACAACGCCCCCCCCCCCTGCACTTTGACACTTAAACCCTGGCCATATTGCATAATACATACATCTCCCTGTTTATCGAGTTTCGGTTTTACACACATTTATAATGTTCTTTATTTCATTTGTTAAAACTTGTATTATATTTTATTTGATTCTATAGTATTTTAATCTTTTTTGAGCACAGATAATACCGGGTTTGTCACACAAACATTTTCGCATATCCTGCATGTGTATGTGACGAATAAAAACCTTTGAATCTTGAAACAGTGCAAACACTTAAGTGATGACCGACTGCCTCCGACTCTACAGTGACTAACCTAATGTCGCCTCACACTAAATAAAAGCAAGCAGACAATCTGTCTAATTCGACCTCCTCACTGTCTTACTTCTAGCCCTCCATCATCCGTTTGCCTCCCTCTCAACTTTGTTTATCGCTGGTCGTCATGGTGCTGTCGGAAGAAGGAAGCGAAGTGGGGGGGTGGAGTTCAATTGGCCCAGAAAGTAATCATCCAGGAGACAGTGGAGCAGCGGGCCCCCGGTGCTGGGGGCCGCTGCCCTAATCCCCCCAGTCCACAGGGGCCGGTGGTGACCTGTAGGGCTGGGCGGGGGCCAGGGCCGGTCGGCGCACGAATCAAACGCCCCACTGGAACCTCTGAGCTCGTACCCGTGGCCTGTTACTTGATATCAGTAAAACGGGATTATAGCATTGATGTACGGGGATGTAGTGCAGGCACAGCCTCCGACTCCCTCTGTGTGTGTGTGTGTGTGTGTGTGTGTGTGTGTGTGTGTGTGTGTGTGTGTGTGTGTGTGTGTGTGTGTGTGTGTGTGTGTGTGTGTGTGTGTGTGTGTGTGTGTGTGTGTGTGTGTGCGTGTGGTCTCCAGCTATCGAGCAAAGTGAACTCCACACCTGCGGTCAATCATCTTGTCACCAGGGAGTGCTTCTACCCTGGCTTCACTTCAACCCATCTCCAGGTCGTCTGGTTTTCCTTCCATGTCAGTGACGCCCCCGGACAACAGTGGATTCTAGTGGAGTGTCTTCCTGGCGTTTTGCTGTTGCCTAACCTTTGGTCTTCAGTTCCACCTTTACCCGTCAACCTGCTCGTCTACCTTCCCTGTTGATCTCGCCATCCGGTTCTCTCCTGTTCGTTCAAAGCCAGGTTCCTTTAGCTCAGTGGCCTGCCTCAACGCCCTGCGCTTGGGTACCTTAGCTCTGACCGTGTGTGTGTGTGTGTGTGCGTGCGCGTGTTTTAAAGTGTGGTCAAAGTGGCTGACTGGCAAAGTGTCCCGCAGGGTCTCGGGCTGAAAGCACCAATAAAACTCCCTTCAAACACACACACCTCCGTACCTCCCTCGTCTCCCTTTTTCTCCCCCTCCCTCCCTTTTTCTCCCCCTAGCTCTCTCTCCTTTTCCCAACTCATTTCTATGTCTCTCTACCCCTCTCCCTCTCATTAGCGCTGTCTCTCTGTCTCTCTCTCACCCAGTACCGACCCATCTGTCTATGTACATCCATGTCTCCCCAACCCTCCCCCTTCCCTTTCTGCACGTCTCCCCCATCTCTCTCTCTCTCTCTCTCTCTCTCTCTACACCCCCTCTTCATTACTTTTTTTGACCGATCAGCTCTTTTCTGGGTCATTAACGGCAGTGCCTGTTATCTTCACCGCAGGACTGGAAAAACACACACACACACAGTACAAGTTTGTTTGTGCACGAGTTTGCATGACCGAGGGTTTTGGGCATGTGTGCGTGTGCGTGTGTATGTGTGTGTGCCTGCTGGTTAAATGTGTGTTTACAGGCCTGGCTTTGAGCATTAATGGAGTAGGTCCTTAGAAAAAGTTTGACTGGTGTTGACATATGTAGGCAATTCAAAGAAATACAACAAAACTCTACACAACACATCGTTGTTTAGGTTAAATTAGTTCAATTGAGCAAACTTAAATTAAACCTTAACTGAACTGCACATTAACAAAATTGTGGGTTACACTTTTCTGGGCTCTTGCAGGTTTTAACAGTGCATCCAAATGTTTGAGAAGAGTAAATGTCCAGCTCCTGCCTCTAGTAACAAGGACGCAGAGCAGATGTTGCAGAGAAAGAAAGAAATGTGGTTCACCGTTGAAGAAGTCGAGGTGCACCGCCTTCTCATTGGCAGCTAGGTCCATGAGCAGACCGCTGCTGCCCCCTGCCTGCGGGAGAGAGGTACAGCACACAGATTAAAACATTTCCTCGGCAAGATAGAAAGTATCATACACTAAATATATACAATTCAAATACATCAAATAAACATAATCTAAGCATCCATTTCGTGTTGAATGAAGACTTTGGTATCTAGAAGTCTGTGTGCCTACACGGGCCTAACTCAATGGATGTGTTGGGAGTCCACTGCTACTCAAACATTGCTAGTGACTAGGTTTATTGTACAAGTGGGCTTTTGCTGTCTTCATCTGGGTTTAATGGGATAGCCATATGGGTTCGCCTCAAAGGCCTTTGGGGCCGTGGAACCCCAGAGGTTGAACCCCAGTGCGGAGATGAACTCAGTGGTTACACCAACACTAACCCTGACGTAAACACATGAAAGGTCTGTTTGGGTACCCCGAACCCACCACGAGTTTAGAGTATATGACGTTGATCAACATATGGACAACATGTGGTTGGATTGTGATTGTATTGATATAACCTCAGAGCTCCAGTTTATGCATCGCTTAGCCTTAGATCAGCGAACCACAGAGCCGAATGGCGGAACGAACCTCTTCTAGGTCCACATAGGGCCCTGCGCCCTCGGGGAACATCTCGTCCACCGCTGGTTTCATGGCGCCGTCCAGTTAATCCGGTTTAACTGTGTTTAGTTTATGTCGAGGAGGTTGACTCGGTCGATCAGAGCATATAAACAAAGCGGCGCCGTCGGGTGTAACACTCAAAAACCTCCGGCTGGATCCCGGAGCCCGATGCCGAGAGGACCGGTCCGCGGTGGAGTCAGACTCTCGCATCATTTTTCTATCCCTCCGTTTTCTCGATTTTATATTCTCTACATTTTTTTTCTGTAACTTCTTTTTCCAAAGAAAATTATTTTCTATCCATCACCTTTCTTTTCCTTTTTCTCGATTTTTTATTCCACCCATAATCTTTCTATACCTAATACCTAAAGTGTTTCTCCTCCCCATTTTTTTTTCCAACTGTCCTCCGGCGAATAAGATCGTTCGAAATATTTTGAAAAATTAGGTATAGAAAAGTTATGGAGAAAACGCATTGAAAAAAAGCCACAAATGAAATTCCACAGAAAAGGTTTATTTTATAATGCATATGATACTATGGGACATAGTTAATCTATGCCAGATAAGTAACACATATATGTATATTTATGTCGTTGCATATAGGCCTATATTACACTGGAAAACATTGAAATGCTCAACTAACCACTATTTCAATAGTTGTATTTGCTAGTTACATTGTAATACATTGTTTTTCTCTTTTTATTTAAGTCCTACTCATATCCTACGTTTGATTCATAAAGATAAATCTACTTCACTTTAATATTTAAACCATTACATTATTACATATATATTTTTACAAATAAAAACATCACAACCGACCCTAACAGCCGTTGGGTTAACTTTCCACGTCGTCGTCGTCGTCGTCCCCCCCCCGCCCCTTCCCCTCTCCTCCTCCTCCTCCTCCTCCACCTCTCCTCATCCTCCTCTTCCTCCTCCACCTCCTCCTCCTCCGGTCCGTCCTCAGCGCTCGTGTCCGAGCTCAGTGCTCGTGCCCCTCGTTGGTCTCGTATCCCAGCGTGTTCCCGAGGTGCTGGTGCGCGAAGAAGACGCGCGCCATCTCGTTGATTTGCTCGTACGCGCCGATGGACTTGAAGTACTCGACGTAGTTCCAGAAGTCGGACGTGGAGTAGGGCCAGTAGGGAACCGCCGGGGGCTCGTCGTACGGAACTTCAGGTCCAAGTCGACAAACGTGCAAACAGACAGAAAGGGGTTGTAACAATCACAAAGGATTGTGTTCATAAGTTTATGATTCATTAGTGATGCTAGCAAATAGGCATAAAAAAAATAGTATTTGATATTATTAAACCACTTACAATAACAATTCTACTACTACTACTACTACTACTACTGCTACTGCAATAGTATTTCATGTTTTGATGTTTGGCAACGTAAATAATAGCCCATCATTAGATATCAGATATATTTAGTAAGACTTGTGAGTGATAGTGTGGAAGTTAGATTCGGAGCGGTTGTACCTCCTTCTGGTACGATGACTCTAGCCTCTGTAGAGAGAGGAGAGAGATATTTAACATTCCTCAGTATCCCTGCTGCCTTCAGTATACAAAGACGGGATTGAAAGTCCGGAAAACTGTCTCTCCCAGAGGAGTCCGCAATACCCGGTTCTTCCTCAAATATTATTACTTACACACACACACACACACACACATAAATTAACTCGCACACACACAGTGAATTGGTTAGTGTGTGTGTGTGTGTGTGTGTATGTGTGTGTGTGTGTAGAAGGAATACATGACACAAACAGGTACAGACTGTTCCTTGTGCACATTCACCATAAAAGACACTGATATGCTTTTAAACTCAATGTGTTTCCGCAAACAGTGTTATATAGATACTCTGATATTACCATCATAAACCCACTAACTCATCTCACTCAATCAATATTGATTTAAATAATCCGAAATGATCCTATAATAATCCCAAGAAAACAATGATTTACTTTAACCCAAACGGCTAAATTAAATATCTTCATAATCATTGAATTATATGGAAACACTGGGGCAACGGTCATATTATTCAGTATGGAAAAGTTGTTGTATTTGGTATTAAAACTCACCGCAGAGGCATCCGATGGCACAGAGGAGAGCAGCGAGACAAAACAAAAACTTCATTGTGCACCTGCTGGCCCAGAAACACAAAAATAACCACAAGATCAGCAAAGTGTTCAATCAATACATGCCCACGTTAAATACTTATATCGATATGCCATCAGTGCCAAGTTGTTAAGAATGTTTTGGTGTTGTTCAGTTAAGGCAAATAAAAAACGATTTAAAAATTACATTTAAAATCATACACACAAAATCAAACCGCACAAAACCTGAAAACATGATCGTGAGTTAGAAGTGAGAGCAGAGATGTTTCTGAGTCACATCTGTGTTCATGCCGTTAGTATCCTTAATGTATCGTATGGAAGGGTTCGTTTGGAAGCGGTCAGGTCTCTACCGTCTCAGGTCTTCTCGGGGCAGGCAGGTCTGGTGCCGTCTGGAGGTGGATGTGAGGTTCAGGTTTTGAGAGCTGGGTCTATGGTCTCTCTCTCTCCCTCTCGCTCTCTCATTCTCTCACTTCCTCTCCCTCTCTCATTCAATCCCTCTCTCACTTTCGAAGAAATAACACGCAGAAGACGGTAAAGGATATTTTATTTTAAATTGTTCATATTCAATTGAAGATTAGTGAAAATGTGATACTATATATAAGCAACATCGTAATAGGAGGTATATGATTGTAGCAAAGTTCTAGCAAAGCGCTGCCATTGAATTAACAATGTTCCCTATATGAAGTTTCCAAGTGATAACATGTTTGGGCTGGTTTTACTATGCATGAAACAGAGATTAAGCGGTTGGAACACAAAATGTGACGATTATCATGACAACCTATCAAAGCAAATACACAAGAAAATATAAAAAAGGGCATTCAAGTTGGAATTAACCGGTCCAGGATGTGTGTGTCTGTGTGTGGGTGTCACTATGTATGTGTGTTTGTGTATCTGTGTGTCTGTGTTGGTGTGTTTGTGTATCTGTGTGTCTGTGTTGGTGTGTTTGTGTATCTGTCTGTCTGTCTGTCTGTCTTTGTGTGTGTGTGTCTGTGTGTCTGTGTATGCCTGTGTATCCCTGTCTGTCTGTCTGTCTGTCTGTCTGTCTGTCTGTCTGTCTGTGTGTGTGTGTGTGTGTGTCTTTCTGTGTGTGTGTGTGTGTGTCTGTCTGTGTCTGTGTATCCCTGTGTGTGTGTGTGTGTCTGTCTGTGTGTGTGTCTGTGTGTCTGTCTGTGTGTCTGTACGCCTGTGTATCCCTGTGTTTGCGTGTGTCTGTCTGTGTGTGTGTCTGTGTATCCCTGTGTGTGCGTGTGTCTGTCTGTGTGTGTGTCTGTCTGTCTGTGTGTCTGTCTGTGTGTGTGTCTGTGTATCCCTGTGTGTCTGTGTATCCCTGTGTGTGTGTGTGTGTGTCTGTGTGTCTGTGTATCCCTGTGTGTGCGTGTGTGTGTCTGTGTGTGTGTGTATCCCTGTGTGTGCGTGCCCCTGCTCCTCCTAGTTCTTGCAGCCCATCTGGTCGGTGGGCTTCATGCGGAACACGTCCACGCCCTCTCCAGCCAGCAGCTGCTTGGCGTACTGCACGGTCTGGGGCTGCACGAAGCGCGAGCGGCTCAGGATCCAGGCGAAGTCGATGTGGAACAGGTGCAGGATGTCCGTGCACGAGTACACCACCGCCACGGTGCTGTAGTCCGTGGTCAGCACCCAGTAGGGGGCGTAGGGCGTGACTGGGGAGGGGAAGGGGAGGGACACAGAGGAGGAGGAGGAGGCAGTGACGTGAGCAACCTCACGGGATGGGGAGAATAGGGTGCGTTTGCGTGATGCGTCACGCACACGCAAAATGATTGTCAGGTTTCTGTTGTTTGTCTGCCTATGTAAAGCGCGCACACGCACACACACACACACACACACACGCGCGACAACCAGTTTAGCTGGTTTTACTAATCGTTTGACTAGTTTTGAGTTATTATGGCTGACATTTCAACTATGCCTTTAACAACAACAATGAACTCTCACTTGAACTCTATTCCCTTTACATTAAACTCTCCAGACTAGTGATGAGTGATGGGTTGATGGGCGATGTGAGATGTGTGATGAGTGATGAGTGACGGGTTGATTGTGATGTGTGATGCGTGATGGGTGATGGGTGATGCGTGATGGGTGATGGGTGATGCGTGACGCGTGAGGTGGTGATGGGTGACGCGTGATGGGTGATGGGTGATGGGTGATGGGTGACGCGTGAGGTGGTGATGGGTGATGGGTGACGTGTGAGGTGGTGATGGGTGACGTGTGAGGTGGTGATGGGTGATGGGTGACGTGTGAGGTGGTGATGGGTGACGTGTGAGGTGGTGATGGGTGATGGGTGATGGGTGATGGGTGATGGGTGATGGGTGATGGGTGATGGGTGATGGGTGATGCGTGATGGGTGATGGGTGATGGGTGATGGGTGATGGGTGATGGGTGATGGGTGATGCGTGATGGGTGATGGGTGATGGGTGATGGGTGATGGGTGATGCGTGATGGGTGATGGGTGATGGGTGATGCGTGATGGGTGATGGGTGATGGGTGATGGGTGACGTGTGAGGTGGTGATGGGTGATGGGTGATGCGTGATGGGTGATGGGTGATGGGTGATGGGTGATGGGTGACGTGTGAGGTGGTGATGGGTGATGGGTGATGGGTGATGGGTGACGTGTGAGGTGGTGATGGGTGATGGGTGACGTGTGAGGTGGTGATGGGTGACGTGTGAGGTGGTGATGGGTGATGGGTGACGTGTGAGGTGGTGATGGGTGACGTGTGAGGTGGTGATGGGTGACGTGTGAGGTGGTGATGGGTGATGGGTGATGGGTGATGGGTGATGGGTGATGGGTGATGGGTGATGCGTGATGGGTGATTGGTGATGGGTGAGGTGGTGGGTGACGTGTGAGGTGGTGATGGGTGACGTGTGAGGTGGTGATGGGTGATGGGTGACGTGTGAGGTGGTGATGGGTGACGTGTGAGGTGGTGATGGGTGATGGGTGATGGGTGATGGGTGATGGGTGATGGGTGATGGGTGATGGGTGATGCGTGATGGGTGATTGGTGATGGGTGATGGGTGACGGGTGACGTGGTGATGTTTGATGAGTTATGGGTGATGAGAACCACGTGGCGGAGGTAGACGGAGCGGGGGCTTACAGTAGGAGAAGCTGACCTTCAGCCTGGCCGGTTCTCTGGGGTCCGGGATCACCGCCGTGCCCTCCACTGTCCGAAACTTTTGCTTACTGAGAGAGCGAGAGAGCGAGAGAGAGACAGTGCGAGAGAAAGAGAGAGAGAGAGAGAGAGAGAGAGAGATAGGGCGAGAGAGAGAGAGAGATTATCAATATATTTAATTAATAATGATTGGATTACCTATTTTCCCTTTAGGTGTAGAGCTGTACTCTTATTATCATTACTCTTATCTTATTATTATCTAAATGGTTAATGATGAAGTTTAATTCTTCACTTAAGGAATAATGTGTAGTCAGGACCATGTAAGCCTATACATTATGACATTCCCACATTCCCATCAAGAAAAAGACACAACAAGAGATAGAAAGCAAATACCGGTTGAATACACCGGATATATATATTCTTCTTAAATGCTTTGTCCAGTTTCATGAATGAATGTACCAACAGTAGGTGGATGTCACCACATTCTTTTTAGAATACATAACGAAATAATGGAGAGAGACAGAGACGGAGACAGAGAGAGAATAGCTGTTTGTTTCCCCAGTCAGGTGATTTCTATAGAATCAGCCAAATATCCCACAGACATTTCATTGTCCCTCTACTGGGAACTCTAACAGTCACCGCACGACAGACTGAAGCAGAGTTTTTAAAACAAAAACCCCCAGTCATCAGCCAACCCAGAGATATTTGTTCATTTGTTTCCCACAGAGCTTTTGGGGTGTTAGTCCAGTGGTATCTGTGTTCTCCCGCAGTAAAGAACCATGGGCAAGACGCCCCTAACTGCTACTTAATGACATGCATCTTCGAGAAGATTCATTTAAATGAGTTTGTGCTGAATTGTTTTCATTGTCCTTTTTTCTTGTGTGATTTGCGTGTATAAGATTAAAGCTTGTATGACTAGAGTACTATCTTGCAGTACTCATGAACACAGCATGCAAACAGAGAGAGTGGAGAGAGAACATGACAGGAAGAAAAGAGAAATACAGACTATTGTATTTATTGTGGGCTTTTTACACCTTATGTTTGATTCTTCTTTTAGTTTTTGTAGTTCGGAAAAGTAAATGTACTGATACGTCTTGTGCGTTTGGGCTGACCGTCCAGACGGATCCGGCATTTTCGGTGGCCGAAAACACACTTTTTTTAAACCAGGTCCCAGGGTGGATCAGGTAAAAACGGCCCTATGCGTTTGTGTTTGGATTCGTGTGGACGCCTGATATGCAAACGATGACGTCATCTACCCCCCCCCCCCCCCCCCACCCCACCCCCACCAGGCGGCAACATTAGAGTTCCGTGAAATTTGTTTTGCTTGATTTGTATTATTTTTGTAGCTTTAAAGCCCCTTGGTAAATTTAATTACTAACTGTACATTAAAAAGTATTTTCTGCTCATTCTAAAAGGTTTAAAAACTGCTTTCTCCACCTTGTCTTCTTCTTTTATTGGTGGAAAACCAGCGCACACCGTGGCCTTGAACATGTACTACAGAGTTTCTACAGCTAGATGCGTTTTCCGCAATGAGTCCGTCTTTACGGAGATATCCCTAAAACGCATCAAAGGAAAACGGAGGGGAAAAGAGAGTTTTCGCCCGTGTGGACGGGGCCTTAGAGGGATGTGTCTGAATGACGCGCTGCAAAGGGTTGTGATGAGACTTACTAGAACTGAGAGTTGAGCACCTGGATGGTCCCGTCAGGGCGCGTGTTGTAGTTGGCCTCGATGCACTTGCCCCTCTCGAAGGACGCCGGCAGCTTCTCGATCTCGTACCAGGTGCCGAGGTACTGCGGGCCCACATCAACAGCGTTTATATCACAGCTTTCTGTAGTGCACGATCTATCCGCTAATGCGTTGCGGTAATCACACAGCTTTTGGTCCCAAATAGTGGAGGGGAATATTTGATGAAACACCTGTTACAGTTAGCAATCAAAGACGATTCAACTACTCATTGTTAAGCCCCCACATTTAAGATGTAGGTAAGCGTGTGTGTGTGTGTGTGTGTGTGTGTGTGTGTGTGTGTGTGTGTGTGTGTGTGTGTGTGTGTACCTTCTCGATGTTGAAGTTGGGCTGGATCTTAGGGTCAGGGCAGGCGCCCCAGTGGTAGGACTGGGAGGAGACCAGTGGCAGGACCAGCAAGATGAGAAACACCACTGACGTCATAGCTTCACAGGCCCAGGAGGAAGAGAAATCGTGGTTACATAAAATCAGTAGGGGAGACCGGGTATGGTTGTAACACTTTTTTCTTCAGCACCTAAATCTACCATTTTTTTAAAAGCTACAGTTCTGAAGCTTTTAGGCAATGTACCCACATTTGTCTACTACAAGTGGCAACCATTTAAATCTCCTCAACTATATCACGGAATTTGTGAGATTATGACAAATACAATGTATACCTCTGTTATAACCTACCCCACTACCGGGGTAGGTTGTAACACCTACTGGGGTAAGTTGTAACAGGTAGACAAAATGCAAAAAAACAATGTTACTCCATTTGATATGCCGATTTAATTATAACCATAAACAACAGGGTTTGAAAATAGATTCACCAAACAAAATATTCTTAAACTGTATTGGAAGTGAAGAGTGACATATGCATTGTGTGTGTGTGTGTGTGTGTGTGTGTGTGTGTGTGTGTGTGTGTGTGTGTGTGTGTGTGTGTGTGTGTGTACAGAAAAAATATAATCGTAGCGTAGGCTATGTTAATGTTATGAACAAAATATAAAAAGCATAATGTTTATACGTTGTGTGTGTGTATTTGTGTCTCTTGAGAGCGAGAGCTGAACAGTTGTTTTTTTTTAGAACAGGGCAACATGTTCTCTAACAAACAAATTAAATAAATCCTTAATCTGAATCACAATGGTGACAAATAAAATTGGGCAGACCTGGAGTGCATGCCTGGTGGGCCCAAAAGCTGCATAGGACACACTTTACCCACACCTCTTTGGATTTGGAATTTCGAAAGGTTTCCATGCAGACCACACAAAAATCTTCTTCCTCCTCTGACGAGGAGTTCTGAGCTTTCACCATTTTCTTGGCAGTTTTGTTGACCTTCCTCTTCTTTCCTTTATCACCCCCAAAGAGTTTAATTTTGATGTTTTTTCCTTTTCGCCGGTCCTCCTCTTCCAACGCCAGCTTAACTGGTGTATCAGTCAAGATTTCGGAGCGCCTCTTCCTCCTACCCTTGCCTGTTACTTTTCTTGGGCATGCTTTCGGAAATGGCTGAATTATTATTGGACTGAACGGTCCTAAGATGGACCCAGAGGTGCTCGGCATCTCTGGAGGAGGAGCAGAGCCTGGCGGCAGGTGAGCAGGTGAGGAGCCTGGCGGCAGGTGAGCAGGTGAGGAGCCTGGCGGCAGGTGAGCAGGTGAGGAGCCTGGCGGCAGGTGGGCAGGTGAGGAGCCTGGCGGCAGGTGGGCAGGTGAGGAGCCTGGCGGCAGGTGGGCAGGTGAGGAGCCTGGCGGCATGTGAGCAGGTGAGGAGCCTGGTGGCAGGAGAGCCTCAGCTGGGTCAGGACAATCGGTGACCTGGGAGGGCGCAAAGTCACTGTCCTGAAAGATGTTCGGATGGTAAGGCCATATGCCTGTGCACTGGAAGCCTGCCTGAATATTCCTTTGCGTTGCGGCCGTGGGTAGGGCGTTCCTCACGATCCCTGGAATGTTGTAAATTGTCATTGGTTTGCCTGGATTCATCCTCATCCAGTCATCACTGGCCGCATTCACCATTTTCTTAAATGGACCAAAGACACTGCGATCAAGTGGCTGGAGCTTATGGCTGCAGTGTGGTGGAAAGGTCAGAAGAACAATGCCCTGACCTTTGCAAAAATCAACGAGCAAAACAGTTGCACAGTTGTGACGCCTGTCTCGTCCATGTTCCAGATGTCAGAACCATCGAAGCGGTTCTTTTCTATTGCCTCCGACAGGCGACTGAAGAAGCGCTCAACATTTGTCTTGTTGAAGGAGGTGGCCCTTGAAAGGCTTGTTGCCTGTGGACACCGAATAGATAGTCTGGGATGTCGTTTCAGAAAACTGTTGAACCAGTCAGGCCCCGCCATCAGCTTATTGTCCCAGGTTTCAGGATGATTTATATCAAAACTCACGGCTAACTAATATGCAAACTTTCTGACCTATGCAAAAGCATAAAAGGAAGTCTGAGTTAGGACACACATTTCTGTTGATTGTCTAAATTCATATGTTGGTATTTATTCATTTTTTTATTTTACCTGCTTTTATGTTATTTATTTATCATTCACAAACATTGAAAAATTGCCTATTCTACACTGTTCTCAGCTATCATGCTTACCTCGCGTGGAGTTAGCCCAAAGTATATATCAGCTGCCTGGCTAATGTACTCTGTCAATAGATCCTCCTGCTCCCTGCTGAAGACTTTGTTTGGACTGTTGTATCCAACCCGAGGAAGGTCCTGGGATCCCTGACCTTTAAGAAGTTTAAACTTCTTCCAATATCTATTAAGCGTAACATGGCAGATGCCATGCTTTTTTGCCACTGCCCTGACAGATGTTCCATTGTTAACTTCCTCTGCTGCTCTTTTCAATATCTGGGCATCCACTCCACGATCAGTCTTCCTCACCCATGTTCTAGGCATTCTGTAGAATTATTAAAATCAAAAAAAAATTGACTTTGTATGTAAGGGGATGGTTGTAACACTTTCAAAACATGCGTTACAACCTACCCCACCCTGTCATCCATTACTAAGCTAGCTGTATTAGCATGGTGCTTTGACATTAGCAAGGGAGAGATACACCATTCTTTGCTAGAGAAACTATAGTTTGACCTGATATGACTCATACAACTTTATCTACAACGGTAAAAGTACTAGAAAACAAAAATAAATAAAATGAAAAATTACTTTCTTACCTCAACATTTGGATTTCTCTCGTAACTCCTGGAAAAATGGCGCCAACTATTTGAATATTTCAGCGAGTGATCAAAATGGGCAGAGGAGGAGACTGAAGCTGTCCGATGGCTCGTATCTTATCCCTGATTGGTGGAATTGGTCGTGTTACAACCCACCCTGTGTTACAACCATACCCGGTCTCCCCTACATAACATTATATAACATTAAAATAACAGCATATCAGTCAGATTTAAAGGGTAATGATTAATACCATCACATTACAAAAGAGCAAAGAAAACACAACGAAATTAATTTTAAAAACATTGGACAACCTTTAGCCTGCTTTTGACGGGGCAAGGACCCATGTACGTGAGAGATCTGAACTCTGTGACATCTGGGTTTGGAATTCTCCTTGTTTCGACCTCTGTGTCGCTCAACTCGTTTTTCGGGTTTACAAGTTGGGGACCTATGTGCAGGCCTAACCTAGGTGATTTTTGTGTTAGTTGCATAATAACTAGCTCTGTTATTTTTTATTATGGCGTTGCAGATCAAATTAGTCTGAGAACTACAGGATTAACTCGGTAAGGGCTACACTGTGTAACATATGGTTTTGAAAAAAGACATAAAAAAGAAAGAAAATATAATAAAATGTTATGTTACATAAAACACCGCTTACGGATCACATATTTTGGATTCAAACTCGCCTTAACAACCTGCAGTCTATGTTGACAGTCTAAACAACCACAAAATGGCAAAGACCTAACGTGCTTTTTAAATATTTTCACCAACCTCCAGCCGTCAGGAACCGTCCAAGATGGGCAGGCTTAATAAAAGGGTCAGTTATTCGCAGACTATCCAAGGCGAAGTGCGCTGTCGCTGCTGCAAACAAACAGAGCGCAAGTGTTGAAGATACGCGCGTGTCTGCGCACTCCAGTCAGCACTGTGCCAGAAATTAGCGAAAGTGCCGTCACATGCGCATTCCGTGACAACATCGCCCCCTATCTGCGAGGCAAGTTATGGAACTCGGCCACTGGCAGCGTTCTAAATCCTATACTTTTTATTTGTACTTGTAGGGTTACACACACACACACACACACACACACACACACACACACACACACACACACACACACACACACACACACACACACACACACACACATCATAATGCAGCTACCCTTACATAGTACGCACTGTTGGACACAGTATGCATAACAATTGAGACATACCACAGGTGATTTCACTGATCACAGAGCAGAGGATCGTGGGGCAGAACAGACAAAAAGCATGCAGTCGTATGTATGCTGAATACTGCGAAATGCGATCAGATGTACCACACCATCCTGGTATTTTCGGAATACTGCATTTTCCACGCTATGTATTGGGACCAGGGGCGTAGGATTGAGTTTAACATTGGGGGGGACACATATCGGAAACCTGACAGATCGGGTATAATTTTAAGGTGGGACAAATGCGCCTGTCTCCGATATTGTCCCCCCCGGTTCCTACGCCCTTGATTGGGACATACTAAGTATTTTCCTGACATGCTAAATGGTATGGCAGTATGGGTGTTGGAACGCAGGGATGGGTTTTGTTCTGTGTCCCTACGCGCCCTCCTTCTCGGTGGGTGTGTATGAGTGTGTGCAGTTGCGCACTGGCCGTTTCATGTTATTAGATGATCCAGTTGAAAGTATAACCAAACCTCAATGACAAAAACGCAAAAGAAAACTATAGACCTTTAAATCGTATCAAAGTATTTGTCTGTCGTCATGGCACCGACTTTGAGAAAGCTTGCCCATAGGGAACTTTGTAGAGGAGACAGCGGGGCATGCATTTTCTTAAATAGTTTTTTTTTCGTGTATTGCAAGGGCACTGTGTTGTGTTTTCTCACTTAGAAGGGCATCTGTGTGCGTGTGTGTGTTTGTGTGTGTGTGTGTGTGTCCATCTAGCATACAACTATGGATAACAAAAATAACACACAAAAAACAAACAAAATAATTAGTTCATAATCATTTATTTGAAATCTCTCTCTCATATATATATATATATACAGGGTGCGATTTGCCGGTGGGGATGGTGGGGATTATCCCCCCTCTGGTTTACACGTCCTACCCTCTGCTGAATTATTTTTATCCTCGGTGGGGATAAAAATTATCCCCCCCACCCAAAGTATTTTCACCATTACATCGTAATAATTAACAACCAAAATACACAGGGTCCGTCTTCATTTTTAAACATTTTAAAATGTTTCTCAAAATTATCCCCCCCTCTGGTTTTTTCACAAATCGCACCCTGTGTATATATATATATGTATATATATATATATATTCAAGCATCAGTTCCCTAAAGATTTAAGGGACCGATCAGAGCGATGAGGTTAACTCGGAGTCGTCTCCTGCGCCACCGGTGGGTCGCAGTCGGTCTGGTCCGCCGCGGTCATTAGGCTGACGTCGACGCCCTGGCTCTCCAACAGGTCCAGGGCGTCGCCCACCATCCGGCTGGGCAGGGTGCGCTCGCGGGAGATGATCCAAGCCATCTCAATGTAGACCATGTCCAAGATGTCCTTGCAGGTGTAGAGCACGGCCATATTGGTGTAGTCTGTCTCCAACAACCAGATCTCCGTGGTGTGCATCGCTGAGGAAGTGAGGAGGAGGAGGAGGAGGAGGAGAGGGAGGAGGAGGAGGAGGAGGAGGGGGGCAGGAGAGAAGATTAATAGATGAGGCAGGGTCGGAGATGCCAGAGAGCAGTATTTATGAAAGGCGATGGGTGAGAAGATGCTAGTTAGCACAAGGAACGGATGAGAAGACGCTAGTTAGCACAAGGAACGGATGGGAAGATGCTAGTTAGCACAAGAAACAGATAAGAAGATGCTAGTTAGCACAATGAATGGATGAGAAGATGCTAGTTAGCACCAGGAACGAATGAGAAGATGCTAGTTAGCTTTATTAGCACTTTCAAAATAAATACAGAATACAAATCTATGAGTCAATGTTGAAGATATACAGACAGACAGATCAATTACTTCTGAGAGGATGGAATATATGTGTATACATCACCATACATGCATTCAAGGATTCAGACTCCGTTTTCACGTGGAGCTCCATCTTGGCTGCCTCCTCCCTGCCTTCGTAGAGCAAACCCTCCGTCCATTTGCTGGTTTAGTGAGAGGTAAAATAAATAAAGACCAACTTGCAAGTCAGGGGACTCATTTTCACACATATGCAGTGGATACACAATTGTACATGAGAGAGAGAGAGAGAGAGAGAGAGAGAGAGAGAGAGAGAGAGAGAGAGAGAGAGAGAGAGGGAGAGAGAAAGAGAGAGAGATAGAGAGAGAGAGAGGGAGAGCGAGCGAGAGAGAGAGAGAGAGGGAGAGCGAGCGAGAGAGAGAGAGACTCACGGATGGGGGGTTATGGTGAGCAGCACAGAGTGGTCCATCTGCCGGACAAAGTTACTTGAGCTGCACCTATGCCCTGAGGTCTCTGAATTCCTCGGCGGTATCTTCATTATCGGGTACCACCGTCCTAGGAACTACAGTATATATACAAACATAAACATACATATATATATATGTACAGTACATACATACATATGTATATATACAGTTCACACACACACACACACACACACGCGGCATGTCACCTGGTCCATGCTGAAGTTGGCCTTCACATGGGGAGAGGGGCAGCGCCCAGACCCCAAGTACTGAGAGGCCACCAGAGGCAGCGCCAGCAGGAGGACGAGGCAGGGAGTCATGCTTCCTTCAGAGAGCGGGAGAACACACCATCAGGCCACACGTAGTCCCCTTACTTCACTGGTTAGCAGTCTGTCCTCACTATCACCCGGAACAACATACAGTGAACTGAAGCTTTATCTGTCTGTGCGCAAACGTCACTGTTTGTGGTGGTACGTTGCTCCTTAATGACATGGGCCATTAAGGAGCAACTTAATGACAAACGTCCTATCCAGAAAAAGATGTTTGAAAGGAGAGAGTCTTGCTTTGTCAATTGACTCAAACAGTTTTAAAATGTGTACGTTAGACACAAATATGAAAGTCCAAGGTCACTAAGATGGTAATCTTGCTATGCGACACCAGGGCAGATAGCAAACCGGATCGTTTTCACTGCTTTTGTTCCCCAGCAAATTTGACCTGATGTACATTCCTAACATAATGAAACCACTGGTGACTTCGCCTACATTCGATTATGGTTCACGATGACAATGCCGATCAAAATAAGGTTTGACCTAAATCTGCGACATATTGTTACAGTTTAAAAAGTTTAAATAACAGTTTAAAACTAATTTCCTACATAAATACTTAATTGATTATCTTTAGAAATATGCACCTAAGGAGTTATTGTTATTATGAAAAGTGGGCATTAGGCCTGAGGGAAAGTGATCCGTCCCTGGTGTTAAGGGTTTTCATTTCTTCATTAAAATGGAACACAGTATTGCTGACCTTCGGGACAAAACACTCAAAGGAGAACTAAACATTTGAAAGAAAAATAAATATAGATTTGTTTTCCGTGGATCGGACTGGGTGTTCCCAGCCACAGCCCCTCACCTGCCAGGCATCCAGAATAACATCACAAGTTTAAACGTCATTATAAACTTCACAGGGAAGAGTTGTCAAATATGATCTAAGGATCAACCATTTACAGCCAAGAAACAGAAGTTGCATTTAGTTTCGTTGTTTGAACATCTGGACTCTGAAGCGATAACTGCATTTTAATATAAAAATTATATTTCTTTACAATTTATTGAGAAAGGGACAACAGTAGGCAATGTAGGGATTCAAACCACAAAAACAATCTAATCAAATTACCGGGGGTTAAATAATATATATTTTGCAGAAAATATGTGAGTAAAGCAGCTGAGGTTTGAGAAGAGCTGAGGTTATGAACTATTTTTCTAAATCACCAGACTCATAACGTGGTCTCTGAAAGGATGAACCAGCTCACCTGTTTCAGCTGAGTTCCCCAACGCGTTGTGTGTTGGTTGTTGGAATCCCTCGAACCCTTTCCCGTTAATCTGGGGTTAGAGACAGGGTTAGGAAGGCTAATTTGTGTTTTGGTTTATGCCAGAGGTTCCTTTTATTAATATGAACTGTAAAATGAGACGTTTTGGACAATAACTTATGAAGACACGCCCATGGACACACAACTGCTCACTCTCTCTCACACACACACACACACACACACACACACACACACACACACGCGTGCGCGCGCACACACACACACACACTCTCACACACACACACACACACACACAATGGATGGCAACAGCAATTTCTTTGCCTTTTGATGGGAAGGACTTAAGTTTCTTGAATTGAATAATGTGTTAATCGTTGTGATAATGTGCACTCATAATAATATTTAAACGTACGTAAGTAAAATTGTCCATTGCATATGGGCTACATTCACGAGAAAAGACATACACAACACAACAGGTTACAAAAAACAACAACGGTCTTAAAGGTAATAATTGTCATACTTTGTTCTTTGGTATTGCTGGGGTTAAATAACATTTGATGGCTCTGAAGGTTCCCTTTGGATTTTGTGATTCTTCTAGGAATGTTTTACATAAAACAATTGCAGTAAAGAGGCAGAACGCAAAAGATCAATTTGACAAAATTTCTAAAAAAATATGAAAAAACACACAGAAACGATATATTACATTGTGGATGTCATCAATCTGGTTCAACATTAATTGTGGTCTTGGCATAAATAAATCTTTAATCTTAAATATCCCACATAGTTAATCGTACTTGAGGGTCGAGATCACTAGAAGTAGAAAAGGACAAAAAATACTAGAAAAAAAAGGTTTGAAAAAAAGTACAGAAACATAAAATACAGTGCATCAAAATTAGGTGGTGAATGTTGGAATTGTGAGTGCACCTCCCACAGCCAGGGGGCACTGTGATATTAATATATGCGTGTGTGCAGTGGCTGTTTGAAGGGCACCAACTGCAAGACTTGTGGGCCCCGCAAGCGCGCAGAAAGATAATATGAGATGTTTATGACGAAATCGTCTTCATCCTTGATTAGGATTAACATCATATTATTAGATGATCCAGTTGAAAGTATAACCAAACCTCAATGACAAAAACGCAAAAGAAAACTATAGACCTTTAAATCGTATCAAAGTATTTGTCTGTCGTCAAGGCACCGATTTTGAGATAGTTTGGCCATAGGGCACTTTGAAGAGGAGACAGCGGGGCATGCATTTTCTCAACAAAAAAAAAATAGTGTATTGCAAGAGCACAAGAACCCCGATTGTTGGTGTAGGGGGTGAGGTTGATCATCTCCAGGCTTATCATGAGTCTCTTTCATTGCCTTGGGGCCGAGGCCAGAAGCTAGTTGGAGGCCAAAGAGATTATTAAAGGAGCCCTATTTCACCAGCAGGTGTGAGCTTGTTAAGCCATCACAAGCCGTTTGACAATCTGCCTTCTCCTGTGCGGAGGGAGGTTATCTGAATAATCTTAATCAGTAGTTAATCTGCTAAACTGGTGGTGTGTGTGTGTGTGTCCACCTAGCATACAATTATATGACAAAAATAACATAAAAAAAAACAACTCAAAATAATTAGTTCATAATCATTTATTTGAAATCTCTCTCTCATATATATATATATATATTCAAGCATCAGTTCCATAAATAATTAAGCGACCGATCGAAGCGATGAGGTGGTCTCGGAGTCGTCTCCTCCATCTCCTCCGACGACTCCGACGACTCCGACGGTGGGTCGCAGTCGGTCTGGTCCGCCGCGGTCATTAGGCTGACGTCGACGCCCTGGCTCTCCAACAGGTCCAGGGCGTCGCCCACCATCCGGCTGGGCAGGGTGCGCTCGCGGGAGATGATCCAAGCCATCTCAATGTAGACCATGTCCAAGATGTCCGTGCAGCTGTAGAGCACGGCCATATTGGTGTAGTCCGTCTCCAACAACCAGATCTCACAGGTGGGCATCACTGAGGAGGAGGAGGAGGAGGAGGAGGAGGAGGGGGAGGAGGAGGAGGAAGAGGAAGAAGAAGAGGAGGAGGATCTAGCTTTATTAGCACTTTCAAAGTAAATACAGAATACGTGAATGTTGAAGATATACAGACAGACAGATCAATGAGAAGCATTACTTCTGAGAGGATGGAATATTTGTGTGTACATCACCATACATGCATTCAAGAATTCAGACTCCGTTTTCATGTGGAGCTCCATCTTTGCCGCCTCCTCCCTGCCTTCGTAGAGCAAACACTCCATTCTTATCATCGATTTGCTGGTTTAGTGAGAGGTAAAATAAATAAAGACCAACTTGCAAGTCAGGGGACTCATTTTCACACATATGCAGTGGATACACAATTCTACATGAGACAGAGAGAGAGAGAGAGAGAGAGAGAGAGAGAGAGAGAGAGAGAGAGAGAGAGAGAGAGAGGGAGCGAGGGAGAGAGAGAGAGAGAGAGACTCACGTATGGGGGGTCGTGGTGAGCAGCACAGAGTGGTCCATCTGTCGGACCAAGTTACTTGAGCTGCACCTATGCCCTGAGTCTTCTGAACTCATCGACGGTATCTTCATTATCGGGTACCACCGCCCTAGGAACTACAGTATATATACATATATAAACATACATACATACATACATACATACATACATACATATGTATATATACAGTACACACACACACACACACACACACACACACACACACACACACGCGCGCGGCATGTCACCTGGTCCATGCTGAAGTTGGCCTTCACATGGGGAGAGGGGCAGCGCCCAGACCCCAAGTACTGAGAGGCCACCAGAGGCAGCGCCAGCAGGAGGACGAGGCAGGGAGTCATGCTTCCTTCAGAGAGCGGGAGAACACACCATCAGGCCACACGTAGTCCCCTTACTTCACTGGTTAGCAGTCTGTCCTCACTATCACCCGGAACAACATACAGTGAACTGCAGCTTTATCTGTCTGTGCGCAAACGTCACTGTTTGTGGTGGTACGTTGCTCCTTAATGACATGGGCCCTTAACGAGCGGGTGTAGGACTTAGGGGGACATCGAGGTTCAGACCCAAAACCTTCCGACTGGGAGCCAAACGTCCTATCCAGAAAAAGATGTTTGAAAGGAGAGAGTCTTGCTTTGTCAATTGACTCAAACAGTTTTAAAATGTGTACGTTAGACACAAATATGAAAGTCCAAGGTCACTAAGATGGTAATCTTGCTATGCGACACCAGGGCAGATAGCAAACCGGATCGTTTTCACTGCTTTTGTTCCCCAGCAAATTTGACCTGATGTACATTCCTAACATAATGAAACCACTGGTGACTTCGCCTACATTCGATTATGGTTCACGATGACAATGTCGATCAAAATAAGGTTTGACCTAAATCTGCGACATATTGTTACAGTTTAAAAAGTTTAAATAACAGTTTAAAACTAATTTCCTACATAAATACTTAATTGATTATCTTTAGAAATATGCACCTAAGGAGTTATTGTTATTATGAAAAGTGGGCATTAGGCCTGAGGGAAAGTGATCCGTCCCTGGTGTTAAGGGTTTTCATTTCTTCATTAAAATGGAACACAGTATTGCTGACCTTCGGGACAAAACACTCAAAGGAGAACTAAACATTTGAAAGAAAAATAAATATAGATTTGTTTTCCGTGGATCGGACTGGGTGTTCCCAGCCACAGCCCCTCACCTGCCAGGCATCCAGAATAACATCACAAGTTTAAACGTCATTATAAACTTCACAGGGAAGAGTTGTCAAATATGATCTAAGGATCAACCATTTACAGCCAAGAAACAGAAGTTGCATTTAGTTTCGTTGTTTGAACATCTGGACTCTGAAGCGATAACTGCATTTTAATATAAAAATTATATTTCTTTACAATTTATTGAGAAAGGGACAACAGTAGGCAATGTAGGGATTCAAACCACAAAAACAATCTAATCAAATTACCGGGGGTTAAATAATATATATTTTGCAGAAAATATGTGAGTAAAGCAGCTGAGGTTTGAGAAGAGCTGAGGTTATGAACTATTGTTCTAAATCACCAGACTCATAACGTGGTCTCTGAAAGGATGAACCAGCTCACCTGTTTCAGCTGAGTTCCCCAACGCGTTGTGTGTTGGTTGTTGGAATCCCTCGAACCCTTTCCCGTTAATCTGGGGTTAGAGACAGGGTTAGGAAGGCTAATTTGTGTTTTGGTTTATGCCAGAGGTTCCTTTTATTAATATGAACTGTAAAATGAGACGTTTTGGACAATAACTTATGAAGACACGCCCATGGACACACAACTGCTCACTCTCTCTCACACACACACACACACACACACACACACACACACACACACACGCATGCGCGCGCACACACACACACACACTCTCACACACACACACACACACACAATGGATGGCAACAGCAATTTCTTTGCCCTTTGATGGGAAGGACTTAAGTTTCTTGAATTGAATAATGTGTTAATCGTTGTGATAATGTGCACTCATAATAATATTTAAACGTACGTAAGTAAAATTGTCCATTGCATATGGGCTACATTCACGAGAAAAGACATACACAACACAACAGGTTACAAAAAACAACAACGGTCTTAAAGGTAATAATTGTCATACTTTGTTCTTTGGTATTGCTGGGGTTAAATAACATTTGATGGCTCTGAAGGTTCCCTTTGGATTTTGTGATTCTTCTAGGAATGTTTTACATAAAACAATTGCAGTAAAGAGGCAGAACGCAAAAGATCAATTTGACAAAATTTCCAAAAAAATATGAAAAAACACACAGAAACGATATATTACATTGTGGATGTCATCAATCTGGTTCAACATTAATTGTGGTCTTGGCATAAATAAATCTTTAATCTTAAATATCCCACATAGTTAATCATACTTGAGGGTCGAGATCACTAGAAGTAGAAAAGGACAAAAAATACTAGAAAAAAAAGGTTTGAAAAAAAGTACAGAAACATAAAATACAGTGCATCAAAATTAGGTGGTGAATGTTGGAATTGTGAGTGCACCTCCCACAGCCAGGGGGCACTGTGATATTAATATATGCGTGTGTGCAGTGGCTGTTTGAAGGGCACCAACTGCAAGACTTGTGGGCCCCGCAAGCGCGCAGAAAGATAATATGAGATGTTTATGACGAAATCGTCTTCATCCTTGATTAGGATTAACATCATATTATTAGATGATCCAGTTGAAAGTATAACCAAACCTCAATGACAAAAACGCAAAAGAAAACTATAGACCTTTAAATCGTATCAAAGTATTTGTCTGTCGTCAAGGCACCGATTTTGAGATAGTTTGGCCATAGGGCACTTTGAAGAGGAGACAGCGGGGCATGCATTTTCTCAACAAAAAAAAAATAGTGTATTGCAAGAGCACAAGAACCCCGATTGTTGGTGTAGGGGGTGAGGTTGATCATCTCCAGGCTTATCATGAGTCTCTTTCATTGCCTTGGGGCCGAAGCCAGAAGCTAGTTGGAGGCCAAAGAGATTATTAAAGGAGCCCTATTTCACCAGCAGGTGTGAGCTTGTTAAGCCATCACAAGCCGTTTGACAATCTGCCTTCTCCTGTGCGGAGGGAGGTTATCTGAATAATCTTAATCAGTAGTTAATCTGCTAAACTGGTGGTGTGTGTGTGTGTGTGTGTCCACCTAGCATACAATTATATGACAAAAATAACATAAAAAAAAACAACTCAAAATAATTAGTTCATAATCATTTATTTGAAATCTCTCTCTCATATATATATATATATATATATTCAAGCATCAGTTCCATAAATAATTAAGCGACCGATCGAAGCGATGAGGTGCTCTCGGAGTCGTCGCCTCCATCTCCTCCGACGACTCCGACGACTCCGACGGTGGGTCGCAGTCGGTCTGGTCCGCCGCGGTCATTAGGCTGACGTCGACGCCCTGGCTCTCCAACAGGTCCAGGGCGTCGCCCACCATCCGGCTGGGCAGGGTGCGCTCGCGGGAGATGATCCAAGCCATCTCAATGTAGACCATGTCCAAGATGTCCGTGCAGCTGTAGAGCACGGCCATATTGGTGTAGTCCGTCTCCAACAACCAGATCTCACAGGTGGGCATCACTGAGGAGGAGGAGGAGGAGGAGGAGGAGGAGGAGGAGGAGGAGGAGGAAGAGGAAGAAGAAGAGGAGGAGGATCTAGCTTTATTAGCACTTTCAAAGTAAATACAGAATACGTGAATGTTGAAGATATACAGACAGACAGATCAATGAGAAGCATTACTTCTGAGAGGATGGAATATTTGTGTGTACATCACCATACATGCATTCAAGAATTCAGACTCCGTTTTCATGTGGAGCTCCATCTTTGCCGCCTCCTCCCTGCCTTCGTAGAGCAAACACTCCATTCTTATCATCGATTTGCTGGTTTAGTGAGAGGTAAAATAAATAAAGACCAACTTGCAAGTCAGGGGACTCATTTTCACACATATGCAGTGGATACACAATTCTACATGAGACAGAGAGAGAGAGAGAGAGAGAGAGAGAGAGAGGGAGCGAGGGAGAGAGATAGAGAGAGAGACTCACGTATGGGGGGTCGTGGTGAGCAGCACAGAGTGGTCCATCTGTCGGACCAAGTTACTTGAGCTGCACCTATGCCCTGAGTCTTCTGAACTCATCGACGGTATCTTCATTATCGGGTACCACCGCCCTAGGAACTACAGTATATATACATATATAAACATACATACATACATACATACATACATACATACATACATACATATGTATATATACAGTACACACACACACACACACACACACACACACGCGCGCGGCATGTCACCTGGTCCATGCTGAAGTTGGCCTTCACATGGGGAGAGGGGCAGCGCCCAGACCCCAAGTACTGAGAGGCCACCAGAGGCAGCGCCAGCAGGAGGACGAGGCAGGGAGTCATGCTTCCTTCAGAGAGCGGGAGAACACACCATCAGGCCACGCTTTTATTCCCCAGCAGTCTGACATGACGTTCATCCCTAACATAGTGAAACCACTGGTGACTTTTGGTTCACGGAAAATGACGATCTGACCACTCAGTCCTGTGAGTGCACCTCCCACAGCCAGGGAGCACTTTGACTGAGCTGCTGGGAGTGGATCGGTCCGAGTCAATTCCACGATTACAATGTAGATCAAAATACGGTTTTTCCTAAATCTGCAACGTATTGTTACAGTTTATATACATTTTTCCCAATCACATTTTAATCGATTATCTTTCGAACTATGCACCTAAAGAGTTATTTGTTATTATGAAAAGTGGGCATTAGGCTTGAGGAAAGTGATCCCTGGCGTTAAGGGTTTTCATTTCTTCATTAAAATGGAACAGGGCTGGGTGTTCCCACCCACAGCCCCTCCAGTGCTAAGCATCCAGAATAACAAACGTCATTATAAACCTCACAGGGAAGAGTGGTCAAATATGATCTAAGGATCAACCTTTCACAGACAGGAAACAGAAGTTTCATTAAGTTTCACTTATTTGATTAGATTGATTTTGTGGTTTGAATCCCTACATTGCCTTCTGTTGTCCCTTTCTCTATAAATTATAAAAATATATATATTTTATCTTAATATGCAGTTATCGCTTCAGAGTCCAGATGTTCAAACAGTGGGTAAACGGGGGTTAACCTCCCGTTATATTATATAACGGGGGTTGAATAATATATATTTTTGCAGGAAATAAGTGAGAAAAGAAGCCAATGTACCCAGTGAATAACAGTGAGAACTGTGCATAAGGCACGCGCACATGCAAAAAATCTAATCTTTTTTGCCATAGACAGTTCGAGAAGAGCTGAGGTTATGAACTATTGTTCTAAATCACCAGACTCATAACGTGGTCTCTGAAAGGATGAACCAGCTCACCTGTTCAAGCTGAGTTCCCCAACGCGTTGTGTGTTGGTTGTTGGAATCCCTCGAACCCTTTCCCGTTAATCTGGGCTTAGAGACAGGGTTAGGAAGGCTACTTTGTGTTTTGGTTTATGCCAGAGGTTCCTTTTATTTCTGTGACCTGTAAAATGAGACGTTTTGGACAATAACTTATGGAGACACGCCCATGGACACACAACTGCTCACTCTCTCTCACACAAACACACACACACACACATACACACACACACACACAATGGATGGCAACAGCAATTTCTTTGCCTTTTGATGGGAAGTACTTAAGTTTCTTGAATTGAATAATGCGTTAATCGTTGTGATTATGTGCAGTCATAATAATATTCAAACGCACGTAAGTAAAATTGTCCATTGCATATGGCCTGCATTCACGAGAAAAGACATACACAACACAACAGGTTACAAAAAACAACAACTTTACTTGATGAAGCACCAATTTTTGTACAAAAACATGTGCTCTTATACTTCTGCCTTAAAGGTAAATATTGTCATACTTTGTTCTTTGGTATTGCTGGGGTGAAATAACATTTGATGGCTCTGAAGGTTCCCTTTGGATTTTGTGATTCTTCTAGGAATGTTTTACATAAAACAATTGCAGTTAAGAGGCAGAACGCAAAAGATCAATTTGACAAAATTTCACAAAAGATATGAAAAAACAAACAGTTACAAACGATAAATTACATTGTGGATGTCATCAATCTGGTTAAACATTAATTGTGGTCTTGGCATAAATAAATCTTTAATCTTAAATAAAATATCCCACATAGTTAAACGTACTTGAGGGTCGAGATCACTAGAAGTAGAAAAGGACAAAAAACATTAGAAAAAAAAGATTTGTAAAAAAGAAAAAAGTACAGAAACAGATAAAATACAGTGCATCAAAATTAGGTGGTAAATGTTGGAATTGTGAGTGCACCTTCCACAGACAGGGGGCACTGTGATGTTAATAATTCCTCATGATTTGTGTAGCTTGTTTATTAAACCTAACGTAAAAATGACAAACGTAAAAAATCATCCGCCATTCCAAACCAGCCCATGTTTTGCTTTGTGGACGAACACACTTCTTCATGCACTTATGGATCCATTGGTTTTGGCTGTCATTGCTGTTTGTCCCACTGCGGGTAAGAAGGCTTGAAACTGTTTGAAAAATAGAACATCCAGGAGCTACAAAGAATACAGAGGCGGCCAGCTACACTGGACTCGGGTGTCATGAATGGTAGGAGCATATTCTCAAAGTGTTTGGTCTCATGGCACACACACACAAAAGGCACATGAACGCCCTCCCGGTGGGACTGCACAGGGCGGGTCTCGCAGAGCGAGGTTTGGGTGGGTGGGAATCAACCAGTGGTTGGAGTCCCGCCATTTTTAGGTCTGAGAATCCTTTCCACACGTATCGATTTATCCCAGTCCATCTCGCCCTGAATATCAGCGTTCCGGGGAACGCGGGGGGATTGGCAGATGTTTGCTCAGGGTTGGGAGTCGTTGGTGAATCGGTTATTCGTACATCCAGGAACCTTCTCGAGAATCTTCAAACTTTTACTTTTATAAGTAAAAATGTTAAATCTAATTACTAGATCGCATAAAACACCAATCTCATGGTATCTTTTGCATATGAGGCGACTCGAAGTGAGCTCCTGATTTAATTGCGCACTGGATTAGACCCCATACACATAGATGGGAGGGGGCGGAGACAGAGAGGTCTAGATGGGAGGGGGCGGAGTCAGAGAGGTCTAGATGGGAGGGGGCGGAGTCAGAAGGGTCTAGATGGGAGGGAGCGGAGTCAGAGAGGTCTAGATGGGGGGGGCGGAGTCAGAGAGGTCTAGATGGGAGGGGGCGGAGTCAGAGAGGTCTAGATGGGAGGGGGTTAGAGTCAGAGAGGTCTAGATGGGAGGGGGTTGGAGTCAGAGAGGTCTAGATGGGGGGGGCGGAGTCAGAGAGGTCTAGATGGGAGGGGGCGGAGTCAGAGAGGTCTAGATGGGAGGGGGTTAGAGTCAGAGAGGTCTAGATGGGAGGGGGCGGAGTCAGAGAGGTCTAGATGGGAGGGGGCGGAGTCAGAGAGGTCTAGATGGGAGGGGGCGGAGTCAGAGAGGTCCAGGTGGAGGAGGGCGGACTCACATAGTTCTGGGGGAAAAAGGGCGGAGTCAGAAAGGTCCAGGTGAAAGGAGGCGGAGTCAGAAAGGTCCAGGGGAAAGGGGGTGGAGTCAGAAAGGTCCAGGTGAGAGGAGGCGGAGCCAGAAAGGCCCAGGGCGGAGCGGGAAGATTCAGATAGTACTAGGTGAGAGGGGGCGGAGTCAGAAAGGTCTGGGCGGAGATGGGGGGCGTGGCTTATGTCTTGTGCGTCTCGATGCAGAGGACGATGTACTGGTTGGAGCAGCTTCGCGTCTGTTGGCCCAGCAGTCGCCCTGACAACAGGTTGGACGACAGGCCCGTGACGGACATGTGGTCGGCTCGCCACGCCTCGCAGTGCTTGTCCTGCACCCGCAGACCCCTGGTGGCCGAACCGTGCCACACACTCTTCTGAGGCCTGGGGGGGGGCAGAGGAGGGAGGGGGGGCGTTGATGAGATGTAGGGTGAAGACGGAGGACAGGGCGCAGATGTTGGTGAGGTCTGGGGGTGCAGACTTAGACACTACCCACTCAAAGGTGTCGCTATACCACTGCTGGTAAACGCATGCAGGGACGAGCACGCACACACACACACACACACACACACACACACACACACACACACACACACACACACGCACACGCATGTATGCATGTACGAGGACACGCAAACTTGGGACGAACGTTTTTTACATAAACACAGAGATGCACGCATACAGAAACACACACAGGGACTTAAACATGTACAGACAAACACACGCATAGGTTTTAATGCATGCACGAACACAGACACAGTCACACACACACACACACACCTACACACACGACAACAAACAACAACACAACGCACCAGAAAGGGTCGGCGAGGACGTCCCGTCCGTCGAAGGAGTAGATGGGTATCCTGGCGTCGATCGGAGCTCCGTCGCCACTGAACACCGCGTGCCAGTTCCTGAACATCACATCACCCTGGAGACACACACACACACACACACGATGTCACGTGACATTCCAGGACATGACACACAATTTCATCACATGACGCTACACAACATTCCAATGCATGACATAAACACCCTGACATCACATGACGTCAAATTTTGCCCGTCACATGTCAACTCAAATCATAAAATCAGCTTACATCACATGACCTCCCATCATGTCACATGACACGAGGGCGAGGTGTGTACTGGGGCCTAGTGTGTGTGTGTGTGTGTGTGTGTTGTGTGCATGTGTGTTTGTATGTGTGTGTGTATATGTGTGAATATGTGTGTGTATATGTGTGTGTATATGTGTGTATATGTGTGTGTATATGTGTGTGTGTGTGTGTGTGTTGTGTGCGTGTGTGTTTGTATGTGTGTGTGTGTATATGTGCGTATATGTGTGTGTATATGTGTGTATATGTGTGTGTATATGTGTGTGTGTGTGTGTGTTTATATGCGCACGTGCGAGCGTGCGCGTGAGCTTGAGCGCGTGCCTTCAAACCTACGTGCGTGTTTCTCTATACATTACGAGTGTGTGTCCAGAACCGTCCCATGAGAACCCTTGGGGGCGTCCTACCCGGAGGTTGGTGACGGGCGTGGCGTGGCGGGACAGCGGGTGGACCACGTGGAGCAGGTCCTGGCGCCCGGACGACAGGAAGGCGCGGTAGTGCGGCGGCAGCCCCATGGCCTTGGCCTGCTCGAAGCACATGCGGTCGGCCGCGTCCACGCCCATCATGTCCCCCGAGTGGGGCTGGTTCAGCGCCACCAGGGTCAGCTGGACGGGGAGAGGGGGGGGGGGGGGGGGGGGGTCACTGTATGGGCGGAGTCTAACCCTCGGAGGGAGTGGCTAGACTGACTGGTTTTGGTGGTTGGCGTGTTGAAGATGCGTTGCTTTGACGGTCGGACCTTAATCCTACTGGTGTGTCGCGTTTGACCTTACACTTAACTATCTTTAATCCAATCCCCCTTTATCTGTTAAGCCCTTTAAAACAACCGCCGTTGACCAAATAGCCTTACAGAGTAATAAGTTAAAGACATCACAAATAAAAGACAAGAAAACAGGAGAACATAATAAACAACAAGATAAAAAGATAAGATAAAAAGATTCAAAAATAAGTTAAAATGTCAATGTCTTCCTAAGTGTCAAAAGCCAACGAGAAGAGATGGGTTTTGACGAGGCATTTAAACTGAGTTGATAGCTAAACAAAACAATTTCTTCCTTAAATCAATGTAATCATCTCTTATACCCTTAGTCAAATAAATTCCTAGCTTTAATCAAATTAATCATCTCTTATATCGTTCATCAAATCAATTCCTACCTTTTAATCAGTTTAACTGTCTCTTAAACCCTTAAACACAAACAAATGTATACTTTTACTCTTTTACCCACTTTAAATATGCCCCAGAAGGATTAGTTTAGCGCCTTTATTTTACAACTGCCATATTTAATAGAGATAGTACCCCCCTTTACTCCATCAATACTTCATTAAGAAATACAAACAACTTTGTACAATTCAAATCATTCATTCATTAAAGGGCTCATATCATGCCACCAGGTGTGGGTGGGATTAATTAATTCCTATAATAATTAAATAAATAATTAATCATTCCTTCCCTGTGCCATAGTGACATCACAAGTGGGCGTGTCCACCGAGATATATGAGGGATAGATGAGCAACGTTTGCTACAGTCCACTGGGTAGGCTGGTAGACTGATCTATCCAGCACAAATCTAAGTGCCCACTTGTGATGTCAGAAGAGGCAGATTTTCCAAATGGCTGGTAACGGCTAATCACACACACACACCTGGTGGTATAATATGTCACCTTTAGGACATACAAACTACTCTGTATGACTCAGTTCCTTCATTAATGTTGGTACCGGGCGCCGGTGGGACCTACCCTCTGTGAGATGGAGCGTACTCGCTCCATGGTGTCTCCTCTGGTCTGGAACGGCGGGCGGGGCTAGGGAAGAACGGGACACACAGTCAATCAACAGGTGGAGTGTGTATCGATGATAACCCGTGTATGAAGCGTTAGGAGAGAGTGTGTATCAATGATAACCCGTGTATGAAGCGTTAGGAGAGAGTGTGTATCAATGATAACCCTTGTATGAAGCGCTATGAGAGTGTGTATCAATGATAACCCGTGTATGAAGCGTTAGGAGAGAGTGTGTATCGATGATAACCCGTGTATGAATCGCTATGAGAGTGTGTATCGATGATAACCCGTGTATGAAGCATTATGAGAAAGTGTGTATCGATGATAACCAGTGTATGAAGCGTTAGCAGAGAGTGTGTATCAATGATAACCCTTGTATGAAGCGTCAGGAGAGAGTGTGTATCGATGATAACCCGTGTATGAAGCGTCAGGAGAGAGTGTGTATCAATGATAACCAGTGTATGAAGCATTATGAGAGAGTGTGTATCGATGACAACCAGTGTATGAAGTGTTATGAGAGAGTGTGTATCGATGATAACCAGGGTATGAAGCGCTATGAGAGAGTGTGTATCGATGATAACCAGTGTATGAAGCGTTAGGAGAGAGTGTGTATCGATGATAACCCGTGTATGAAGCTTCAGTAGGAGTGTATCGATGATAGCCCGTGTATGAAGCGTTATGAGAGTGTGTATCGATGATAACCCGTGTATGAAGCGTTATGAGAGTGTGTATCGATGATAACCCGTGTATGAAGCGTTAGGAGAGAGTGTGTATCAATGATTACCCGTGTATGAAGCGCTATTAGAGTGTTTATCGATGATAACCCGTGTATGAAGCGTTAGGAGAGAGTGTGTATCGATGATAACCTGTGTATGAAGCGTTATGAGAGAGTGTGTATCAATGATAACCCTTGTTTGAAGCGTTATGAGAGAGTGGCGTTACCTCGTCCTGGGGGATGATGTTACTGGCGAGGTAGACCATGCCCCCCAGCTGTGAGGAGGGAAAACAGAACGGTAAACGTATCACCGCTGCATCTATCACCGCTGTACGTATCACCATTGTACGTATCACCGCTGCCCGTAACACCGCTGCACTGCTAACGTGCAGTGGTGCAGTGGTCATATCTCCCTGTTAACCGGTGCTAACATCAGCGGTATTGATAGGGATGCTATTTGACTACAGTATGTTAATCAGTATACTCTGTGCTTTTACTGTGATGTTCTTTAATCTTTAGGTACGGTAGCTCAGGACATTTTTTCTGATTATGTATGATTTGATATTGTAAACTATATCTCCCGCCATATATCATATCTCATATATCAAATCATATATCATATCTTTTTGTATATCATATTATATCTCAAATTATATAAAATGATCCCATCAGATCACATCAGATTGTATATATCATATCTCACATCGTATCATATATAATATCCTTTCTGATATCATATCACATCTCACAACATCTCACATCATATCTCATATCATACCATATCTTAAATCATATCTCACATAATCTCCCCTCATATCTCATCATATTTTTGCTTATATCATATCTCACATCATCTCATCTCACCTCATATCATATTACTGTATATCTCATATCATATCTCACATCATCTCACCTCTTATCATATCCCATACCGTATCTAACATCATCTCACCTCATATCTCGTATCATATCATAGCTTATATCATATCATATCTCGTATCATAGCTTATATCATATCATATCTCATATTATATCATATCTCATATCATATCATATCTCAACATATCTCATATTATATCATATCTCATATCATATCTCATATTATATAATATCTAAGGCTAGTCCGCAGTGTTCACCTGGACCTCCTTCCAGCCCTGGGAGACCTTGAGGAAGAGCGTTCCGGTGGCCGAGACGAAGGCCAGCGTTCCCTCCACGTCCCTCACTGTGTGCTGCATCATGGCCTCCCGCGTGGAGAAGCTCTTCAGCTGGAGGAGGAGGAGAGCAGGGGAGGAGGAGGAGAACAGGGGAGGAGGGCAAGAACATGAGAACAGGAGGAGAACATCGACTCAATAAGGTGGAAATGATCCCTGATGGGAGGAATCCCCCACTGCCTTATTTTCTTGCCCTCTGGGGGGCTAGGGTCAGGGTTACAGCCCTTTGAGACTGTCACTGTAGTTAAGAAATATAAATCATATAGAAATTGAAAAATCGGAAAATTGAATGTAAGAGTCGAAGAGTGTCCTGGTAAAACGTAATGTTTGGGTTCATGTTTATGCATTTTTACGTTAGTTTGAAAATTGTGTCTATGTTTAAGATTGCCGAAGTTAGGTTTGGCTTTGTGTTTGTTTTCATTTTCATCGCTGATTATGTTTCCAAAAGTTTGTGTTGTGTTAATAATCGCATTTCCGAAGGGTTATCGGGTAAACATAAATTTATGTTTTGCGATTTCTACTCAAGTTAACCGTTACCATTATTGTGTCGTTCCCAAGACAACTGGTAACCATGCAACTAGAACATTCCAAAGAGGTCGATGGACAAAGACCGATGCTGTGTCTGAAATCGCGCAGTTCTATACTTACTTACTTTTTTGAGTGCACTTTGCGCAAAAACGGAGTGTGCCAAAACGCAGTGCCCTGGAAGTACCTCGGTGGCGCACTCAAAACGATCTAAAACTTGAGTGTGGACCGATGGACACTTTCCACCCTCAACGGCCGCCATCTTGTCTACGAGGCGGAGGGGGCGGGAATTTCAAATCGGAAAATGGACGACATTGTAACATTTGAGACCGACGTGCTCTACAAATGTAAGTAAAATAACACATATTTGGTTAGTAGTTAACTACAATGTTTTAGGGTGTATCCGACCAGTGTTTTTATGTTGTTAATTCTGTAATCAGTTGGAATCAAGAACGATAACGTGAATACTGCTAGATCGCTAATACAGGCGACTAACAGAAATGATCCAGCAGAAAAAAAAAATACCACCGAAGAAGAACCGTCAAACTGCAAACTCCGGTAGGTGTGCGAAGGCTGTTTTGACAGTGTACTGTAGAAATGGGAGCACTGCGCCTATAAGTGTACTATAGGGATAATGAAGAGCACTCAATGTAAGTGCACTTACGTAAGTGAGCGATTTCAGACACAGCACGAGCCTTCTGTAAAAATGAATCAAAGATGGAGACCAAGGAAACGAATCACAACGGAGCGAGAGAGAGACAGGGAGCGAGAGAGAGACAGGGAGCGAGAGAGAGACAGGTAGCAAGACAGAGAGAGAGTGAGACAGGGAGCGAGAGAGAGACAGGGAGAAGAGAGAGACAGGTAGCAAGAGAGAGAGCAAGAGAGAGACAGGGAGCAAGAGAGAGACAGGGAGCAAGAGAGAGACAGGTAGCAAGAGAGAGAGAGAGCGACAGAGAGACAGGGAGCGAGAGAGAGACAGGGAGCGAGAGAGAGACAGGTAGCAAGAGAGAGAGAGAGCGAGAGAGAGACAGGGAGCGAGAGAGAGACAGGGAGCGAGAGAGAGACAGGTAGCAAGACAGAGAGAGAGCGAGACAGGGAGCGAGAGAGAGACAGGGAGAAGAGAGAGACAGGTAGCGAGAGAGAGAGCAAGAGAGAGACAGGGAGCAAGAGAGAGACAGGGAGCAAGAGAGAGACAGGTAGCAAGAGAGAGAGAGAGCGACAGAGAGACGGAGCGACAGAGAGACAGGGAGCGAGAGAGGGACAGGTAGCAAGAGAGAGAGAGAGCGAGAGAGACAGGGAGCGAGAGAGAGACAGGTAGCAAGAGAGAGAGAGAGAGCGAGAGAGAGACAGGGAGCAAGAGAGAGACAGGTAGCAAGAGAGAGAGAGAGAGCGAGAGAGAGACAGGGAGCGAGAGAGACAGGGAGCAAGAGAGAGAGAGAGCGAGAGAGACAGGGAGCAAGAGAGAGAGACAGGGAGTGAGAGGGAGACAGGGAGGGGCTGACTTACAGCTCCTGAGGTCCCAGCCGGCCCCGAGGGCCCCGGGGGGCCTGGGGGGCCAGAGACGGTCACAGCTGTCAGAACCAAACAGAAAACATCCTTAAGACTCGACACGCAGTCACTCATGGAGTAACATCACAACGCTGATCAGGTCAAGTGATCAGGTCAAAGCCCCCATAACCGCGTGTGTGGTGGGGGTCCACCCTAGATCATGGCTCTGTGTGTTCTTTGGTTCACCGTACGACGTGTCGTACAGAATGAAAACATTCCCAAAGCTCTCAAACCGATCCACCCTCCGTCCGCTCTGTCTGCTCTCTGTTGCCCAGTTAACCCCCACCGTTAACCCGCGGGGGAGCATACGGGCCAATCAGGTCGCCCCTCGTGCGCTGTTTAGGGAGATTTCTTTGGAGAGCTGTGCTTAACGTGCAAGCCGATGAAGTATATTTTGGTCTTGAGCGCCCTGAGAAGCGATTTAAGGGGTGACATCATGCCACCAGGTGTGAGTGTGATAAGCCATGACAAGCCTTTTAAAAAAAATCTGCCGTTTGCTTTGTTTTTTGTGACATCACAAGCGGGCGTGTCCACCTAGATGTGTGACGGATAGATGAGCAGTGTTTGCCCCAGTCCACTGGGTGGGCCGGTGGACTGATCTATCCAGCACACATCCAGGTGGACACGCCCACTTTAGATGTCACTCGGGCTCGGGGGGGGGGCAGTTTTTGCAACGGCTTGCGTTGGCTAATCACACTCACACCTGGTGGCACGACATCAAGAGGGGGGGAACACAGGAGGAACCAATAGGGGCCGAGGGGCCGGTCTGATCCTATGGGGCAGGTCGTGGAGGGTCTACCTGAGCCGTATCGTGAGGGGGGTCCGGGCAGGCCAGGGGGGCCGGGCGGGCCAACAGAACCGGGTCTACCGTAGCCCGGGACGCCGGGGGAGCCGGGGACCCCCGGACGACCTGGGGGGCCGTGCACAGACTGGCCCGGAGGCCCCTGAAACAAGAGCTGGGGTTAGAGAGGAACCGGGCGAACCGTAGGGAACGTGGCCGGAGATGGAGACGAGTGTGTGAACATGGTTGGAGACGTTTTATTCTGTCCCACCAGGGGAGTGAACACACACACACACACACACACACACACACACACACACACACACACACACACACACACACACACACACACACACACACACAGTTTCCTATATTATTACTATACTATATACAGTCCCTCCAGAAAAACGCGATTATGCGATCGCATAATTCAACATATAATCAGACAAAGTCTGCATATTCATGCAGGGGCCGCATTTTTTCAAATGTGCCGCACTTTCACTGCATAAATTGCCGATTCCCGCGCAAAATATGCGGGGCTTGCATGATTTCATAATCCCCGCATTTTCGTTGCAAAAAAGTCACATATATCTTAGCAGAAAGTTGAAAAATGTTGCATTTACTTCACACAAGAGCAGCCATTTCCCCCTGTTGCCATTGGAACGTTATGAAGTGACGTAATTACGCGATGTGAACGTCATCGAAAAGCTGCATTTTCTGCAAGTTCCCGCATTTTTTCGCAAGTTCCCGTAATTTTTGCAAGTTCCCGCAATATCATCGCATAAAATTGCATAAATATGCCGCATATTTCATCACATTTTTTAAGAAAACGTGCCGCATAATCAAGGATTTTTGGCCGCAACAATCACAAAAAAACGCCACATTTTTCTGGAGGGACTGTATATATTAACTATAGGTAGTGTGAGTGAGTGAGTGTTTATTTTATTCTGCCCCACCGGGGAAGTGACATTCTTAATGCGTTCATTCCTTCATGCTTCATGCTTCAAACATCTATCCTATTCACTGCACACATACATGTCTATATTTATTTTTTAATGGATTGGGTTTCCACGGAAACAGAACGTACCATTGCTCCTTGTCTCCCAGGGATACCCGAGTACCCAGGCGCTCCCTTCTCTCCTTTAATGCCCTGGTCGCCACGGCTACCCACCTGGAACACAGACACACACATTTTTATATATTTACACACACACACACACACACACGTAGCGGCGATCAGAAGGGAGGGCACCGATTGGCTGAACAGATCATGACTTACCCCGCCTCTTCCGGGATAAAATGAATCTGTGGGGGGATCACAGAGGAAACACAAAGGTTACTCACAAAGCTAGTGGGATCTATATGAAACACATCATTTAACGATACAAGCCTCCAAGACAATTAGCCTATTGTTGTTTTATGTTGTGTTTTTAACAGTTCAGTGTTAGCTGTGCAGTAGGTTCCTCAAACAGAGGATGAGTTTGCCTTACTTAATCTAGGTTAATAATAGATTATTTATATGAATGGCAGACATCTGTGTGTACAAATTAGCTTGTCATGTGATGTGATTGTTTTAAGATGTTAAACCCATCCCGATTGTTGTGATGTATGGATTTTTTGGTGTTGTGTATTTAGTAGTTTAATGAATGTCAAATAATGATGCTTATTTTGTCTTCCATTATCAGAACATGTTACACATACCTAACCTCATTCCTTCGAGTAGAATTACACTATACAATGATATGCTTTGAACTGCACTCAACCCGATCCGTTTGGTTCAGACTGGATTGTGGGGGGAGAATGGTGGTCAAGATGGGACTCACTTTGTGAAGCAGACCAACCAGGAAGGCCTGGCGGACCTCTGTCTCCCTTCTCTCCCCTCGGACAGTTTCCTGAAGGGCCACCAGGAGCAAAGGAGTTAGTGTGATGAAGCATCATGATCCCTCCTTCCATCTCTGGATGGATCCCCACTCTGAACCCTGAACCCCTGATCCCCCACTTTGAATTCCAGATCCCTCACTCTGAAGGAGGGATCCCCCACTCTGAAGGAGGGATCCCCCACTCTGAAGGAGGGACCCCTCAGTCTGAAGGAGAGACTCCTCACTCTGAAGGAGGGACCCCCCAGTCTGAAGGAGGGATCCCCCACTCTGAAGGAGGGACCCCCCAGTCTGAAGGAGGGATCCCCCACTCTGAAGGAGGGACCCCCCAGTCTGAAGGAGGGACCCCCCAGTCTGAAGGAGGGATCCCCCACTCTGAAGGAGGGACCCCCCACTCTGAAGGAGGGACCCCCCAGTCCGAAGGAGGGACCCCCCAGTCTGAAGGAGGGACCCCCCACTCTGAAGGAGGGACCCCCCAGCCTGAAGGAGGGACCCCCCAGTCTGAAGGAGGGATCCCCCAGCCTGAAGGAGGGATCCCCCACTCTGCGTTCCTTCTCTAGATTTCTTCCTTGCTAACTAAGGGAATTTTTCTTGTCTCTGGGGGGCTAGGGTCATGGGGGGCTCATAGATTTACGGCCTGTTAAGCCCTTTGAGACTGTACCTGTGATTAAGGGCTACACAAATACAATTTTATTTTATTTTATTTTATGTTGTTAGCAGTCAGATTAACTGAAGATATTGTTCCACTATTTCGACCACAGGTTAGCTGAATATCTTATGAAGGGCTTCCCTCCATGGATCTTTTCAGTTGCTGCATGAGCTCAGCTTCAATGTTGAAGTCCATCTGAGATTCAATCCCCTGGTTTATCTATAAAAACCTTCTATTCATTCTAATGCAAATTAAAAATTATGAATTAAAACAACAGATACGAGAAAATTAACTATTGTTAAATTATAACTTATGACTAAAATTATTATTTTTTCTTACCATTTGAAGTACCATCGGCGTTCAGCTACACAAAAAGAAAATGCAATTAAACGTATAACTTATAAATAGAAAGTGATGACATTGATTTTCATGACATAATGACATGGTGGAGAGACATGCGTTTAGAGAGAGAGAGAGAGAGAGAGCGAGAGACACAGAGCCCCAGAGAGAGAGAGAGAGCAGCAGTACCTCTGATCTCGTTTGGCCCCCAGCCCCCAGTCTGCCTGACACCACTAGTACAGTACAGTGAGGGAGAGGCCCTCGCTCCCAAACACTCTGATGCAGACAGTGAAGAGCCACCATGCAGGTTAACAGGGGACAGAGAGAGAGGCGGCACAGGGTCCACTAGGAGGGTAGGAATGAATGAATGAATTGATTTATTAATGAACGAGAAAGAGTGTGGGATTAATGACGATCGAGTCCGTCGCGACTTTTCCACTTCACAAACAAGCGGAAAAAATGACTCTGGTTAAGATTTGCACCAAACGGATCAAACCATATTTCCATCAAACAATATCGTTTTTACCCAAGACCATCCATACAGTTTGATTTCTCAGGGTTCGATTCATTTGGTCGGGGTCCGGAAGAAGAAAACGAGCGAGCATTCCAAAAGACAGATTCGTCGGGGTTAGAGACGGACGGTTGGTGAATCATCGCCGTTAAGTCATCGGTCAGGCAGTGAGAAGAACGCAGGGGAGCCAACGCACGGCCCTCAGACACATGAATCAGGGGGTTAGGGGTGACGATTGACGGCCATCCATGCAGAGACAGGACCCAGGCGTACGGAGGCGGAGCCACACCGACAGACGGCGCGCCGTTAGTTCGAAAACCAAACGATGGAGGAGGACGCTCCCACGCCGAGTCACATGACTTACCGCGTTCTTGCAGTGGGGACGGGGTGGGATGGGGAACACTGTCTGTGGGGGGGGGGACAGCGTGAGCCGGCTAGTGGGGAGGCCTGTGTGTGTGTTTGTCTGTCTGTGTGTGGTGTCTGTGGGTGTGGTTCTCTTTGTGTTGGGCGTCTGAATGTAACACATACAAACACAAAGTTATATAGTCATTGTCTATAGTCTTGTGTGGGAGTGAGTGAGTGAGTGTATGTGAGTGTTTGTGTTTGTGTGTGTGTGTGTGTGTTTGGAGTTAGTGTGTGTCTGTCTGCGTGTATGCGTGTCTCACTCTGTAGTGTGTGTGTGTGTGTGTCTTTATGTATTGCGCGCGCGCGCGTGTGTGTGTGTGTCTTTATTTATTGCTTGTGCATGTGTGTGTGAGTGTGAGTGTGTGTGTGTGCGTCTTTATGTATTGCGCGCGTGTGTGTGTGTGTGTGTGTATGTGTGTGAGTGTGAGTGTGTGTGTGTGTCTTTATGTATTGCGTGTGTGTGTGTGAGAGTGTGTGTGTGTATGTTTGTGTGTGAGTGTGAGTGTGTGTGTGTGTGTGTGTGTCTTTATGTATTGCGTGTGTGTGTGAGTGTGAGTGTGAGTGAGTGTGAGTGTGTGTGTGTGTGTGTGTGTGTGTGTGTGAGTGTGTGTGTGTGTGTGTACATACTCCGTTGGGGCAGTTGAACATGCCGGGGGGGCCAGGAGGGCCAGGAGGTCCCTGGTAGAAGAAGAGGAGGAGGAGGAGGAGGAGGAGGAGGAGGAGGAGGAAGAGGAAGAGGATCAGGGCTCCACCTCATCCCCCGTTGTGACATGGCATCAGTCCAGTTTAAACATCGAAAGAAGCCCACAAATTCTATAATAACACATCATCCATTTTTCCCAAAAGTGGGAATATTTATTGACAGACTTCCGTGTACGGCTGACTCACCGGCAGGCTGTGGGAGAACCCGCTCTCTCCCTTAGGACCGGAGACCCCGGGGCGACCCTGGAGAACAACGTTTCAACGGAAAGATGGAATATACACGCAATCTACATTTACATTATTATCGCTATCATAAAGTGAACAGCGATTCAAAAGGTACAGCTTAATTACTATGCGGAGAGTCATCTCTACGACGAAACAGTCCTTTGTGTCTTGAATTAAACTTTTATTTTATTTCATGTTTAAAGCCTGGACATATCTCTTGAGTGTGTTCATGTTTACCGGTCGTCCAGGGTACCCGAACTCTCCCTTCGATCCCATCGGCCCCGTCGGCCCCTGTGAAGTGAGACGCAACGCGTTGGTCGGACTCTCAGCCGACAGCAGTGTTTACGTCAGAATAACTGACAAACGGGTGGTTACCACGACAACCGGGGGCTTACCGCAACTCCCGCCGCTCCGGGTGAACCGCTGTCTCCCTGGACGGGAACACAAACACTCAGGTCAGGACATAAGAGACAAAACACTCGATTTGGAGTTTAGAAAAGACAAAATGGGGGGTTTCTAGCTATTAGTGTTGTAAAAAATTCGAAATCTAAAAAATTATTTAGAAAAATATTGGTTTTTTTTTTATTTTGAAACTAATATATTATATTTATTATATATATTTTCGAAAAAATATTTTTACGAAATAATATTTTTTCTAAACAATATATATTCTTTATATTATTTAATAATAATAAAAAACATATATAATAATTTGTGGCTCAAAATGCTACTGAATGACTTGTGTCTACTCTTGAGATTACAAACAGAGCCTCAAAAACATTCTAACCAAAGGCGTGTGTTAAAAATGAGTGGACATTATGTCGACTACTACTACACGGTATAAATGGTGGTCAGTGATTGGTCGTATGTCGTCACCTTGATTCCTGGAGGTCCGGTTACCCCCCCGAGGTCAGACATCAAGGAGCCATTGGCCATCACGACAACGCCTGATTCTCCTTTCTCTCCCTTCACAGACACACACACACACACACACACACGCACACACACACACACACACACACATACATAAGTATGTACAAATGCTAACGCTTTAGCTAAACGCTAAACACCTGTAATGTATTCCTTAATTAGAAATTCAATTAACTAAATTAACGTAATACTGTTGTGGAATATGAAGTGTAGCCATGATTAAAATGGGCCAAGATGGCCGCCGCCCTGTTCCAGTCTGACTCAGAGAGTTGCTTCATGAGGAAGGAGGAGAACTGGAGGATTTCTCCACAACAAAGAAATATTTACCTTTGGCCCCACTGGTCCATTGACGCCCGGCAATCCAATATCTCCCTTGGGGCCCCTGGGAGCCTGTAAATAATGAGAGGGATACTGAATATAACAATCATGATAATCGCTCATCTGGCCTTTCATCAAATTCATGTTTTTAGGCGTAACATCCTGGCTCGTCTGAAAATATAAAAGCAGCTGGGAGTCCTTTGAGTGAGGAGACAGATACAGTGTCATTGCAGAAATAACAATGATGTTATTTTACATTTTGTCTGTTGGCCTTGGCAATCTGACTGAATATCTACATGTTCTAAGATACATGTTATTGAAGAGCAGGTAGAGGGCGAGGGCACCCACAGCTCTCCTCAGGGAGTTCAACACCCTAGCATTAGAGTACAGTGCCACTCTGATCCGTAAGGGATAATGCCCGGCGAGGTGTCCATTATCAGGGATTATAACATGGCCCCGGGGAATACTAGATTCTGATTGGCTGCATGGTGTCCACTAATCCTGTAATAAGTAATATCCTGTAATAAACTGTAATAAGAAAACGCAGTTATATGCTATAGACCCTATAGTATCTGGGGTATGTATAAAGGCTGGGACCAATTTCTTTTCTTGGCAAGTGACCATGGTATAAGCGGGATAATGCCCTTCGAGGTGTCCATAATCAGGAATTAATGGACAACTAAGGCCTCCGCGTCGTCCATTCATTTGGGTTAACCTGCCGAAAGTTTGGAACATTCATGCTGTTCTGTGATTGGTCGAGGCCCGGACCGAGGGTTACCTGAACCTCCGCCATCCCCGAGAAGTTGTACACTCTGTCCGTGTCGTTGAGCATCAGCTGGACAGGAAACAGGAAGTCGAGTCTGTAGTTAGTTTGGCACGTTTGTATTTCTGCTGTTGATACCGTGGACGACGGATGTTTATTGCAGGTCAAGTTTTGCCAACATCGGTTTCACCCTTAAGTGGTCAACGCATGACGCCGTGTTCAGTGCCAGCGTTGCCGATGTATCCCTAAAGATCCCTCTCGAAGCAGGGGCATTGTCTGACCTCCCAAAATGAGTCTAACGCCAAGGGCTTTCTTCATTCCTAAACCTAAATTCATGTTTCCTTTGTTTATGATCAAAAAGCCTTGAAAAGCAAGGCTCCATCTTTAATGGGATGTTCCTACTATTTCGTCATTTAGCAGATGTCTTTATCCAAAGTGCCTTCTGATGAGTAAAGCTTCAGGTGAAGGCTCCTACAGGTACACTGCGGACATCAGGGTTGGACCCCTGATCTCTTCCAGGCTGGGGGGTCCAACCCCTCTCACCGCTGGCCTACGCCGCCCATAGATCACGTCTCGTGGTTCCCTTCTGGTTGGAGAGGTGAAAGGTCACTCACCTCCTGGAGGTTTGTGATTGGTCCAGGAGGCCCGGGGGGACCAGGGGGGCCAGGTAGGCTGAGTCCGTCCCTTCCTGGTCCTCCCTGAAGCAGAAAAAGCGGCTTGATTTCAGTGTTTGGTTCTTCTGTATCTTGTGATAGCAACAGTATGTGTGTGTGTGTGTGCGCGCGCCGCAACTATTCCTAAAAACATTGTTTGTGTGTGCTTTTTTTGTGTGCGCATCCATAAATGTGTGAGTGTCTTTGGTGAACAATGTGTTCGTATTGTACGCAGGCGGCTTTCACCTTTTGTCCGGCGTCACCTTTGTCTCCTTTTTGTCCCTGTGGAAGAAACGACGGGATTAGGGAGAGAGGCTTTGTTCACTACTGGCTGTGTTTCCCCCCCTGTGTCCGTGAACCAGAAAGCAGCGACATTCGATACACATTAAAAGACCCACCTCTGATTGATGAAAAAAATGAACTCTTATTTGAAAAATTACTTAATAGTTATCAGGGTCCACACCCAAACCCAAAAAGCTAATGTTATTGCATTTGCCAAAATCCGCTTTAATTATTAAACCATCCGGTTTTTTTTATGCAACTTATTTTTGTTTTTCTTGAAAGGTTATTATATTCGAATTTGTGTTATTGACTGACCTCTTCTCCGTTTAGTCCAAATTCCCCTGGCTTGCCGGGAGCTCCATGCGCCCCTGTCTCCCCCTAGAGGTCATAGGAAGACATTACCACCAGACTTCTTATGCGATAGCCTGACAGCCTGAATGGCCACCAGGCTCTTTCCCGTTGATCCTTAATGCCAGAGACTGACCTTTGCTCCCGTCTTCCCTGGAGGCCCATCCAACCCGTCTTTACCCTGGTAAACAATCATTCATTTGTTTATTATAAATCGTAATCAATAAATGAAATTGATTCATTTAAACTAAATTGATTCATTGAGTTAACCTACCATAGATCCTGGAAGTCCAGGGATCCCAGGAGGTCCCTGTGAGAACACAATACATATAATGAGTAGCAGTAATAATGTGTTTAATTATAGTAGTACTATTGTTACGACCGTTACCTGAGGGCCTTTGGGTAGAAATTCACCGAAGCCGCTGGACTTTCCGGATCCTTCCAGATCCTACCAACAGAAACACGATTGGTTAGCAAGGTGCTCTAAAGCATTGGTTCTCAAAGTGCGGCCCGCGGGCCAATGGCGGCCCGCAGAAACATTCCTGGCGGCCCACAATGACATACAAATGTAAGTAAAAATAAAAAAAAAGATTATTTTTTTTAATTATTAGATCAATATTAATTGAAACAAAAATAAATAAATATAAAGAGAAAAGTTGGCTCTCTCTAGCTTTCAATTAAATCCTGTTACATTTGTTTGTTTTAATCCGACTGTTCATTACTTTGAAAGGATGAACCTCAGCTTCGGGATTTAGACTTCACTTGACCTCACTCCTGGAGGTCCACGTTACAATGTTTTTTTTCACCACTGGGATGCTGACGGCGTTTCCTGTCTGATTTTTTTTCATTTGGCGGCCCTCAGTAAAATTTTGGGTTCCTAAATTGGCCCTCAGCTGTCAAACTTTGAGAACCCCTGCTCTACAGAGTCATTATTAAAGCCTTACTGTTGACTGAACCCCTCCCAGTTAGTAAGAAACTAAACAGTAACTGTTTACAACTGTGTACAACCGTGTGATGTAAACTATAGCTTTGAGGTACACTCTGCCCATCATATTTGATTGGAAGAATATATCAGCTATGGGATGTTATTTTAATCAGATAAAAAAAAAGTATTCCCTATCAACAAGAATCGACTACAGATGTGTCAGGGTAATTTCAAGCCAGCAGCTCAGCGCGGAAAAGTAGGATCTTTAAAGCGTTCACCGTTCAGAGCGGGATGCTTTTGGCAGGTGGCGGGCCGCCGCGGCGGCGGTCACAGTCTCCGGTTAGTTCACCACGGAGTATTCAATTTGGAACAACACTGACATTTGAAAATCTGCGCACTTAGTGAGCGTGCGGTTAGTGTACTACGTTTAAGTGTACTCATGGAAGTGTGGCTATCGGAGCACAGCACTGCTCAGCGCCTCAATGCAAGACAGCTGCTGGATATCTACGGCCCGGAAAGGGAGCAGCACCTCCAGGTCCATGGTGAAGCCCCCGCCCGGAGGCCCCGGGGGGCCAGCGGGGCCGCGGGGCCCGGGCTTCCCTTCAGCTCCATCCGGCCCAGGGAACCCATCACGGCCAGAGTCCCCCTGAGAGAGAGAGAGAGAGAGAGAGAGAGAGAGAGAGAGAGAGAGAGAGAGAGAGAGAGAGAGAGAGAGAGAGGGAGAGAGAGAGACAGAGAGAGAGAGAGAGAGAGGGAAAGAGAGAGAGAGAGAGAGAGAGAGAGAGAGAGGGAGAGAGCGGGAGAGAGCGGGAGAAAGAGAGAGAGGGAGAGAGAGAGAAACAGAGAGAGAGAGAGCGATAGGGAGAGAGCGAGAGGCAGAGAGAGAGGGAGAGAGAGGTAGCGAAAGGGAGAGACAGACACAGAGAGCGAAAGAGAGCGAAAGACAAACAGAGAGAATAGAGAAATCAGAAAAAATGGAATACAGGTAGAAACATATCAATAAATAATAAAACCGCGTAACTAGCACAATGGTATGGCAGATATGCATACACTATGGCAGATATAGCATAGAAATATAAGCGCATAATGGAGGCTTATCTAATCAGCATTGATGATTGATATCAGGTCTCTAGGAGTTTATTGATCAGGCCTTACCTTTGGCCCCGGAGTCCCAATGAAACCCATCTCTCCCTGTTCACAAAGAAAAGAAACACAGAATCCTCAACGAATACTTAAGAAGTTACATTCTTCGTTTAACTATTTGAACATTTCAAATAGTAAATCTTAAAAAAAATGACAATCTTATTGAATTGGTAGGAGTCTGTAGGAATGCAACATCAAGTCAATGTTTAAACATAGGATATTGTGAATGAACATAAAGGTACGGTTGCCATGGTACCAACCCATCCGCCCCGGCTCACCTTGTCTCCCTTCGTCCCAGCGAGTCCCGGGTCGCCATCTTTACCATCAGCGCCCTGTTGTCACGGGGACAATTAGACATTCAGCGTTCCCATGGATATTCAGTCCAAACCTGACAAGGGGTCATTTTCACCTGGCAAGGGTTCCTCTTGAAATGAACAGTATTTACTTCAAAATATCCATCTGTTTTTATTCAAGGTTTTTTTTATACCCAGCATTCTTTGCATTATTTGTTGTATTGTACCTCCAAGAACTCGTCTTGGATAAGACTGTGCTGATATTTGACAGGATTATTTCTACAGATGGAAAAGACTACGACCACACAAACATTTTCAAAGCCTCTCAGATAGATTGAGTTTAACGAACAAACACAATTTACCGTCTGGGATTAATAAAGTATCTTAAAGCTTATGTTCGCAGCATATCTGCAAATAGGTTATTACTGTATTTGTTAGCGGTGAATTAAAGTTTGATGTATTAATAAACTTGTATTGATTCAACCACTTGAATGACCACTTTGAACTCTTTTGAACTACATATGAGTGAATGCTACACACACAATGAATGGATGGCATGACTACGGCATATACACCGCAGGGTATATGGTAGCCTCTACACTCTCATTCATGTAATTAGTAAAAGCTAGCAAACAATTAAAACACTGAAAAGACACATTTCCCCCCACGGATGCTGTGGCTATAGGTCCTGACCATGTTCTAAAGCTTTTCCATTAGTTTCTGCCACAACGCTAACGTTAGCCATAATACACGCACACACACACGCACACGCACACACACACACACACACACACACACACGTGTGCGCCTTGCCTCTTTGAGCAGCAAGCTTAAGCAAACAGCCAGAACTCAACATGGTGTCAAGTTAAAAAACGTTGGGGGGAAAATTCTGCCTTTTAGGTCCACTGTGATGGGACCAGACCATAATACCTGTCCAGAACCAAGGTCAGACTCAGACCCAGAACCAGACCCAGAACCACCAGAGCCCAACCCACTTAACCACTCGTCAATAATCTGAAATAAAAGACACATGAGAACTGCTAACATCTTCAGCATCTAGTGAGGATGTGGACGAATCTAAATAAACAATAACAGCATTAAAAAGTGAAGGAAAGAAACATATTTAATGTTGGACTGTACTAGAAAATACCTTTTCACATAGAAATTGTATTAATATTTAACGATGTATCTAAACATAGGTTTATGTTTTTGTATTTTTCAACGATGAACAAGTAGGGGGTTAGGGCATAGTGAGCGAGGAAGCCTGAAGGTAGACTGCCGACATGGGGGTCCGAGCCCAGAACCTTTGGACGGGGAATCGGACCCCCTAACCACCACCACCGCCACCCTCCCCTGACCTGCTTGTGATGCAACATGAACTGGGTCTGGCTGAGAACTCACCGGAACGCCCTCTGCACCAGCCTCTCCGTCCTTTCCATCTCTCCCGGGAACCCCAGGGGGTCCAGGGAACACCCCCTCTGACGTGGGCCCCGGAGAGCCCGGGTTCCCTGGGAGCCCGGGATGGCCCGGAGGCCCCTGGGTGGAACAGGGTCAGGAGGTATTAGACCAATGAGGACGGTGCAGAGAACGCCTGTTATACTAGTATGACGTTTTCGTAACAGAACTTTTCCCAACACATTTTAAGAAATGTTATTGGGTTGTTTATTCTTTTTCTCAAATGCATGATTGCCACTTATTTGACTAATTGTGCCTTTGCAATGTCAGTGTACGTGAGTTTCCCAAGCCCTGAGAGGAACTCACCCTCATGATCTCTGCGTCGTTGTCGAAGTCATCGAAGCCTGAACCGAAGCCCTCCTAATAAAACAAACCATATATAAGATCAGGTTGATAACTGACCCCACCAAACATCATACACTGTTATACCGCTGTTTACTATTTCTGTTTTTTTTTACTTTCATCCAAAGTGATGTAAGCTTTTATTTGTTATAATCAGACTTCGATGAAGGAGCAGGACGGGGTTAGTGCATACTTCTCACGGATGCCTACAGGTTAATCGTGGACATCGGGGTTCGAACACACAACCCCTCGTCTGTGATTCCAAAGCCCTAACCACTGGACCACCCTGCCCCCTACTCCTGTTGGTTTTGTCATTCTCCACCGGCTGGGCATAACCTTTAATCAGCTCAATGAACAAACCAGATGAATCAACCATAGCGTGTGAGTCAGTAATGAGCTTGAGCCGACTTACTGGGAGTCTGGACCCTTTGCCTGGGGCCCCGGGGGGGCCAGGAGGGCCAGGAGGGCCAGGGGATCCCAAACCCGGATCACCCTGATGGGGGAGGAACCAGAGAACATGTTGGTTAAGTCAGTGACCATTACAGGTTGTTACCTTGGGGCCTCCTTGTTCCTGGTAGGAGGAGACTTGCATTGACTAATTGAAAAGGCCGGCCCTCCCAAGTATATAAGCCTGCCTACTTCTAAGTTGTCTCTCTCTTTTTCTCTCACACCCTCGACATGGCAGGCGCTGGCTGGTCGCACTTTATCGTTTGTTAAACCAGAACCCTTTTGTTCAAATCCGTATGAATTATGGTTGATCTTGGATCTTTTGTTTTATGGGGGGAGCGGTTGCTTTCTTTTCTGTTTTTGTGGCAACCCTCTCATTCTGTTTTCCGATATATGGAAAAGAAATAAACCAAAACGTTTTCTTTCCAGAAAATCTGTTTCTTTGAGTTATTATGTTAGTTGTTCACACGATCTTAATGTGGGCTCGTAACACAGGTACATTACACTAGTTAACTAGTGTGTGTCCATCCTTGCATCCATCTATCTTTATTCATCCAGCCACCCATCTATCCATCTATCCATCTAGTTCCCTAACCAATCATTCATCCATCCGTCCATCTATATAGCCAACCATCTGTCCCAATGATGGATCCATCCATGGGATGTTTATACTCCAATCACGGACCGACCCACAGCCCACCGCCGTAAACCCCCTGGTGCCCCAACCTCCCCTACAGCTTCAGGTATGGAGGGTTGAGGTTAAACTGTCCTGTACCTTGTCTCCTTTGACCCCGTCGTCTCCTTGCTCGCCTGGAAATCCTGGAGCCCCAGACGGTCCCTTGAGAAGACACAAGAACCACCGTTTGTGTTGAGTAACATTCACAGAGGCTAGAGATGTTGAACTCAACGATAACTTCAACGATATAAATGTTACAAGGATCATAAAACAATTACAAGTGCACTGAATGTCAGTTCTTACCGAGAGTCCGTTATCGCCTTTACCGCCCTAGAGAAGGAAAATAATTGATGTGATGAAACTTATGTGCATGTACAAAAATAAAAACAAAAGATTGTTGACGTAACAAGTCATTGAGATGAGAAAATTCAAGAGGCAAAGTAGAGATGATAAGAGAGAGAGACAGGCACAGAAAGACAGACAGAGATAGGTACAGAAACACAGACAGAGACAGGCACAGAAAGACAGACGGAGACAGGCGCAGAAAGACAGACAGAGACAGGCACAGAAATGCAGAAAAAAAACACGAGAAGACAGAAACAGAAGACATTGCAAAACAGAACAGACAAAAGCAGTCAAGACAGACGGACACGGACACAGGCAGGCAAACGCACAGAGAGAGACAGAAGCAGACAGACAGGTCAGATCATCGTGCCATAACCGGGCTCCTACCTTCTGTCCATCTTTGCCCGGTGCTCCAGCCGGGCCTTGAGGTCCCGCTGGCCCCTGCGTCCCCCTCGGTCCTGGGACCCCCTCCTCCCCAGAGCCAGACCCCTCGCCCGGGGGTCCGGGAGGGCCCGCGGGCCCTGGGTCGCCTCGCTGCCCCTTCTGGCCCTCAGACACCTGGAGAGGCAGGGGATTGGTTGACGGTCAGCTGACTGTTTACTGGTCACCGTTTGGTCATGCAGCCGTCATCTGAAGCAGCTCAAAGTGACGTAAGATACATGTCCTTGAGGAGCTGGTCGGAGTGAGGGGCTTCGTCAAGAACAGCCACTGGGAAGGCAGGGGACACGGGGGAATCAAACGCACACCCTTTGGTGGGGAGGGGAACGCCCTAGCCTTGCCATAACATTTATGTTTACATTTAGGGCATTTAGCAGACGCTTTTATCCAACGCATACGAAGTACATTTGTCAGAAGAAAGAGAAACAATATATCGCTGCCGGTACAGTACACTTTACTGCCACTTATCGATGATTAATTGATTGATTACCCTTCGATGTGTAAGGATGTCTAGATGGATGGATGGATGAGTGGGTGATTTATTCATTGCTTTTGTGAGTGTGCGTCTGTCTGTGGCTGTGGCAGTGTGTCAATGTGCATGTGTGTGTGTAACCTGCATGTGAATGGGATGCTAACATACATGCAACACGGTGAGTTCTGACTGTTTGTGTAGGAAGTAAAAGCAGGAGACTTACGGCGCCTGTTCGGGAGGTTTGAGTTGATGCCACCGTTGGCCCCACTGTGAAGACACAAGTATTACTGACATGGTAATGATTGTACTAACAGCTGGACCCAGCTTCAGCCATCTTTGCTGCCATAGCAAAGATAGATGGACAATTCATAGACAGCAGATAGCAATGCTTTTAGCTGGAGGATGAAGACTATAATGAAGCACACTCAACGATGAGTGTGATTCATGTGAGTGATGTGTTGTACATCAGTGTGAATATATTTCCTTTTCTTTTTATTATGCCGATGTGTGTGTACTGCCCTCTAGTGGTGCTTCGCAGAACTACAAAAAAGTTACATTTGTATATTTTCCTTATATATATATATATATATATATATATATATATATATATATATATATATATATATATATATATAATTTACAATTATTCAATGTTGGCCATTCAATTTTAATTTAACGTGCCAATGAAGCTCTACTGAACAGAATGGATACAGACAGACAGACAGAAAGACAGACAGAGAGACAGACAGCCAGACACCTTTCACAGCGGTCAACCCCTCCACTTCCTGTCCAGACGTCTCCTCAACTTCCTCGTCTTCATCGTCTGAGGAGCCTGCGGTGGGCGGAGCCTGTACCGGACTGCTGTCAGTCACCGCTGGCTGTGGGAGGGGCTAGAGACACACACACAAACACACACACACACACAAACACACACCATACACAAGTTAGCAGACTCATAAAGGTTTCGTGCATAGAGGATAGTTAAAAAGTGTGTTAAAGAGTGTTGCTATTTACATATGAGTGTATCTCAAATAATAGTTTCTCTCATTAGTTTCAGTTCTCTTCCTTATTTTTTACATTAAAACAAGAACTGATTTCTGGATTAACTTTGTGTACGTTCTTGATCGGATTTTTCTTCGGCAATTGACAGAGCGGCACGCAGTGCAAAAGAAATGCTTTCCGTTTTGTTTTTCTTTGTTTTTTCATCCCAGACACCTTGAGAAGATCGCTAGCATCTGGACCGGTTGCGCCACACATCAATCATGTGGCACGTAAACGTCCCATAAATCCTACATCTTACTCGCCCATTACATGACCCATTACATTATACTTTAAGATCTGTAACGGTGTTTGGTGCAGTATGACAACCACATTTTTCTGAAACAATTTTCCTCTTTCCACTCTAAAACAAGTGAACTTCCTAAAGTAAGCTAAATGACGCTATCATGGTTTCATGTCAGTATCGGGTAAATATGCTGCTCAGAAATGAATGTTTGAATGTAAAAAGACACCAGACATGGCCATCATGACATGATTTATGTCTCGACTACTGCTGGCATCGTGGGGATACTCTTGTCAAATGGAGATCATTGAGGAATGTTTTTACTAGACAGCACGGAGCAGTTAACACACAGCATGTGTTCTGCATCACAGTGTGTAACATACATTAAAGGTTGTATCAGCGATTCTAGGCCGAAACATGATTGATCACATTCATATGATCTTACTTCACGATCCGCTAGCTGCCCGCCCCGTAAGCAGGCCGTCAAAAGAACGCGTCTCTGTAGGCAGCCTATGCTCCGAGATCGCACACAGAAACAAACGGCACTAACCACTCAAAAACAAAATAAATAGTATTCCAACCAATCACCAACAAGGGGTGGGTGCTGTGGGGTTTTGAGCTGCGTTCATGATCGTTTTTAATGGATGCGCGAAACACGGAAAGGAGGGGCGAGCGGGCTCTGTTTGTTTGGGATCACGCTTCAAATACCGACAGAAGTGACGTCACCCAGCGCCGCTGATACAACCTTTAATGCAGCCAATAAAACGTAAAGTGGAGTGTGTACAATTTAGTAGCATCGAGCTGATCAGACTGGAAAGAAAAGGAATGGAAACCTAATGATTCTGTTTTAATTGGTGTATAACATATAAATTGCTCGTTGGTTGCAATGTGCAACCAAACTCACCGCTTCAAGCCAATAAATTCAAAACACTACACCAAAGGAATGAAAAGTTTGTTGATGGTGTGTGTGTGTGTGTGTGTGTGTGTGTGTGTGCGTGTGCATGTGTACCCGCTTGTGTGTGTGTGTACCCGTGAGAGTGTGTGCCCACGTGTGTGTGTGCCTATGTGTTTGTGTGTGCGTGTGCGTGCCCATGTTTGCGTGTGCTTGTGTGTGTGTGTGTGTGTTTGCGCCGATGTGTGTGTGTGTGCCCACGTGTGTGTGTGTGCCTATATGTTTGTGTGTGCTTGTGTGTGTGTGTGTGTGTGTGTTTGCGCCCGTGTGTGTGTGATTGTGTGTCCATGCTCACCATATTGTACTCTCTCTGCTCCACGAGCTTCTTCACCTCGTCCGGCCCGTCCGTGTCTTCATAGGCGTCGTCTCCACTGCCGTACCCAGAGGCCTGGACACCCAGAACACAATATTACATCACATGACATAACACAAAATAACATTCCCAAAACCAGGAAAGACATACAATCACTTCATATAATATAGCAGACCAAGTCACCTGGATTCAAAGCATAACATCGCATTACTTGTGGTGTGTAACACAATAACACATAACCACAGGCCTGACCAAACATAACCTAACATAACCTCTCATAACATAACTTGTCAGAACGTGAGATTGTTTATCATAACAAAGAAGCCAAGCGTGATAACAATCTGATCAGATGATCCAAAACCTGCGAGTATGGAAGGAATATTCAATCAGGGATGAAACATTCCCATGTATTGCATAACACCATAACACCATTTTATTATCGCCCTTGATCATTAAACTCCACGAGCAGATGAAATATGGCAAAAAAAACTGCTATACCACATGACACCAGTAGAGGGAGACCTCGCTGTAGAATACATCAGTCTGTGCGGCACACTGCGCAGGTCAGCTGGACAAGGTGCAGAGAGAGCACGCAAGACGCAGAGACTAGGCGTGTAGAGTTGTGCGACTGTGTGTGTGTGTGTGTGCGCGTGTGTCTGTGCCCGTGCTCACATAAGGATCGTCCTCCTCACACTGGTCATCTGGGGCCGTGGGATCCGACTTCAGCACCAGTTGTTGGATAGAACCCTAGAGAGAGAGAGAGAGAGAGAGAGAGTGAGAGAGAGAGAGAGAGAGAGAGAGAGAGAGAGAGAGAGAGAGAGAGAGAGAGAGAGAGAGAGAGAGAGAGAGAGAGAGAGAGAGAGAGAGAACAGTGTTAATTGGGTATGTCATCACACACAAACTGAATAACAACACACTACCGACACAGAATCTGCAAAGTGAGTTGAATGGGATCAGTCAATAAAGCGTATACCATTCAACATGACAGTACAGTGACTGTGGCAGCTGCTGTTTATAACTGCAGCACATCAGCATAGCTCTACGGCCAAGAGATACACTGTGAAGGGCGAGAGAGCTAGGGGTGAAAAGAAGAGAAGAGAGAGTGGGAGTGAGAGGGAGAAAGAGGGGATGAGAGAGAGAGAGAGCTAGGGGAGAACAGGAGAGAGAGAGAGAGAGAGAGAGATGAGAGAGAGAGAGAGAGAGCTAGGGGAGAACAGGAGAGAGAGAGAGAGCTAGGGGAGAACAAGAGAGAGAGAGAGAGAGAGAGAGAGCTAGGGGAGAACAGGAGAGAGAGAGAGAGAGAGAGAGCTAGGGGAGAACAGGAGAGAGAGAGAGAGCAAGGGGAGAACAGGAGAGAGAGAGAGAGAGAGAGAGAGAGAGAGCGATGAGTGATGGAGACAGAGAAGCAAAGTAGGAAGAGCAAGATAGCAGAAGAGAGAGGGAACAAGACAGAGATTGAGAGGAATGGAGCTCTGGAGTGAAAGAGTGAGATGGAGAGAAACACACAGTGTGATAAGACAGCAACAGAATAACCAAAACAACGGCAGATAGAATTGCGAATAGGAATGAGAGTGGGTGAAAGAGAGAGAGGGTGAAAGAGAGAGAGAAAGAGAGAGAGGGTGTAAGAGAGAGAAAGAAAGAAAGAAAGAAAGAAAGAAAGAAAGAAAGAAAGAAAGAAAGAAAGAAAGAAAGAAGAGAGAGAGAGAAACAGAGAGATACAGATAAGAAAGATAGGACCCTGCAGCGTGAATGGAGGACGAGGTACACAACACAACCAGACACATGTGTCAGTAAACAGTAAACAACACATCTGGATCACACTGCACCGGGCCACGTTGCTAACAGCAACACAGCGTTGTTGTTTTGAAAGGCTCCGTGTTCCTCTGAGAGGAGCCATCACCGCGCATGATACACGACTCCTAATGGAACGGCTCAGCCGCTTTGAAGGGAAGAGGAGAGTCGGGGTTTCTATGTTTGGTTTATTGTGTGGCTGTCGACATGTGGTCGTCTCCTGTGATGTCTGACTGACAGGCGGGCTGTGGGGATCAGAGGGGGAACACACACTCATACATAGACGCACAAAAACACACACACACACAAAAACACAAACACACACATGCATGGAACATAACAGTCCGTACCTAAACGATGCTGAGGAAGGGCACGATGTGTGTGGTGTATTTGTATGTGTATGTGAGTATGTGCATCAAAAATGATAGAAGACAGCTGTACTGAAGACAACACAACCACAAATCAGATATTAATACAATGATCTCAGCTATGCAGATCAACACACACACACACACACACACACACACTTGGACACACACACATGGACAGACACACACACACAGTGCCTCTGATTGTGTGCATTGCATTGACGTGCATCAGGGAAGGAATTACATCATGGCTTCCATATTCAGAGGAGGAGGAGGAGGAGGAGGAAAGAGAGAGGAGGAGAGAATAGGACGGCAAGAATTCCAATGAAGAAGTGACGCTGGATTTATGATGGGGGGGATGGTTGCCAAGGCAACACAAAGCTGTATCGCAGCAATGCTAGAATGCTGAATTGCCCAAGTGTTTGTGCGATATTGTGTGCATGTGTGTGTATCTGTGTGTGTGCGTGCATGCGTACGTGCGTGCGGGTGTGTGTGTCTGTTCATGTGAAACTTGAAGCTACTCAAACTATACACAGAAAAACAAAGACATGCACGTCCATCGATTTGATTCAATCAGCTAAATGTCCAAACCATTCTTCCGGAATCCATAAGTATCGTTTGTGCAGATATGTGTGCATTTGTGCGTGCGTGTGTGTGTTTGTGAGTGTGTTTGTGTGTGTCTGTGCCTGCGCGTGTGTCTGCGTGTCGTCTTGTCTATGTACCATCATCTATATTTGCATGCGTTCCAATGTCTACATTTGTAGACATTGTGCAGACCATGTGTCCTTGTGCATGTGTATGTGTGTATGCGCCATGTGCCCCTGTATGTGTGTGTGTGTGTGTGTGTGTGTGTGTGTGTGTGTGTGTGTGTGTGTCCTACGTCTGTGTGTATGCATGTGTGTGTGTGTGCACCATGTGTCCCTGTATGTGTGTGAGTGTGTGTGTATGTGTGTGTCTACGGTCTTTGTGTATGCATGTGTGTGTGTGTGTGTGTGTGTGTGTGTGTGTGTGTGTGTGTGTGTGTGTGTGTGTGTGTGT